>NC_052614.1:68444825-68800102 GCF_016545825.1 Eucalyptus grandis
CCTACTCAAGGATGAATGCATTCAACATCTTGCTTCACAAGATTTGTCGATTAATTGCCTTCGGTAGAAATGCAACTTCAAAGCGATGTTTCAAGTTACGAGGCAAAGTTGATGTATGCCATCTGTGGAAAAAGTTTTCTCTCCCTCATCTTGTTATTTTCCCTACATTTATAGAGAGGTGATGAAGGACGGAGGTCCAGCTCCACTTTGACCCAAGTCTTATTTATTCGATAATTATTTAGGACATACAGAGTATTGACCTCCAGCCAAATCTTTTGTGTTACGATCATGGCGATCATATGGTGCGTAGGTCACTAAAATGGTGACCAAAATGCGTCTGAAAGGCCAAGAGCAAGAGCTGGAGATAATTTCAACTGAAGAGCTGCTAGGAAATGATCATCAACCTCTCTTAACTGCTTGAAGAGAAAAAGGAAGGAGCACATAATGGTTACTCCATCAAAGAAAAGAACAGCTTCTCCTTGTTGAATGGTGAAGATGATGACGCAAGACACCATTAATCGTCAATGGGCTTGGCAAAATTTAAGTCGTCTGTTCCATGAAAAGAATCGGAGCAGAATATGCGAATGAAAGAGAAATGAGAGGAGGAAGGAAGAAGAAAAGAAGCGAACGAAGCGGAAGGGAAGGAAAGACTGCAAGAAGAAGAAAGAAGAGAAGAAGGAGATCTGGATAATCTCTTGTCCACTGAAAAGGCATGGCAGAACGGGGAGCATACGGAGGGAGAGAAAGGAGTCACGTCTTCACATCTGATGCAAGTGAAGGAATCGATCTCGGCTCACTGCGGATCTGAGGAACGTTTATGCATCTCAATTTCCAGAGGAAGGTCATGAAGCTTCATCGCCAATCCTACGAGATTATCAGCGATCTACCGTGTGCATTTACTTCATGGATCGAGGCGAAGCAAGTGTGGTGATAATGGAGCAGATTTTCGCGAGAATCATGGATATTCTCTTGGAAATTGAGAGGTCAAATTTATGCCTTGGGATGTGAAGTTCAAAGTTTGAAGAATGAAAGTCAAGCTTCTTCATGTTCATTGAATGATAAGATGCAAGCCCTCTCGATTCGAGAATCGGGCCAATGCCAAAGAGTGAGGAGGTTGCACGGTGAAGGAAGACTTCAAAGGAGTTTGAAAGGCATCGTTCGCAGTCCATGGAAGATTTCTTTGCTTATCCAGCGTTCCCAGCAATCTTGACTTCATCTCATCCTTTTAATGATGACAAAAGGGGGAGAGATGCATGATTTGATCAAACTTTCAATCATTAAACTTTTATTTATTTGTTGGATTGTGTTGTTTATGTGTTGTTTAAGCATGACCAAACTTTGAAGCGGTTTTTGTGTACGGATGAGAAGCTTGAGCTAGACTTGGGCTTATTGCTTCTATTAGCAAATATTGATATCTTATTGGATGGTTTTGTTATATACTAGACAACCTATTTTACGTAGTTTATGATTCTAGTATTAATCTTTTAACCATTCATCTCTATAAGAATATGCATATGTGTTTGAGAAATGTTTTGCGGGTCAAAGTTATCCAAATCTACGGGAAGGTTTGTCACCATCAAGGGGAGATTGTTGGAGAAATCCTCGTGAAGTGTTTTGAAGTTGACAAAACGTTTCCATCGATCTAGTCGAAGGTGCGGACTGTGTTGGTAAAGTGAAGACTTGGGACAGCCCGGACTCAAGACCAAATTACATCCTCATTCTGACTCCCCAGCTCCCAGTTGAAGAAAGGTTATCGAGCGGATGTTTTGTTCGAGTTAACCTTATCATCAGGAAGATCGTGGGTTTGCAAGGCGTATGAGCAATCCTTTGATTGATCAAGATTGATTCAATGATTGAAGATTCGATTTTCTAAATATTATTGGAAGGTTATAACATGGAAGTAGGATCCACGATTGTATGGGCGAGCAGGATTGATGGGCTATCAACACGTTCCTTTAATAGCTCGAACAATCTTCCTAATTGATTCCGTCAAACGGGTAGGTGGAGGAATTCCTTTGGTAGAGTGCCAACGAGGTATGATGGCATAAAGGAGTATATAAGGAAGACGTTCTTAGTTGTTCAAGGCGTGTGCGATAGATGAATTCAAAGTCCTGAAGCTCCTTTTGTTTAGACAATTTCTTTGAGACGAAAACTTATACACAAAGGAGTCTATATTTGTGAGGAAACCTTGGCGGAGTGTAGTAGAACATCTACCTTTGTGGAATCCAAGGCAAAGTTGTACGTAACTTCTCTTTTGATCATAGTGAAATCCAGCGGTGGGATTTCAATCGGTGCGAGAAAATGAGATAGGCTTGGAATAAACGAACCACTATAAATCCTGGTGTTCAATTCTTTCTCTCTCTACCTTGATCGTATTTCATCTTTGTTAAGAATTGCTTCCGAATTTCGACAAATTGTTTGTGCGCCTATTCACCCCCCTCTAGGTGTTTATACTAGAATCATGGATCGCAGGTACAATACCGAAAAACCCCATGGATGAGAAGAGCATCGCCCAAAACGCCTGGAATTTCCAGAAGAAAGAGAAGGCGCAAGCAGTGTCACGAAAGTGAACATCCCCATTGCCATTATTTTTGCTGATGTAGATCAGTTGCCGTTAGGTGATTATCATGACCGTGATGCCAACATAGTCCATCTGCAGCAATTGGTTGTTCAAGCAGTGTGATTGGCTTGAGAAAAGGTGGCAAATGCTGCTCGAGAGGAGGCAGAACATGGATTTGCCCAAGAAAACAAAGAACGGCCACCGCGTCGCGGCTGGTTGGAGGGAACTGATCTTCATTTTCTTCTTCCATTATCTGATTTGAGTTCACCAAAGAATTTGTACCCTGAAAGCTATATTGTGTTAGATGCATCTGTAGACTTCAAAAGAGAGTATTCTTGTCATGAGTCGAATGAAACACCGCTGGCACACCACTCACCAAAAGCAATTCCTTTGAGTAAGAGATATTAGTTCTTGCACTATTAGAGTTTGACCTGCACAAGTGGATTTGCATATCAAGCCATTGCATAATCTATGGAAATACTAGTCGGAGTCCATTCGGATCACAATTGATAGAAAATGGTTCAATCCTCTCCATCAGAGGGAGAGAATAGGCCAAAATGGTGAAAGTGAATGGGTGGAGCACCAACTGAATAACTATCAAGCTTGCTTAAGCTGATAGTGTCAAATTCAATTAGACAACCAGTGAACTACTCTTCACTAAAATAGCTATTTTCCACTATGATTTGGTTCAGAAAATCTCAGCAGCAATCAACTTTCAGAGCATTCTGCAATAGTTTATTACAAATCCACCATGTGTGAACTTTTTCTTGACACACTGTGCTACTTGCATGGAAAATGATTATCCATTGACGTGGACTGAATCCATATTGTATTACCAGGAGTAGAGTGAGATTTTCCAATGGATTAGATCTTTATTTTATGTTCGAAAAGAACAGAAATTTCTATGAATACTTTGATCCCATCATTGTAACTAATGACAGATGACCCTTGTTATCCATCTGAATTTTACACTTGCTGTTTGAGCAAGACTGTCTTGACTGTCAAGCTACTACTCCTGAAATTTAGCAGCAATGAAATTGGTTAGCAATGACCCTTGCATATTCCTATAAAACAAACTTTCGGAGTTTAATTTTATGTGCCTGCACTTAATGTCACAAACTCAAGTTATTCATCTGTAGCACCTGCAATATCGTTACAGCCCTTGAAAAAAATATTTTTGTTGCTGTTTGGAAGAAAGGTTGGCTAATGAAAATGGCCGGTTGCCCAGTATGGTAACAAGCCACAAATATCACAATACTGCATTGACTTGTACAAACTAAAAGTGCTGGTCTGCTCATAAACAGGTAGGAAGAATCTAAGCGATTGTGGCTGAGAAATTCCACAATTTTAAGCTTGGTTATGGAGGATTTTATCAAAAAAGGGTAATTCAAACATTTTCATCAAATGAACAATTTTGCAAGCTCTCTAGTAAGCTATAACTTGCACTTACAAGCCTCATCTCAGATTACACTTGAGACAGTGAAATCGAGCTATGACAATCAACACAGATCGAGCTGCTACTGACAAATTCCCCACTATATATGTATAGCTATGATTCCCACTCCGACAGAAATTATGTGTTCCATTCGATATCGTCAAGACTCACTAAAATGTCCACGCAAGTATAAGATTGAATGACACAAAACGCGCCTTGAGAATAGGTCCAGAAGATCCGCCAACTAACCAGACGCTGAGCTTCTCGTTGTGCCAACGGAACAAGCTGCGGGCGGCCTTGGCGAGCGGCCTGCTGGCGTGGATGGTGGCTGAGGATGGATTGTCCTTCACGTACTCCGGCAGCTCCCGGAACGACGCCAGCGTGTACCGCGATGCCGACGTCGTCCATCCGCAGCAGCTGGATGTTAAAGCAGTGCGAGTGGCATGAGAAGCAGAAGTGTCGGTGAGAATCGATCGCCCATCGTCTTCCCCCATTGCCATCGCTCTTTGTTTCCCTGATGAAGCAGAGATATTCGGATGCACCAAAACTGTGGAAGTGGCCTATGTAAATAAGTTTTCGTGTGCTAGTAGAGAGCGTCGAACAAACCAAGTCCAAAGCCTCTTCCCACGCATCAAACTTTGTAAATCACTTTCCATTAACTACTCCCTCAGCAGCTCGTCCTGAACTTATACGGGAGTTCTACTTTATTTTTACGAAACCAAATAACTAGCCCTTTATCTAGACTAAATTAATAAATAGACAAAAACTATCAAATCTTTGGATCATAATTTTCAGAAAATGGTTCAATCATGTTTGCCGAAGGGAAAGAGTAGGCCAAAATGGTAAAAGCGAATGAGCAAAGTCTTAATTGAACAACTATCACACTTTCTTAAGTTGATATATTTCGAATTCAATTTGACACCCAATAAGCGACTCTTCATTATAAAAACCATTTACCACTTTAATTTCATTTAGAAAATCTTAGCAGCAATCAACTTTCAGAGTATCTGTCCATCAGTTTGTGAACTTTTTTTTTTAATGAAGACGGAGCTACCTGCGTTGAAAAACAAGTATGTGTTGACATTGGACTGAATCCATGCTGGGCTACTAGAAATAGAGACAAAGGTTTTCCAATGGATTGGATCTTTAATTTCTATTTTATTTTTGTCGAAAGAAACCTTTCATTCCATCATCCAACGACTTAATTTCTATTAAAAAAGAAAGGTAATTTCTATTAATGCTTTGACCCATCATGCTATCCAATCATAGATGACCTTAGCTATCCATTCGACTGTGAAGCTACGGCTCCTAAAATTTAGCAGCAATGAAAATGGCAAGTAGGACCTTGTATACTCCAACGAAAGAAATTTTCCGAGCTTAATTTGACATGCCTGCAATTAATGCCACAAACTCAAGTAATTCATTTTGTGGCACCTACTATTTCGATACAACACCAAAAGAACATGAAGTTTTAATCTAGTTTCAAAGTCCGAGTGAAAATCTAATTTTAGCTATATAAAAAAAAAAAAACCTATTAAAAGATAATCACTAAGTAAAACTCAAAAAAAGAAAAGAAAAAAGAAGGCCTGCATAATTATAGTCCCTAGATATAAATACCCATTTTTCTTATCCTTTTATTTTTAATATTAATTTTTTTAAGTGAAAGAGAATTCGGCACCTACCATAGCATTGATATAGCATTGATAGAGTAAGACTAAATTCGATTGTTCATTTGAAGTCGAGCAAACAATGTCATCAGGCCAAAACATCAAAACAAGCACTCACGGACATTAATCAGTCGAATCTTTTAGCCCAAGTTCACACATCGAAAAGACCGATCAAGCAAGATTTGTCCACCAAACAGCCACGAAGAAGAGATGCAACAGAGTAGTCTTCGACACCTCCAGCATATTTCCATTCCCATAATATCCAAAACATTCGAGTTCCAGCATCATTCAACTCCATCCGCACAATCAGAAAAGATGACAAATCCCTCAAATCCTAATCAATTCCTATTCAAACAGATCCTCCCTCTTTCAAACACACTAGAATTTCAAAGTAGGGAAGTCAAACAAGGCTGGTTAGTCATCGACATATGCTCTTTTGGAACAACGAACCAGAAAAGCCAAATTCAAACTCTCTCGAATAATCCGATTCACATTCGCCTTCTCTCTCAGGAAACAAATCCAGTGTACATAAACTCAAGGCAAGAGCCAAGATCTCAACATGTACAGAAGCAACCAGACAATCAAAGCTTTGATGCCAATTACAGAATGACCGAGATTGGACTGGCCTCATGCATGACGGTTCTCGACCAGCAAGTAACAAATCAGTAATCATACCTTAGGGTCGAAGCGTCAATTAATAACCATGCAAATCGCACTGGAATACTCTCAGATTGACTAATAATAGAAGCAAATCGATACTGGAAGTCACTTGAGCAAAACATCGAACACCTGATGAACATGAAATTTGAAGTACTCGGGACAGAACACTCAACAAATCATCGATGAGGAGTGTAGAGTGAGGTGTTCATTTTAAACGTTATCAGAGACAAAATCGACGAATGGGACGACAGGCATGCACTGAAATATGCTCGGCTAAACCAAAAACAGAGCATAGGAGAGGGATACATTGCCAGAGCCGTCGCTGGTTGAGAATGATGATCGCCCGAAGGACAAAGATCGTAATGGACAGTAATGCCGAGACCTAGAACCGTCAAAGGGAGGAAGAGACGAAGATTGTGTACTTCGGCAGCGATGGCTCTGAATTAAGGGCGGACAGAGCCTCTTCACGATGGTGGAACTGGTGGCGATGAGGGAGCTACCGATGGTTGTAATTGATATGACTGGAGGGAATGAATATGGAGAATCCTCCGAAAACCGACTTTGTGAGAGAGAACTTTCTCTCCCGAGCTCCCCTTGTGCCCCCTACTATGTTATTTGGGTATGTGCACTCTGTGACGACAGCGTGCGTCGGTGACCCGTGATGGGACGATTGACGGTGGCCACCGATGGCCTGAGGGCTATGGAGAGGAAAATCACCATGAGAAGCTACATAACCCCGAGAGAATCGGACTGGCTTAATGGGCCTGCGGTTTTAATGGGCTTGATCTCTGAGCCGACGCTTCCTCTGATGATGGGCTTGGTATGGCCTAGGTTGTTATTATGGATCAGGTCTGGGCTGTGCAAATTAGACAAGGCCCTTTCAATTACGACCGAATTGGAACCTTTTTTTTTAATTATTTCCTTTCTTTTTTATTATATGGTTCTTCTAAAACGAAACAAAATTTTTTTTTAAAAGTTAAAAAAAAGAAAAAAGAAAAAAGAAATCCCATGTTGTTTGACAAAGTTGACATTCGGAAGTCACGGGATGTTCAAAAGTGCATTTGATACTATAATTTAAGATAGAAGACAATTGACTGCCATACTTGTATAGCATCAAATTCATTACGACGTTTTGAATATTGTGATGAGTATTTTCATATTGCTTGGGTGGATGAACGGGAAGAAGTGAAGTTGGTACTTGCAAGAAAGATTTTTAGCAATATGCAAGTACTAGTTTATGTTATATATCGGATAACCATTTGAATGATTATATATTAAAAATAAGATTTGCGGAGCTTTTGTTTTTTTATATTCTTTTATTGCTTATTAGCATAATTATGTACATAAGATAGAAACTTGAATTTGTAAAAATAAGTTTTAAGATTAATATGTTGTGTAGGATATTATTATTATATACTCTAGGATTATGCCATTTTTTTTGTGAACTGAACATGTTAATGGCAAAATTAACGCCTCTAAGAATTTTTACGTGCCATAGGTGTACCATGTGGAGGCCCTATTTTAAAACTCTCTCAAGTGTCTGTTATAAGAAAAGCTTAATGAATAAGTACTCCAAGAACCATAGCAAGTCCAAGGTAGCGAGGGGGTTTGAGCCTCAACGTAGAGTGCATAAATAATTAAATCTACAGCTAATGGGCTTGAGGAGTGTTCTGGAAACAGCCAAAAGCCCAGGAAAGAAGTGAAGTTTTTTGGTTAAAAAAATAACGGCAGTGGCTTCTTCATTTGAGGTCATTGGGGCCCTCAATAAGCCTTTGACATTGGATTTGTAGGCTTCATAACCCCACTTAAATCAGAATCTATGGCACGTCAAAGCAATCGCCGCTATTGGATTTTTTTTTCTAATTTAAATAATCAAGATTCAATAAAAGTTAGAATTAATACCTTAAAAAACTCTAAACTAGTACACATATGACAAATTTGCTAAAAACCTAGTTTTTTTTTTATCATGAAAAACTCCAAACTGGCATGCATGTGACAATGTATTCCAAATGATCATAAAAAAAAAAAAAAAACCTCAAATTGATACATTTGTGACAAATTTACCTCAAATTAATTTGTTCGACCCCCAAAAATCCTAAAATGGTACATTTGTGATAAATATCTCCTTCGTTAAATTGGATTAGTACTACAAAAAACCACAAAAAAATTGTACAACTATAATATATGAAGAGTAAAATCCCAAACTAATATATTGGTCAACTGTTACGTATCATCAAACTTAGTTGTAAAATTTAATAAAAACTAACAAAGGATAAATTTATCAAAAAGTGTTTCAGTTTGTGGTAAATTTGTCAAAAATGTATTAGTTTAGAGTTTTTGGTGGTCAACATATTAGTTTAGGGTAAATTTGTTACATGTATATCAGTTTGGGGTTTTTCGGGATATTAACTCTAAAAGTTATTATGGAAGTATCATGTCCTCTCAACTTTCTATGTGCCTAAATCCATCCCATTTGATAAAAAAGAGATAAAATTGCCCTTAATCATCTCACTAAAGTTTAAAGTGGTGGAGCTAAAGTTATTCACTTTCCTCCTTTTTCTTTATTTTTTCTATTTCTATGCTGAAAGAAGTTGCCAAAATTAAGAATATCACGTATATCTTTTCTTAAAAATTTTAAGTGTATATTACAAAGCATATTTAAAAAGCACTAAATTTTTCTTTTTAAATTTTCCACTGTACATATTAGCTTTCTCGAAGAGAGAATTTTCTAGAAAACCTACATCTTTTCACATTGTCGAGAAAATTTATGAATTGATTGTGAAGGAAAATACAAATAAAAATTGAACATCAACAACTATTTAAGACAATTAATATTCATAAAGCTTTCATTTTTATTTTGCATATATCATTGCCAAACTCTTTCTCATAAGTTATTTTTCATATTCACATGAGATGATTGGATAAAATAAATAGAAAGAAACTCTCTTAAAGACTGGACGTGATAAGATCACTGTTACATTCCCTAATACGGAAATTTAAAGAATGAAAATTAATAATAGAATACAATTGCATAAATAATTAAAGGGTTAATACCTTGAAAAACCTCAAACTGGTACACTTGTGACAAATTTACCCAAAACTTTTTTTTTTACCATAAAAAATCCCAAACTTGTAAACTTGTGACAAATTTACCCGACTGACTATAAAAAAAAACCCTAAATTGGTACATTTATGATAAATTTACCCAAAACTAATTTATCCGACTGCAAAAAAACCCTAAACTGGTAAATCTTTGATAAATATACCCTATGCTAAATTGGATTAATACCACAAAAAAATCATAAAAATTGTAAACTGTGATAAACGGAGCGTAAAATCCTAAATTGGTATACTGGTTAACTGTCACGTGTCATTTAACTTAATAATTTGAGAATAAAATTTAACGAAAATCAACATAGGGTAAATTTGTCACAAGTGTACCAGTTTGGGGTAAATTTGTCAAAGGTATACCAGTTTGGGGTTTTTGGTGATCAAAAAAATAGTTTGGGGTAAATTTGTCACAAGTATACAAGTTTGGGGTTTTTTTAGGGTAATAACTCATAATTAAAATGATGGTTGAATTTAATTCATTTTTTTATTGACAAAAAGAAGAACAACAACGACAAGAAGACAGAGGAGGAAGTAATTCCACAGCCAATCAAAAGTTCCCAACACTTTACCCAACTTCTTGATTTTGATAATTCAAAAAGCAAAAAAAGAACTTACGACTCTTGTAATAATTGAGCGTGCTTCAATCAAACACGAGAAGCAGTGAAAGCATTGAAAGGCAGAGAATTAGAATGGCATAGTAATAGTTTCATGTTTTGTTTTTCCTGAAAATTGGAGGGAATACATGAATTACGTTTTGCTAAAAAAATCAAACCAACGTAGAATTAATATTAAGTTCTTCATCTTCAGTTTAGCTTAAAAAATTATTTCAATAATCGAGCTGGATGAAGCTTTCCCATCCATGGTAAGCTCGACGAAACTGGATTGGCTGTGACTGCGAGCTTGAAGAATTTTGGAAGTTAGAGAGCTCATGGCTGAGCTTAACGGAATTTGAGCACAGGCCAGAAGCTAGACCAATCTTGAGCAGCCATGGGCGCGAGCTCGAATTGTGGGCTATGAGCCTATGAGCTTAAAGAAGCCTGGAAGCTGAAGTGGCAATGGATGCAAGCTGACGAACTTAGAGCAGCAATGGCCTAAATCTTGAGAAGCCTGGAAGTTGGTGGTCATGGTCAAGCTTGAAGAAACTCGTGAGACAAGGTTTTGCCTCTCTTTTTTTTTTTTCCACAAAATTTTCTAGCTTTTTTATTTGTTTTAATGCTTGCATTTTTTCCTATATCCTATTTTTCTTTTTTAAAAAATAATAGAAAAAAGTAATAGAAAAAAATCACATCGGCATTTTTCGCTAGTGAAGCGAGATAGAGTTAACTACGGGATTTGGCTACACCAATTTAACAAATTTTAAGACTTGATTGCATTTTTTGAAATTGTAGGACTTAATTACACTTTCGCAACAAATTTAAAACTCTTAGTTCACTTACTCCTATTTATGGATTAGATTTCCAATTACTTTTCACTTGAATTCGGAACATGTAAAATCAATGCCTTTCCACTAATAAAACAAGTGAACATAATGTAACATATCACATCCATTGAGTGCAAGTGATTTGCAGACCACGCAATAAACTAAATAGATTTTCACGTACACTCTTGCGTCCATCATTATTACAAAACATTCAATTTCCATGAAGAACTCGATTGGTTTTATGTCAAAGTGGTTGAATCAGCTGTGGTGCCCGCCTTCCTCTCCATCATTTCCATGTCTTCAATTGTCAACTAACTTGAAGAATGGTTTGCATACTTGGAAAATTTTTGGGTCATGACAAGATTTATTGACCGCGCAGGAGTAAAAGATGTGTCCCATCTTTGACTTGAAGAGGTCCCTAGCAGAAAATTAAGTGTCCTCCGTTAGTACTGAACATGTGTGTGTGGACTGGGGCAGTGTCGATGTTAGAGGGGAGTGGAAGTTGTTTAAAAAGATTTTTATAACACTGACAAAATTTCCGTGAATCACACGAGTTGAAGCCTATATATATATTTTTAGCTTTTTTATTTTTTTTAATGCTTGTACTTTTTTCCTTTATCCTATTTTTATTTTTTTTTCGAAATATTGTCATCCCTTTTTCTTTTTAAAATTTCAATTTTTTTTTCCTGATGAAGCGCTTGACATCACATTTTCTTAGGGAAACAATAGAAAGAAAGTTCAGTCGGCATTTTTCATTAGTGAAATGAGATGGACTAAAGTGAGGGATTTGATTACACCAATGCAACAAATTTAAGATCTGATTGCATTTTTTTTGAAAAGTTTAAAGAATTAATTGCACTTTTGCAACAAGTTTAAGACTCTTAGTGCACTTATTTCTATTTGTGGATTAGATTTCTAATGACTTTTGCACATGGATCCATAACATAAAAAATAAATGCCTTTCAACTTACGAAACAAATGATTCAATATAGGACCCACACAATATAACATATCACATCCATTGAGCACAAGTGAACCATGCCCTACGCAATAAACTACAAAGATTTCCACATGCACTCTTTCATCCACCATTATTATTGAACATTTAATTTCCATGAAGAACTCAATTGGTTTTATGTCAAAGTGGTTGAATCAGCTATGGTGCCTGCCTTCCTCTCTATCATTTCCATGTCTTCAATTCTCAACTAACTTGAAGAATGGTTTGCATACTTGGAAAATTTCTGGGTCATAACAAGATTTAATGATCGCGTGGGAGTAAAAGACGTGTCGTGTCTTTGACTTGAGGAGGTCTCTAGTAGAAAATTAGGTGTCCTCCATTAGTACTGAACATGTGCGGATGGAATGGGGCAGTGTTGATGTTGGAGGGAAGTGGAAGTTGTTTAAAAAGATTCTTATAACACTAACAAAATTTCCGTGAATTGCACGAGTTGAAGCCTATATATTTTTTTAGCTTTTTTATTTGTTTTAATGCTTTTACTTTTTCCTTTATCCTATTTTTTTTTAAAGAATCTTGTTATCTCTTTTTCTTTTTAAAAATTCAATGTTTTTTCCCGATGTGGCGATTGATGGACATCACGTTTTCTTAGGGAAATAATAGAAAAAAAGTTAAGTCAGCATTTTTTGTTAGTGAAATGAGATGGACTGAAGTGAGGGATTTGATTACACCAATACAACAAATTTAAGACTTGATTGCATTTTTTAAAAAAGTTTAAAGACTCAATTACACTTTTGCAATAAGTTTAAGACTCTTAGTGCAATTATTCCTATTTGTGGATTAGATTTCCAATAACTTTTGTATGTGGATTTATAACATAAAAAATCAATGCCTTCCAATTGATGAAACAAATGATTCAATATAGGACCCACACAATATAATAGATCACATCCATTGAGCGCTAGTGATCCGCGCCCCATGCAATAAACTACATAGATTTCCACATACGCTCTTGCCTCCACCATTATTATTGAACATTCAATTTCCATGAAGAACTCGATTGGTTTTATGTCAAAGTGGTTGAATCAGTTGTGGTCCCGCCTTCCTCTCCATCATTCCCATGTCTTCAATACTCAACTAACTTGCAGAATGGTTTGCATACTTGGAAAACTTCCGGGTCATGACAAGATTTAATGACCGCTCGGGAGTAAAAGATGTGTTGCGTCATTGACTTGAAGAAAATTAAGTGTCCTCTGAACATGTGCGTGTGGACTGGGGCAATGTCGATGTTGGAGGGAAGTGAAAGTTGTTTAAAAAGATTCTTTCAACACTAACAATATATATATATATATATATATATATATATATATATATATTAGCTTTTTTATTTGTTTTAACAGTTTTTTCCTTCATCCTATTTTTTTTTTTATTTTTTAAAATCTTGTTATCGCTTTTTCTTTTTAAAATTTCAATTTTTTTCCCTTGATGTGGCGCTCGATGGACATCACGTTTTCTTAGGGAAATAATAAAAAAAGTTAAGTCGGCATTTTCGTTAGTGAAATGAGATGGCCTGAACTGAGGGATTTGATTACACCAATGTAACAAATTTAAGACTTGATTGTAGTTTTTTGAAAAGTTTAAAGACTCAATTGCACTTTTGCAATAAGTTTTAGACTTTCTTATTCCTATTTGTGGATTAGATTTCCAATAACTTTTGCACATGGATCCATAACATAAAAAATCAATGCCTTCCAACTAATGAAACAAATAATTCAATATAGGACCCACACAATATAACACATCACATCCATTGAGCGCAAGTGATCTGCCCCCTACACAATAAACTACATAGATTTCCACATGCGCTCTTGCATCCACCGTTATTATTGAACATTTGATTTCCATAAAGAACTTGATTGGTTTTATGTCGAAGTGGTTGTATCAGGTGCCTTCTTCTCTATCATTTCCATGTCCTCAATTCTCAGCTAACTTGAAGAATGGTTTGCATACTTGGAAAATTTCTGGGTCACAACAAGATTTAATGACCGCGTGGGAGTATAAGATGTGTCAGGTCCATGACTTGAAGAGGTCCCCGTTAGAAAATTAAAGTGCCCTCCATTAGTACTAAACATGCGTATGGACTTGGGCAATGTCGGTGTTGGAGGGAAGTGGAAGTTGTGCAAAAAGATTTTCGTAACACTAAAAAGATATCTGTGTATTTCACGAATTAAAGCCTATACTTTTTTATATTATTCTAAATCGTGATAGTTAACTGATTTTTAATTCATCGATACTTTAAGTGAAATACAAGATATATTGAATGCTGATTGGTACCGTGGGGATTGGGATTATCAAATTGAACAAAGTTGTCAAATTGTTTCTTCAATGAGTCCACACAAATACCAGTTTATGTGATATTTCTTGGCAAAACAACATCCATACTGAAATTTAATGTCATCAAATCTTAGTTATTTATCTTATTTTTCTTGAGAAACAATATTTGGAATGGTTTCTTTCTCCTTTATAACTTCGGTGAATCACTGATAACTTTTTTTTTTTTTTTGGTCCATTTGCTAATACTAATTTTTTTTATCAATTTATAATATTCGTCTTATAATATTCACCTTTCTCTTTAGGACAAAACTCGAGCAGCTACGGCTCATGGCCAGGAAGCTCAGTGAAGCCTGGAAGCTGAAGTGCTAATGGTTGCAAGCTTGACGAAATTAGAGCAGCAATGACCAAAATCTTGAAAAAGCCTGGAAGTTGGTGGTCAAACTCCCCTGAGTCGCACCATTGCGGCTTCATAATATAGTGTCTTTTAATATCGAAGATGAAGAAACATGGCGTCTTTACTCTAACATAAATCTCACTTGTAAAATACATTTTTAGGAACATCAATCTTAAATAGGTAATTGAGATTTTTTATTTAACTAGTGTAAAAGTTGATGATTTGTAAGTAGAACGAAAGGAAATGGAAGAGAATTGAGTTTTGGGACAACGTGACTCCCAGCCACAAAACTCTGTTTATCCAAATTTTCCATTATTCTATAGATTTGAATAAGGGCATTACATTTTCTTTTTGTTGGGAACTGAAGAGGAAAGTTTAGAGCAGCAGGGACCAAAGCGGGGTGACAGCCCCTGTTTTCCCCTTCCCGACTCCATGGCTACAAATAACATGTGTTCACAAGCGATTAATCATACGTTGCATTAAAAAAATCAAGATAAAAAGTGATGATGCTTTGCTAAGTGCAGCCTTTCATGCCTTAGGACTTCCCCAATTGGTTGCTTATTTGCAATTTTGCATTACTTCTCACTTTTAGAAATAGATAGATCATATAGTAACTTACCTAAAGTGAACTCCGGCAAAAAATCTGCTAATCTTGTCTACAAAGTGAAAACGAGCTAAAATCCTTACACGTGATCTAAACATGAGATTGTTTACACGTGCTGACAAGGGGAATCAAGCTGGTATAGTGTACCTAAATCACACATATATTTGTTAATTACTGCTATCCCCATTACTCAAAATTGCAACATAAAATTGGTAAAATAATTAGAATTTCATTTAAAGGCATTTATTATTCTTCTTTCAGTGAAGAAGCCCAGATAATAACTACGTTGCTTACATTGAATATAACTACTTCTGACAAGTACACTTAGAAGTGTTTAGTAATAAGGGCTAATAATATCCGTGCCACAATTAGCTAAACTGATTTTCTTATAACAAAAAATGTCAAACTGTTATATTTGTGTCATATTTACCCTAAATTAATATTTGCATCACAAAAAATCATAAATTGGTACATTTGTATCACATTTACCCGAAATGATACACTCATGCTCTATTTACCTCCAATTGTGGTGAACTTGGGATTTTTGCAGTGTGTGTAGCATCAGTTTACTAGCTTGGGATTTTTTGTGACACAAAAATTAATTTAGGTTAAATTTGACAGGGATGTATTAATTTGAAATTTTTATGATATTAATGTTAACAATAATAATAATGAAGTTACAAGAGTGATAATCGTTGCTTTGGCCGTGATGGGGTTCAACTCAATCAGGTTGTGAACTCGGATGACATGAACCCTTATCATGTCCGCTGTCAAGATGTTATTAACATTTTACTTGTTTCATTGCATAGGATTTTGGATGGAAAAGGGAAAAGAGAAATACAAATCATAATTCACATGTTATTTTGGTTGTAATTGTTTCATTGCATGTAATTGGGGATGTAGTGTCTTGGTCGATCAGTCAATTTTGAAAATTTTAATTGGTGCCTCCACTGGACATAGACTTCGTCGCTTGAGGGATATCACCGCATTGAACATATTTGAAGAGTATAATATACTTTTAGATCACATGCCGTGTCCATAGCAAAAGGGAACACTGACAGACTAAAATAAAAACATGAAAAAGAAGAAAAATGAATGGAATCCTTTCGTTTAAAATTGTCCATATCAAAGCTAGCATTCAAACTTAAGATGGTTAGGTCCATGATGACCGGACCACTATGTTGACATTTTAGGCAAGATATGCTATAGAAAACTTGATTACATTTTCACTCAAATGTTTAAACCACATTGAATTCAATTGAAAGATTAACATTAAATTCATTTATATGATATGTTTAGATTGAAAATGCAATTTGTAACCAAACAATTTTTTCACGTGGACCTGGAATATGTAAAATGATATTTTTTTACAAATAAATCCAGTGAGTCCTTTGGCCAAAAAAAAAAAAACAATCAGGTAAGTCCACATATGAACTCCACAAAGTAAAAAATCACATCCATCGGGAGCATGTGATTTGAATACGGTGCAGTAAGTACATTTCCACAATGATTATTGAACATTTAATTTCCACAAAGAATTTGATTGGCTCTATTATAGTGACTGAATCAACTGCGGTGACGCCTTCATCTCCATCATTTTCATGTCCTTCATTGTCAACAAAATCGAAATGGTTTGCATACTTTTTCTAGGGAAAACTTCTGGGTCACGGCAAAACTTAAGGCCCACCAGGGATGAGGAGATATGTCGCATCTTTGCAAAAAGCAGAAGGAAAAAGAACTCCACCGTATCTCTCTTCCCAGCAACTCAATTTGGACCTTAAAGGAAATTAGATGTGAATTTGCCCCAAAAATAAGGAAGGAAGGATACTTCCTGCCACTCTTTTTCCATCAACTCACAGAATGACCGCCAAAGAGGGAAGAATCATTTGGCGACTCTTAAAAGGGCAGTAATACTAATACCCAATTAAATTAGGGCAGCACTTTTTTCACTCTTCATTTGATTTAGACACTCCATTTTTTATGATTTGACCATAACATCCCTTGTGGGACACACAATTCTTATATAACTCTACAAAAGTGATCTTTTTTATTATTTGATCAATACTTTTTAATTTATTTCTTTTTGTTTTCTTGCAGGCCCTTCTGTCCTTCTTCTTCTTCTTTTTCCACGCCTTTGACGTCTTAGGAGGTTGGAAACTACAAACTGCAGCAGCCAATTGATGTACCCTTTGCTTGTCGATTCCGGTATGCAAAAGACACGCACTGTGGGAGGAACAATCTTTACCTCCTGACTATAGCCTAATTTTAGGTACAAGAGGCTTCCTTCAGCCTCTACTCTAGCTTTAAACCCAGCACCTACAATATTGAGAAAGAGAAAGAATTTGGCCTTGATTGTCGTCAAAGAAAATAGATTGCCTTGTGGAAGAAGAAGATGTGGGAGGGGGAGGCACAAAAAGAAGAGAATGGCCAGCAAATGAGAAAATAGAGACAATTTGCATGAGTGGAGAATTGAGACGTCTAAGGCATGAAAAGAAAGAAGAAAAAGGAAAGTGAGACTCGCAAGGAAAAAAAGAATAATCAAAATAAAAAAGAATTGACCGAATAATAAAGAAAGATCACTTTTGTAGAGTTGTACAAGAAGTGGTAGACCTCAAATGGAAAAAGTGCAACCTTTAAATTAATGGATGAATTATTAAATTACGAAAACTAATTTATAGTAAAGACATTAGTGATACATGACATCCTTCTATATAGACATCTATTAGTATTCAAATTATTTTAGAAAAACTCAGTATAGGCCTAATGACGTATAAAATTTCTTATATTATACGCTTCTCAAACTAGTATCGCGCATCTAAACCACGTATATATTTGTTACTTAACTATTTGAATGATTATTTAATAAAAATAAGTTCGGCGGAGCTTTGATTTTTTTTGTATTCTGTTAATGCTTATTAGTATAATTATGTACATAAGATAGAAACTTTATGCGCTCTGCTCGTGGACTTTGCACATTCCCCTGTTAATGCATTACCACACTGCTCTGCTCGTGGACTTTGCACATTTTTTTTTTTTTTTAATAACATTGGACAAATTATATTAATCATTTACCCTACCGTTTTGCCCATTAACAACCATTATAAATAGAAAGCTAAATTCTATATTAAAATATCAAATTATATTTTTCTTGCCATAATATACAACCAATTGACCTATCTAATGCAAAAATAAATTCAGCATGGCCCAAGACTGCGGGGGACCTTGCATCTTCATTTCAGTTCTCTCGTTTACAATTACGTGGTATTTTGTCTTATGTTTTCTTTTTCTTTTTTTGCCTTTTTCACGATTATTTTCCCGGTACAGTGAATTTTGATTTTCTTAATAATAGTGACAAATCGTGCTTTAGTAAAACAAAATCATAAGGCACCTATATATATTCAGGGGAGTACGCACCTATGCCTCTATATATTCTTTGAATGCTGCTTTTCCTTGTTCTATTACGCTATTATATTGCTCATAATTCTAAACTAACGTGATGGTCAATTTTACGAAAACTCACTTTAACTTTTGTTATTCCCTTTATAAATAATCACTCATAAAATTTAGTTCTCGAGTCTATGCATAATTAGTCTACACATAACAAATATTAAATCTCTTGCTTGTTAAATACACAAAGTTTCCAATTGTATACCCTTAAACCGCTTGAAAAGAAATTTTGGCAAATATAAAGATAGATCAATCATGCAGCTGGAAATGCAGTTGGTACTGTATACTATATTTATTAATCTTTAAAAAATTAGTTAACCTATTGATAATGATAAATGAACAATTTAGGAAATTGAGAGAACATGGATGTTACTCGGACTTAGCTTTAGTAGGATAGACCGCTAATAAAAGGTAAAGGCACTCGATGCTAAAAACAAGAAAATGAAGCTTGCAATAACGGTAAAAAGGTTGAGTTCCAAAGCTTATTATTGATTTTTTTTTCACAAATAAACTAATGATTTGTGAACATTTTTCTAAAAATAGTTATTTATATCAATTAGTATTTTCATCGTCAACAATAATATTTGCCCGAATATTTTTTTAATGATAAAATATTTCTCATTAATTAATTTTTACTAGCAATAGAAGTGAATATTTTCAGAGATATATTTCAAATAGTTGATTTTTCGCGAAATATATGCATATAGAAATCAAATGTTTTCATCAAATTGGTGATTTTTAACTAAGGGATTCACTTTAGTGGCCACCCTTCCAACATGAAAGGGGGATGTGAGAGGCGTCCCCGTTTCATGAGTGGGTTTCGACTCGCACACCCTGCAAAGGCAAGGCAAAAGTCTCCCAAGAGTGAGTGTAGAGTAGAAATAGAGTAGGACTGACCAAAAAAAAAAAAAAAAAAAACTAAGGATTTACGTATGAGCGTCCCCGTTTTGTGGCCGCGCGTGCGTGCGACGAAAAGCTGCTAACAAACGTTGGCGTCGGCTCCACCTCATTAATAGGACGCGCGGCCACTAAACGGTGGGAACAAAGGTCGGTGACGGCTCAAACTCATTGATAGGGCCTCGCTCGGTTCATTTTGGACAGCTTTCACGGACAAGCCTAGCCCATTCAACATCAAAGATCAAAAAGAAAAATAAAAAATAAATAAAAGAACTCCACCTCTCCAGCACTTGGGATACCGAAGATGAGAAATAAAAAATAATAAAAGGTCAACAAAATTCATGAGCCATCAGGGGCTCGAAAACCCGAATCGGCCCAACCGAATTGACCCCTGCATTTCTCAGGCATGAGTTAGATGGGGCCCGTCCTTCGGTTTATTTTTCTAATTTTGATTTCAGCCTTGGGGACCCAAGATGTCATTAGCGAAAATAAATGTAACGAAACGTAAAGGGCATACAGACATACGCAGATGAGAATGGAGGTCAGCCAGTGTCGATGAAAGCATGGTATAAAGTATATTTCAAGTTTAGTAACTGCATTCACTCTATTAACATGACACTTTGCAATAGTTATATGTATAAAATATGGTTTTCTCATCGTATATCTAGCTATATATTTTCATAAGAAAATGGAATTTGATAGGCCATGAAATCACTACAAAGCAAATTTCCACATAGGACCAATCTAGTGCACCTTGGTTCAGAAATTGTCATATGGGATTTGGGAACAAATGAGAGAAAATGATTAGGAATAATACCATGAAAGAAGTCAAGTTTGGAAGTTTTCGTGTCAAGGATTTGCACAAATACAAAGGAAGCTGAGAGAAGTCGAGAGGAGGGGTTCATCAACTCAATTCAAAAATAAAATGGAAGGAAAGGCACTTCCAATTTAGCGACTATTAATGGATGAATTGCTCAATTATGAAAATCTAATTTTATATGTGAAGTTAGTTTATGATATTCTGAACGAAATTTCTCAAACGACTAGGGCATTTTGATCTGGTGATTAACATTACTAAATAAGTTACTCCGGACTTTAGAAAATTCCAATCCATTTTTCAAACCCGCATAAGGACGAGGGTCTAGTCGCCCTTGCTTGACCAATTTTTCAGAGTATTGGCCAAATGCTTTATGGAAAAAGAAGTAATTAGTCTAGCATTTTGTCGGGGTAAAGAAGCAAAATCTCATTCAAGATTACATCAAGATGGAAAGAGAAATTGAGTGATTGGGTCAACTCTCTTTTCCATCGTCCTTATATTGCTTTTGGATCAAAGAAATATAAATTAAGTCAAGGTCTTGCCACTTACTTTCTGTAATGGACATCCATGTCAAAAAGGCAAAGTTTTGCCTAGCTTTAGACGACTTGAGAGAAATCCGGGTCAAGCTATAATGGACATCCCTATCCAAAAGCAAAGCATTTCATAGCTTTTGTAACAAGTGACCAAAATGATTTGCTCAAATTATACGCGAATCCTTACAAGATGAAGTAGGCATTTAAACATTCAACATTATATAGGTTTGGTGAAAAAATATAACATAATTGATCAATTTACAGGTTTTAATATGTTGCATTATTGTTTTATCTGTTCTATTTAGTTATATTTGGTTGAGAAAAAATAATAAAATTATGCAACATCTTTAATTGGTAATTTTAATAGATTCAATTATTACAATAACATTCAATATGTTAAGCAATAATCATAATGGAAGGTTGATTTTACAAAAATGCTTTATGAGAAAAGGAGTTATTATGAATTTTTGAAATGTAGGGTTCAAGACAAGATGGAAAGAGAAATTGAGGTGAATGGGCCAACTCTCTTTTCCATCTCAAAGAAACATAAATTTGGTCAAGGTTACTTTTTGTAATGGACATGTGTCAGGTAGAATACCCGGTTTTATCGTGTGGGAGAAATGTCAAGCTATAATGGGCATTCCTATTTAAAGCAACCATTTCAGCTTTTGTTGCAAGTGATGATTGGCTCAAATTATTCTCCCTACAAGATGATGCATTTAAGGGCAATTTTTAGTAACACTCAGGTTAGATGTGAAAAAAATCGTGCTGTTGCGACAACTTTAATTGAAAAACCGCAATCAATCTGCACCTAATAGAAAAAAATTGAAACAATTTCAACATAAAAAATAACATACTCATCAACGAAACCGAGCCATTCGCCCAAGCAACCTCTGGCCTGCTCCTTTCCTAGGCACGATAGTTAAAAGATACTTTTATTTAATGTGTTGTACGAACTTAAAAGACTAAGTATTTTATAGAATGTTAAGCAATTTTGCATTCATCAATACTTCAAGTTGATTTTAAGATATATCGGATGTTGACATGTATTGTCTTGATTGCTTTATTTAATCAATCAAATTGCCTTATTTTGCCTTTAAAGAGTCCAAACAAATACCAATTTATTTGATATTTCTTTGCAAAACAACACTGACACTAAAAATTAACAATATCAAAACTTAGTTATTTATCTCTCTCTTTTCTTTTCTTTTTCTTTTTTTGTGAAGTAATTCCTGGGCACATTTTTTTTTTTTGCCAAATAATTATGGGCACATTTTTTTATTATTTGCCAATATATATATTTTTTATCATTTTATAATCTTCAACTTTCTCTTTTGGAGAAGTTCTAGGTCAAGTCAACAACGATAAAAACACGTTCGTAGGAATTGGCCCCTGCAGACTTGACTTTGCCCATGATTGTTTCGTGGAATTGGCCCAACCATGATGATCACTCAAAGGGGAAAGACTTTGCACATATAAATAAAGTTTACACATGGTGAAGCAGAAGAGACATATAACGCACAAAACACCATTATAAACATGAAGTGTCTTTCATTATGTATGTGGACTTGGGTGTTGTTGGTTTTGATGGAAAGTGGAAGAAGCATGGGTTGCTTGGAAGAAGAGAGGAATGCAGTGCTTAACATTGAGGCTGCCATCAATCGGTCTTCTACTTGGTCATGGCGCAATAGCCATGATGACTGTTGTGGCTGGTATGGCTTGACGTGCAATGACACTACTTCACGGATAACTCAGCTAGATCTATCCGGGGCACGTGATTGGATGGAAGGAGAAAAGCCTTGGGTTATTGACACCACCTTATTCCTTCCTCTAGAGGAACTTCAAGTGTTGGATTTAAGTGCTAATTTTCTCTCAGGTAAATCTCTCTCTCTCTCTCTCTCTCTCTCTCTCTCACAGTTATTTGTTTCATTTTTCTTATTTCAATTATGTTTCTAAGCAATTGTTTACTTTTTGAACAATGAAAAAATGTCATACTGTGGTGCTATAAAGTATAAAAGTGAATTGGATGAATTAATAACAAACATATGATTGCACAATGATGCAGTTCTTAAAGTAGTTGATTGCACATATCATAAATTAATTACAAGACTCATCGCCATGATGATGATAACTACGAAGAACAAAAATAGAATCAGCTCAGTAAGTAATGATTTACCGAATTGGGACCCCTTTTTTTTAAAAAAAAAATAAAGGTACAATGGTTTGAATTTTTCACCCCAACAATTTTGCACTTGTTTGGAAGTGGACCAAAATCTACTTAATAGTTTTATTCATGTCTATCTCTTTAGATTCAAAATAAGAAAAATAAAATCAAGTTTATCATTCTACATATCAACGTTTACATTTTTGGAAAGGTTTTGAGTGTTTAAAATAAATGAAAATCAAATTGTGAGAACCATAAGATTTACAAAAGTTATAAGAAAATTTGAAATTAAAAATCACGAAAAGTAGATTGGTAGAGAGGATTAATTTAGAGGGAAGAGAAAGGATCTTAAAGGTAGTGTAATGGTTGGATAGAGAGAAAGAAACGGAGCAAAATAAAAAAGATTAGAACATATCAAGAGGAATTATGTATAACTATCCGTCCTTTATATTCCTCATATAAAGGGATTTTGAGGGATTGAGGGCACTGATACTTTTACTAAACAATTTTTTTTCTTTCCCACATTTACATTTGATTTATTTCAAATTATAAATACTTCAAATTATATTTACATAAAAATACAAAAAGAGATAACACATTATTTATTTTCCCTTTTCTTATTTTATCTTATAATTATTTGTATTTCTTATTTTCTATTTTGGTTACATCTTCCGACATCTATATTTATATGAATGCATGGACTCATGCGTGGTCGGAGAAGGCAAATTGTTCCAAAATCCCAAGACACTTTACCCATCATGCATCTAGACATGCAAGAAAATTAGAAAACCTGTTATTAGTGCTCTCTAGGTCAACCTTTTAGATAAGGAAAGTCACATTTAGGTACGTGTGTTTCGGGGACAGTATTTTCCAAAAATTAATTTTCCAAACCGATCAATAAAAATATTTATGTATAAATTTAAGAAAGTGAATTCCCAAATCTCAAAAGATGAAAACACTTTATGGAATTACTTCTCTCAAATTGTTCGATAGTTTTTTTTTCTTTTTCTTTTACTCTACTCTAGTGCCGACAACCGGCGAAGGTCGACCTCGTTGGGATTGGGCGAGCTCAAGCTCGCCAGTCTTTAATAGAGGTCATCGAGGTGGAGCCTCACCAGCTTGTGCCTATGTCCGATTGCCGAGGCTCTGGGATCAATAGAGGGAGAAGGAAATGAAAAGATTATTTAAAAATTCAAAAGAATTGCTTAAAATGAAGTCATGAGATTAAAAAATTTTCAAATGCAATTCAAATGCAAAAAAAAAAAAAAAAAAAAACGTTTTCGGTCACATGTTACCAAATAAAGAAAACTTAAATATTTTTTTGGAAAATGTTTTTCTTGGACAAAAAAGCATTTTGTTTTACCATAGAGTTTTTCTCAAAACAAACGCTTGAGTAAGTAAGGGGATCTTATACAAATAGCCATAAATAAAAATGTAAAATAGATTATCCATGGATCAATATGACCTATTTATTTACAGATTATACTCACACTCAAAGGAGAAAATATTGTGTGGGCGAGCTCGTCCACGTCACTACGGAGCCAGCCCACTCAATGATCAAATGTGGTGTCTAGGATCCACTTTCTCTCCCTCTTTAGTGACGCTCCTATAGTATCAATCTCTTCAACTGTACGACACTCTTTTCTCCTCTCTTTTGTGCCTTTCCAGAGAAAGATTGAAGCCTAATATTTTTCGAGATACTCTTCGCTCCCAAGAGCCCCCATAGGTTGCATCTCGAACTCAAAACCGCTGCCTCTACCTACGACACTCTCTCTCCTCTCCAGTTGTCTGTTTATCACCACCTCGCTCCCTT
This sequence comes from Eucalyptus grandis, assembly GCF_016545825.1. NCBI lineage: Eukaryota > Viridiplantae > Streptophyta > Magnoliopsida > Myrtales > Myrtaceae > Eucalyptus > Eucalyptus grandis. Next base: position 68,469,637 of record NC_052614.1, read on the forward strand.
CCACCACCAAAGCCGATCATCCTCACTTCTGCCCATCTGCAGCTCGTCCTTACCGTCGTCTACCTCGAGCTCAGCTAGCGCCCTCGAACCTCAGATTTTGGATCTAAGCTCAAGTGAGCCCTAGACCTTGGATCTCAATTGATTCTAGGTTGAACAGGGTATATAGTAGCCACATCTGGATTTTGGGAGATCAACTGCCATTGTTGACCCCTAGTGGACAAGTTCTCGTGGCATGGAGGCGGCAGTAGAGAAAGACGTGGGGGTTGGGGCGGAGGCAGAATCGTCTAATGCTGAGTGAAAGGGAGAATGAAGAAAGGAGGCGTAAAAAACAACATATAATTGAATTAATAAAGAGAGAGGACTTAGGAGGATAAGAGAAGAGAGAGAAAGTGGAACCCAACTGGAGTCACGTGTTGATATTTGAGTGGGCTTCGATATAGAGGGTTGGCCTACACAATAAAGTGCGGTCCAATTTTTCTACTCTCTTGGTGCCTTAGACTCTCTCTTCGTTTCACCGCTTCCCTTCTAAGTATCCAAATTTGAGAAGCCGAAAACAAGACCGAAGCATAGGGGATGAAGTACTCCCAAATAAGCAAACAAGCTCTCTCTTCCCAAATTTTCATCACCACTAGGAACACGTGTTGTCATCGTTGTCTGTCGTTGCTTACCCCGCCACACTTTATCGACACAGCCCTACCTCCGCTCGAGCCATACGATGTCATCGGCGACCCAACATTTGACCTCTAAGCTCAACAAGGCCGCCCATCCCCCGCCTTCTCTCTTCGACTATCTCGCCATTGCGGCAATGCATGCACCAGCCCTCAATGGCGGTCGCTAACCAAAAAGACCCAATTGCGGTTGTTGCTGGCCCATTTTGACCTTGGATTGATAGGCTTAGGCGTCAGATCTATAGCCTGGTCGACCTCAGATCTAGAATGTGAGGCTTGATTATGCTAGCTTACTTTGAGTTCGAAGACACCGAGGATAAACCATGATGATGATAGCGAAGTCGGAGGCAAGGGTGTTGACCTAGGGCAAAGGTCTCTATAACAGTATGTGTCTATCGTTAAATCTATCTAAACTATTTTGAAATTCACCGATGCCTCTATAAAGCTCCATCATCTCTTTATTCATTCTCCAGATGGAGTTGTTATCGTCCTATAGCCAATTTCTAGGTCATCTTGTACGCCACCACTTAGATGACCTTATTGTCTTTGGATGCCACCACAAGATGATTGGTCCACAGGATGTCATCAGGGGGATTTTTCCTTAAAGGATAATTGTAAATCTACTCTTTTGAAAGTTTGATACCTCAGCGCAGAATCATAACAAAATTGATTTCCCATCTTCTTTTCCTTTTGCTTTTCTTTATTTTCTTTTTCTTTTTCATTCTTTTCACTTTTCCCCTTCTCCTTTAGTCAGTAAAATTACCAATTCGATTTTGAGCTCATTAGATGAATGCCAATTTAAATCTAAACTTTTCAATTTTGTCGATGTATTCATACACATTTCCGTGAAATTTCAATGAAGTTTTTTCTACCAATTGCCATTGGAAATTGCTAACGTGGCGGTCCAGTTATTATCGGTCATCCTAGGTGACATGGCTAGTGATTTGACTTACACAATTCTTGATGAAATGATGTTATTTTGCATACTTTTTAAAATTTTCTGTTTTTTACTTCTTTACTTTTCTGCTCTACTGTTCATCTTCTTCCTTAGAGAGTTGAGACGACCAACTCGCTCTGTCTCCATAACACTACATTTCCCCAGAAGATCTTGTTGGAACCCTAGCTATCCCGACTAATAGCAAAGAATCATTTATTTATTTATTTATTTTACTGGCAATTATTATTGAGTTTCTGCTCATTCAATGTCCCACGAAATGTTGCGCTCTATTCTAGGTGACTCCTAGATCGGTCGTCTCAAAATCTATGCTTAGCGTTTTCTTTGACCCTTTTGCTTAAGAGCACGAAACTATTGTTTCACAACTCCTCACTTTGTGCTATGAAGAATCCAGCTATTTTTAGCTCCGATTTAGCGCCTAGAAAGTTTATCTTTTTCTTTCCCCCTTTAGCTAATGCGAGCATCTTGTCGTCCTTCATCATTGTTGTTCATTGTTTCCTCTACATTTTTCGAATTTCTTTGTTTTAGCGAGTGGTGAAAGTTTGGTACATGCATTTCTTGACTCACAAATGCACCCTTCAGAGAGTTTTGTTTTTTTCTTTCTTGTTCTAAAATTTAGATGGATCTTTACTTGCTTTCACGTTTTTCTCATTGCCACAAATTGAGAACAAGAAGTGCCGAAAATGATAAGAATGTCGCTGATTTTAAGGATCTCCAAAATCAGAGTACTTGGATCCCAGCAACCCCAGCCAAGCTATTTTTCCCCAGCCGAAACATTCTGCCACCGTGATCAATGAATAGGAGCTTTCTAAGGAAGAAGATGAACACTAGCACATAAAAGGAAAGAAAAGAAAAAAGGAAGAAAAAATAGAGCAAAAATAGGAAAATCAGAAAAATATACAAACCAAAGGTGTTTTATTAAAAATTGTATGTGTCAAATCACCAGCCGTGCCGCTTAAGATGACAGTTGATAATTGGAGATCACGCTAGCAATTTCTAGTAGCAATTTGCCAGAAAATATTACGTTGGAATTTCATACAAATGTTTCAGACTATTTGCAAATTTGAATGGTCTAGGACTAATTAATATTCGTACAAATATGTTTAAAATTAATTTGGTACTCATTCCCCTTTAGTCTCTATTCGCTCTCCCACTTCTTCTCTCACACACAAACTCACCATGGACCCTCATGCTATGCCATGTATGTTGCCACGTGATAATTACAGATGTAAAATAAAGAATTGTTGGGTGGGGAGCACACAGCTATCTCAACTTTGCAAGTTAACTAAATAAAATAAATACTGTTAAAGGCACAAGCTACTCACTTATGAAATTGGCTTACAAAGCCACGCAATAGACTTTTTTTTTATGCTTCGATACATTGGACCACTTGGTTTCTGCCTATGAATAAATTCTCCTCATCATGAGCATATAGTTATTCTCGATATATTAAAGATAGTTAGATCTATGATATCTATAAATAATTAATTAACCATAATGCATGTATGAATCTTTCTACAATCAGATTTAAACGGAACGCTATATCTAAAGAAATTGAAGAGCCTTGAGGTGCTGGATCTTTGGTGGAACAATTTGGCGAATGATGCTCTCACGAACATTGCGAGGATAACGTCTCTTAAGACCTTAAACATCAGTCACTGTGAATTGAATGCCTCTTCGAAGTTATTGGAAGGTACTTCTGTGAAAAGGCTTTCGTTTATCATTATTAATAACTTATCATAGAAGCACGTACAATTGTTTGACCATAAGTAAATCAATGTCATGTTTTAATGTGTTATGATGTCGGTGATCCTTAAAAGTTCGATTTTTTTTTTTCAACCTTTCTCTGATCTTTGAAGATTGAAATTTAGTCCCCTTACTTGTAGTTTTGTGCAACTTTTTCCATGGGCCAATCTGAATAATGGTGTAGCAACATAACTGATTCACAAAGCCATAGCTAAGAAGATTAAATACTAAAACGACAATATACCAAGGGAGTTCAACTATTATATAGGAATCATAACCAAATTAAATGCAAAAGTTAATCAGAAATCAAAATCAAACAATATTTAAAGTTTGCATATTAAACCACAATGGTGGTCAAACTTTAGGGATTGCAAGTGTCAATAAATTCAATAGAGCCATGAAGCCTAAGAAATTAAATCACACTAAAGCTCAAACAAAGCAACCTTAATGGACATACATGTTTAGATTGATTTTTACTTTACTCTTTTTGCTTATATTAAAGGTTGCAAATCTTTCACTTTGACTTTTTTTTTTCAATTTCAAAACACCCACAGCATACACAACTGTGGAGACATAGTTTTCTGTTTATTTTTAAATTAAGTTATATTTTATATTTCGACAATATAGTAAAAAAAAAATTGTTTTGTACTTTTCACGAAGCAAAAAAAAAAAAAAAAAAAAAAGGAACACACATCATCTTTTGTCTATGGTAATACTTCTTGATTAAATTACCTGTAGAAATGAAAGTACAATAAGCGAGTCAATAACCTTAAGTTGTGAGTTGAGAGAGAGTGAAGAACTATTGTTATGGAATGGTAATTAACTTATGAGACTCAAACTAAGTTATTCTTAATAATAGTGTTGCTGCAAAGTAATAAACTTTGTGAGAGAGAATCTATTGCATGCAAAATATGATAACAAGACTATAAGTGGCTACTAGCTCCTAGAATTAAGGCAATAGGGTTAGGCAACAATAGAAGGGCCTTTCTCGAAAGGGAAAAGTGCACCATAAATCTTATAATTTATCACGAAAGTGCAATCGAGTTTTAAAATTTTAAATAATGAAATCAAGTTCTAAAATTTGTCAAATTGATACAATGTGATTTGGCTAACTAGACAAGCTGAAATATTGGTTTTTATTACTTTCTTAACATGCATGGTACTGATGTATGGGGGTGGTGAAGGGAGAGCCCCAATTGGTAGAAAAAAAACCCGCAACCCCTTGGAGTTATCCTGCGCTTGGAAGAAGAAGTAGAAAAAGGAAGAAATATAGTGATAATTTGATTCTTCGTCGCCATAGTAAATAGGGGAGAAAATCGAATTTCTTTCTTTTTCTTTATTTTTATTTAAAAAAGAAAATAGGAGTAATTAATGGGCGAACGACGGGAATTGAAAAAATGGTGGATAGAGCCCAGTAAGCTCCACATAAAGAAAAAAACTGATTTTTAATTTTTTTTTAAAAAGGGAAACAAATTTTAAAAAAGGAAAAATGATGAGAATTGCAAAATAATATATATATAAAACCACCACCATGGCCGCTCAAGGCAGCCATATAAATTGTCTATCAAGAAAAAAATTTCTAATACTAGTTAATCATGAAATTTATTCATTTTGAAATTAATCCTAAAATATATATTTTTTAAATATATTCTATTTATCATTTCAAATTTAGCTTATTTCATCACATGATTAAACTTTACTTAGTAAATAATTTTTTATCTTTTTGGTTTGTCATTGAAAATATTATCTCTTATTTGGATATTATCTATCAATTTTATATATATTAAAGTCGAAGCTATGTTTGCTCCTATACTCACCATGTGGTACTTCGCTTCAATGTAGAAGCATTGGCTTATTCATTTCTCATCAACAAGCTTTAATCTTTATTGAGTTAACTATAAGTAAAAAGACAAAGTACCTAGAAATTTTTTTTCTGACATTTATCTTTTTTGACATTATTACTCATTAATTGCAAACTTGAAAATTTTTTTAAAAAAGTGAGTAAAGATAATGTATCTTGAAATATATAATTTAACCGTCTAATGTAAGTTTACGCCACATGTGCTACTTAACTAATATATGTGATTGCCATGTCGCATAAATTGCAGCAAAACTTTGGATGCATTTGGCTATTAAGTTATAAATGATTGTTTATACCTAAATTTTGACTAAATATTTAATATTAAATTGTATAGATATTAGGAGCCAATTCAACCTTAACAAAGAAGGATTTCGCACATCACCTAGGTATTAATATTATTTGCATATACTGAACTTTATTTTTATTTTATTTTCCCTTATTTTACCTTATTTTGGATAAATAAAAAATAAAAAAAATATTATTTTTAAAAAAGGGCAAAAAAGGAGCTTAGGGGCTGGGTTTTCGCCCCAGCCCCCTTTAGTCCCCCCAACCAGGGGCACGAGCCCGGGCCTGGCTTACCCTAGATTCCCCTCGGCCCAACCCACTCTCTCTCCCTTCTCTCTTCCTCCCCCGCTACACGCCACCGAGGACATTGCTGAGCAGAAGCAACTAAGGGTGGAGTAGGTAGGAGACGGTGCAGGAGAGAGGAGGCGCAAAGCTAGGCCTGCTGCAGAGTGGATGGTGAGGGAAAGTCGGCTCGGCCAAGAGAGGGCCCGGTCTATGTGCCAAGGACCAGCGGTCAAAGCACCTCTGTTGACCGGGCTCCTTGCCTATAAATAGGGGGCCACAAGCTCGATTGAAGGAGGAGGAGGAGGGAAATCCAAAAAAAAAGGGCATCTATGAGGGGAACCGAGGGCAATGGTCGAAGAAAGGGGAATCGGAGAGGCTGAGGCAGAGAGAGAAGTTGGCCAAGAGTGAAATCGGAGGAGATCCGATCGAGAGGGCTTCAGCCGACACCTCGGCCATGTGCGAGCTCCGTTCGGCAACCTTGCCCAGCGGACGCTCCTGCGAGCCAAACCAGTGAGCCTTCCCTGACCATGTTCCTTGCCCTTCTTTGGGTGTGTTGCATCGGAGACCGTGGCCGTCTAGCTCACAAGAGCTCCGGCCACTGGCCATCCCTCATCACGCCGTCACGCGTGTTCTAGTTTGTGTTGAAAGCGCCGGCGCCGGTTCCGATCCCATTCGAGCCGAGAGTCCCCCCGTTCCAGTTGCGCACACCTCCTGCTCGACGGAATGTCTAAACCAAATCTAAGCTTGTGCTGAGAGTGCTCGTCTCTAAGATTGTTGGTTCATCATGTTGTCTTATCCTTGGCCATCACTGCCTCCCTTTCTTGGTCGAGGTCGACGCGTGTGAGCGTCTCTGGAGCATGGTTTACGAGTGGGGGGCGGGCTGTTCTGGCAAAACATCGAGGAGTAGGAGCTCTCGGTGAGGTCCAAGGAATAAGACAACATAGATGCAAGGGGGAGCTCGAGTCAGGTCGGGTTCGGATCATTCTCAGGTCGCGGGTTCAACTGGTCTAGGCATGAGGGTTTTCTTTTTTAGTCCATGCACGGACCGGGGGGATCACGAGACCAGGCTTAATAAATAAGCCCAGTCCGGTCGGGGCCCTAGTCGGCCTTGGCCTGAGTCGAGTTTGGATATCCAGGTTTGGTTGTTTATATTATAATATAATATTATTATTTTAATATATTTAAACATATTTTAAAATATTTAAAATAAAAAAATTCGGAAAATGATTTATTTTTTCCAAAAATTAGAAAAAAGATTTAAAAAAAGTTTCTCAATAATTTTATCCAAAAAAAAATGCATGAAAATCCTTCAAAAAAATCAAACTTCAAGATACTTCAAGATTTAAACAACATTAAATATCAAAAGGGCATTAGTTGATTAACTAGTGTAATCAAATTTTCGATCTTAATTTCTTTAATAACAACTGCTCCTTGAAAATGACTTATAGTTTGAAAAATCGAATTAAAAGTTGCGAATTGGTGGATTTGAGAGAACTTAGGCTAAGCTTAGATTTAGCAAGCCATTAGCCTTCATGCCCCGCGGGAGGGCACAAGGAGGTCGTGACATGATCGTTTTATTATTCTCAAAATTTTAACTCCTTAGGATAAATATGCACATTGTAGATGAAGATAAAATATATTGAAATAACTTATTCATATAATCTAAAATTTAAATTAAAAAGGAAATATGTCTTATTTGATATTCATTTTGTAAACATGCCTTTTTCAGTGTAGTCATAAATACAAATTTTATCTAGTTTTCTAAAATTAAAATAAAATGATTTGAATGGCAGCTTACTTTATCTCTTATTTTACTTAATATTCTATTATTTTAAATATTACAATAACATTGATTTCTTAGACGTTTAGGAAATTTGACTTATTTCACACATACATATTTGCAATTTATTTAGTTTTGCTTCCTCTGAAATTCACTTATCTAAAATATAGCTTATTTCATAAGTTCTACTGAAATTTTGTTTTAATGGTTCAATTCAAATAAAATTTATTTAATGGATAAGGAGAAAATGATCTCAAGTTTTGAGTTGAATGACAATCACATTTAAAGAATAAGATGTTAATTAGGAAATCCACACAATCTATCATAAAAATTATAATTAAATCGAATTTGTGAAGAAGCTATTACTCTTATCTAATTATTTTTTTGTACATCTATTTAATTACATTTTTTAGATTAAAATTTTCTTCCGTGTCTTATATGCCCAATTTTTTTGTACAAAACAATTTATAATAGTGTAATCGAGGTTACAAATCTATAATATACGTATAAAGCTATCTTTTAAATATTGATGTTCACTGCCTAAATTACTATCGTACACTTTCATAGTTACAACCCCATGATTTTAGTATAATTAAGGTTGAGAAGAACTTGACATCTTCATTACCATTGCCCATTGCTGCCTCCACCCACTGCGACGCTTAGTCCCATCATGACACCATAAAGCTCAGTCGCTAATTACCACCACCAAAGTCAAAATCACTACAGCAAGAACCGTGCACGACCTTCGACATAAGCCATTATGACTTCAGATATGAAGTATGGCCTCATGACGGGAAAGTGAGCTGGCAGTATGCATAGCGAGCTGGGATGATGGTGCAAATGGTAGTGGAGGAGAGGGGGTGGCGATGGTGAGTTGCTGCAGAGGACATGGAAGTGGAAGGGTGGAGAAGAAGAAGGGAAAATAAAAAGGAGAAAGTTAGCACCATTAAAAATGTTGAGAGCATACGCACAAATAATAATAATAATAATAATAATAATAATAATAATAATAATAATAATAATAATAATAATAATAATAATGAATAAAAGGAACAAGAAAAGCACATGATCTCACACTGCACTTAATGGAGGATCACATCGAATCCTTTTAGCAATAAAGTTTCAAAAACTACAATGAAATTAATCCTTAAATCTAGTATTAATATCAACTTTAGACTTGATTTCCAATCTGATTAAAATTTGTCAAACTCCAAAAGTAATTAAGTTTCTTCTTTTTTCGTTCTATTAATGTAGTGTAAAGAATAGGGGAAATGAAGCATTGTGCTAATGTGATTCAACTATAGAGCTCCATCTTATCAAAATTTTCTATTTAGTGATGATACTCATAGTTGCAACGTCTACTTCAGGCTTGTGCGGATTGAGGAATCTTGAAGAGCTGAATATTGATGGAAATGGATTATGGGGTCCTCTTCCGTCATGCTTTTGCAATATGACCTCACTCCGTGTGCTTATTGTCGGAAATAACAATTTTAGCGGGGACATTCCTTCATGTTTGCTCTCTAATCTCAAGTCACTTGAATCTATTGACTTCTCTTGGAATGCTTTTGAAGGCTCACTTTCGCTTGCTTCCCTAGCCAATAATTCAAACCTTGAGGAATTGTACCTACACGACAACCGGCATCGTCTGGAAGTCAATACAGAAGAACCCACTTGGTTTCCTTCATTTCAACTAAAGGAGTTTATATTATCAAACTGTGTGCTCAACAAAGACGCAAATGGCATAATTCCCAGCTTTTTGAAAGAGCAGTATGCCTTGAGAACGCTTGAACTCAACGACAATGGAATGATAGGAAATTTCCCAATTTGGCTATTGGACAACAATGTTAACCTAAGATCGTTGGAACTCAATGGCAACCATTTGTCAGGTGCTTTTTATTTGCCTTCCAATTTGAATCTTGTTAGCATGTGGTGCTTAGATGTGTCTGCTAATATTATTGATGGAGAGCTTCCCTCTTGGATTGGTACTATCCTCCCAAAATTGAACATTTTCAACATGTCGAACAACTTACTGAAAGGTAGAATACCTCCCTCAATGGGCAATATGAGCCAATTGCTTGCATTGGACTTGTCGAATAATGGATTCACGGGAGAGATACCGGAGACACTAGCTAAAAATTGTACGGGCCTTCGTACGTTGAAATTGTCAGGCAACAATTTGCAAGGCCAAATGCTACCGAGGAATTTTAATTTGATGAATTTGAGAATTTTGGATCTAGCTAGCAATAATTTCACAGGGGACATATCACCCGGAATATTGAATAGCTCCTTATTGGAAGCTTTGGATGTAAGTAATAATTTTCTATCTGGAACGCTTCCCAATTCGATTGCAGTTTTTGAAAACTTGCTAGTGCTCATGCTGTCGAGTAATTTATTGGAAGGTCCTGTACCATTGAGTTTCTGCAACATAAAGTTTCTCTATGTTTTAGACCTTTCAAGTAATAAGCTTGGGCCGAGTATACCCCCTTGTGCCAATGTTACATATATGAGGTTCTTGCATTTAGCAAATGACATGCTTGTTGGGCATTTTCCTGAGTTTCTTCTTGGAGGTTCATCGATTGTCACATTGGATTTAAGACACAATGCATTGTCAGGTGAGGTCCCCAACTGGATCGGTTCACTTCGGAACCTAAAGTTTCTTTTGCTACAAGGAAATAATTTTGAAGGTTTAATCCCTCGGGATCTATGTCTGTTGAAAAATATGAGCATATTGGATCTCTCCAATAATAATCTTTCTGGACAAATCCCTTCTTGTTTGAAAGATGTGAGATTTGGAAACGATGAGCCAACTATAGACTTATGTGGTGTCTTCAGCGTGAACCCTATAATAGGGAATGTTTTCATGATATTAGAAAAAGTAGAGTTCATGACAAAGAGGAGGTTGGAATCGTATAAAGGTAACATTCTAGAACTCATGTCGGGAATGGATCTCTCGCGGAACAATTTGAGAGGCTTTATTCCTCCAGTGGTCGGCTACTTGAGTGAACTTCGAGCATTGAACTTGTCACACAATCATTTGACGGGATCAATCCCAAAAACGTTTTCCAATTTAAATAACATAGAGAGCTTGGACCTGTCCTACAACAACTTAAGTGGTCCCATCCCTCCACAACTAATAGAGATCTACACCTTGTCAAATTTTAGAGTGGCTTACAACAACTTGTCTGGAAAGACACCAGACCAAAAAAATCAATTTGGAACTTTTGGTGAAGAATGTTATGAAGGTAACCCTCTTCTTTGTGGACTACCATTAACAAGATGTGATGGACCAAATACACTGCCATTTGTTAATCATACTAGGGAGGATGACTCTTGGAGAGAAGCCTTCTTGTGGAGCTTTGCAGGATCATATGTGGTAGCGTTCTTTGGGGTGGTTCTTTTTCTCTATGTAAACTCGCATTACCAGTTTGTTCTAGTCAAGCTTGTTCGTAAACTTATACCGTCGTTTCCCTAAGTTGAGAATATTCTTCTAAGCATTTTATGATGGAAAAATACGATGAAACAATGGAGAACTTTTGTTTTATAGGATTATGAGCATTTGAATCTTGACTGCATTTGAATGGTTGACCCCCACGGTGTTCCTATTATATTCCTTGTCCTACTAATGTGAATATTAGGATATTGATTTGTTTCAGAATTTAATATTCATTAAATTGTATCACATACAAACATTAGGAACATTTGCATTACTAGTACTAAAAAAATTAATTAAAACTATTATTTTTATTTTAAAGGAAAAAGGAAAACAAAAAAAGCGAGACCGGCCCGTCCTCCTTTTTCCTTTCCCTTCCTCCTCTTCGCTTGGGCCAACCCTTGTCTTTTCCTCCTTCCCCCTCTCTCCACATGTGCGACAAAAGAGCACGGAGGAAGCACAACACTGAGAGGAAACAGGACAAAGTGAGGACATCGTGTGCAACTCTAAGGAAGGATGTTTAGTCGGGGCAGCTGGCAAGGCGAGAATCCATGCGCTTCTAGTCGCCGTCTCCGAGCCAGGTAGGGACCCCCACGGTTGAACCTAATTCTGCAAACCTCTTTACCCTACTTGATCTATCCTCTCTCGAGTGAGGTGAGTGTTGACTCCATTTCTTTATCTCTTGCTCGTGCCAGACCTGAATGAGTTGGTTTTTGTTTAATGAGAACGTTGCTTGTTGATTTCTTTTGAGTTTAGGTGTGCGCTCGAGCTCCGAACTGGTCAATGTTTTCTTCCCCACTTGCTACTCATGATGTGCTCGTTGAAATGTCCGAACCAAGTTAGCATATGGTTCATTCCGTTTCTGGGTTCATTGTTTTCTTGAGTCTTATGTTCGAATGCCATGTGAGAGCTATGCTGGAGTCGAAATAACATTGCTGATCACTCATGAAACGTATTGAGTCTATTTACACATGTTTCTCTTTTGTCAATGTCCTCCGGTTTTTGTTCGTTTCGTCAAGTTGCAGTAAAAGGACAGCGTCCAACAAGCAGCAATGTTGATGGTATTCGCCCACGGTGGCAATCACAGCTGGTGGTGCGGGTGTTTAGTAAAGATTATGATGTGTTAGCGTGAGGACCGTTGATTGTTGTAATCCTCGGGTAGTAGATTTCGGTCATGCGTTTTTGGTGTGTGCTGAGTTTGTCTCGGGGTAAGCCAAGTGGGAAGAAGACGTGAGAAGGCTTTAGAGAATAGAGAGGAGAATTAAAAAATAAGAGGGTAAATGGGCTAATTTGGACTAAAATAGCAAAAAAGACGTAAGGGTATTTTGAGTGAGTCTGGGCTTAGTTCCGTTATAAGATTAGTAAGTTGTTTGGGTTTGAGTTGAAGCGAAGAGAGTGGGGCACAACTCTGGTGATGGTCTGTTTGGGTTTCGTCTGTTCTAATAGAAACTTTGGTGGGCTATTGATGATTTGGGCTTAACTTTCTTTTAGATCGGGCTTGAGTTATTGAAAATGGATTTAGTGTCAAAGCCTAAACGGCGCCTAAAGCCCGGTCCGAGTCTCTATTTTCTGGGCTTTTTAGTAAAAAAGTTTCACAAAAATTTTAAAATATATATGGAAAATTCGAAAATTCCTAAAAAAATCCAAAATTATAAAAAAATAAAAAATTAGAATTCCTCAAAAAAAAAAAAAATGAAAATAGTCTTCTTGGGTGATTTTCCTTTTAAAAAAAAAGTGAAAGCCTATTAACTCTAAAATTTTGCTCAAAATTAAACAAGTTCTTACTATTTCACCGTAAGTTTCAATTTTTCTTAAAAATGAATGTCCTTTGATATAAAGAAAATTAATTAATGAACTAGAAGCATTATAATATCTGAGACCTTGAGCCCGTCAATCAAAATATTGACCAACAGAAGCCTCATTGCCCGTCAATGCGAACGTCCCAATTTGATTTTCAATGATAGAGGAGCTCTCTTGTTGCTCTATTGAAAAAAATGCTCTCGGAAGTTCTTCATCGGGATCGTCATCTCTTCGGGGACAAGCATCTCCATAAAAAGGTAAAACAAACGGGCAATAGAGGATCGGATATAGGGGATTTGGTCTCTCTATCGGATTGAATTCAAGAGCTCCCCCGATTTCTCCCATTTCCATCGTTGTCATCTCCATCTCCTTCCAATTGGAGCTCTCGCGTAGCGGCTCCGCTCCCATCGACTTCATCGTCTCTACCTCATCGGCATCTGGCCATTCATCCACGAACCGATAGAAGAAGACGAAGACTCGATCTGGTGGCTCTCTTCTTTATGGAGCCACCGACGATGGAGGTCCATCTCTCTCTCTCTCTCTCTCTCTCCTCCTGCATTCCATTTGGCCAAAACTGTGGCCAACAGGAGGAGCTCGGCTTCTTCCTCACTCCACCGCTGTTCCTCCCTCCAGTTTGAGGTCACTACTCAGCTCATAACTGGAAGCTCACCTCCAGTTCATCGAGAGCGCCGCCTCAGCCTTACTATCCTCTCTTATGCTCTGTTTCCATGTCGCTAGCCAGAGTTTGTCAAATCGTAATGTTCCCCTTGTCGAGCGGATTCGAGACTATCTTTTCTAATTTGGATGAAGCTGGTCCAGATTTTCGAGAAAACGAAGCCGAGCCCCACTCCTCTCTTCAGCTCGTTTGAGAATCCATTTTTCTGGAGATCTTGGTTCTATCGTCTGTAGCTCCTCTTCATTGCTCCATCAACATATAGGCTCTATTTCCCGTCCAAGGACACCAGTTTTTCTTGGTTTGGTGCATCTCATTTATTCCAGGGGCTGGTTTTGCCTCTGTTCTCCCTTGTCCACGGATCATTTTGTCAAACCAAAACGACCCAACGATGCTGAGTTTTAATCATTGTCCACACCAGTGTGAAAACACTATCCCACCGGAATTGCTTCCTGTTTACTTAAGTCAGACCTGTTTAGATTGCTGAATTAATAGTTGCTGATCCATCGCCTTCGAAGTCCAAAATCAGAGCCATCTTCCATTGCAAACCCAATGACAACATCTCTAGCCCAGTGCTGTCTCGTGCGAGCAAGAGCCTAACTTCGTCCACTTCATACATGGCTTGCTGGAATGTCCGTGCCTGTATCTTGAAGCGCTTATGGATGCTGGGCACATTCTCACATGAGGCTTCTCATCCAAGAACAATCAGCTCCTGGTGAAATTAGACGATTAACAACTGGGTTACTCTTGTTCGATTAAACTTTAGAATCATTTTTTATTCATTCTCCATCCATCTCTTGATGTTTTATTTTGCTCTGCTTCTTTTTTTTTTTGGTAAAGTGCTCTGCTTCTTTTTTGTGTGGGCACAAGCTGATAATCCTCACTGGCCTTGAGGTACACTCCATTCAGTATCTAAACTGATATTTGGCAGCAAATTTGGAGAAATAGTCTTTCTCGTAGTTTTTTGATTGTCTACAATTTGTTAGGTTCGCTCAAGGTATGGGAGTTAGCTTGCTCATAAGAAGTTCTATACTAGTGCGATTAATTACTACGTGGGCTTGCATGTGATGTCATGGTGTTATCGCATTGCTCGTCACTTTTTGGTAGAGTTGGCAAAATGACCAATTGAAAAATAAGTCATAAAATGGAGAAAATATTCAGTGGTTCGTGCACGCCACGTCATCCGCTGACATGGCGCGCACATTCCACTCAGCTTTCGACACCTGTCCTGGGGGATCCGCTGGAAAATGAAAAGACTCGCTTGGCTCGGCTCGGTTCGGCTCGGCGTGGGACCCACAATCTGGTCAGACTGAGGAGAAAATCAGGCGCCATTTTAAAAAATTTCGGACCGAGCGAGGGTTTCTTCTTCTTCTTCTCTTTCTTCGCGCCTCTCACTCTACCCTCCCTCTCTCTCCGACGAACAGGACGCGACTCCCAGTCTCTCTGTGCCCTCCTTCTTTCCGACCGGCGAACCACGGCCAGCAACCGACGAACCACCGCACCGGACCGGCGAGAGGACCGCGACCCCTTCTCTCTCTCTCTCTGCATTCCCTCTTTCCGACCGACGAACCACCGCACGGACGAGAAGACCGCGAGCAATCGACGAACCGCGGACCTTCGCTTCCCCGGCCCCTCGCCGCCGGCTTCTCCCCGCCTCCTTCAAGATGCGGCAGCGCGGCCTCAGGTGCTCCGCTAGCTGGCTGTTTTCCTCGGTTTCCATGGTGCGTGTTCGGGATTCTCATTTTTTTTTTTCTTTTTGTTTCGTGTGTGGATGACTACTAGTTCTAGGAGCAGGAGGCCGCAGGTCAAGAAGGCTTCGCTGGATAGGCCGCCGTCGATTGTGGTTAATGGAGAGGGCGAAGAGGACGCTCCTTTGGCGGAGAGCGTGCGTAGCGCTGATTGGGAAATTGTGGCTGATGATTCTGAGGACGATGATTCCGATGGAGTCGTGATTGATGTGGAGAACCAGAATGCTGATAGAACAGAAGCTTCCGATAGTACGGCGATGGAGACAAATTTGGTATTTTTCTTGTAGCATTTCTAGTGCTTTCTTGGGAAATTTCTTTTTTTTAATCTGTCTGGATACGCGTATGCAATGTGTACATTGGTTCTAGTTCATGAATATCTCGCAAATTAAGAATTTGAGAGCATGTTTCCTTCGGGAGAGCTGCAATTGTCTTACAGCTTCAAGCACAGTGACACTATTGATGATTGATGTTGCAGTGCCGCCTATCCTATATAATGGCTTTACTTTTTGTACTATAGCATCAATGTGGTTGAATTGCAATACATCTACATTGCTCAATTATTAGGTTGTTCTTTCCTTAAAATTAAGGGCTTAGTTCACTTGCCCTTCCTTTTTGTTCTGTTAAAAACTAGAGAGCGAAGGCTCCATTTGCCTCTGTAATTTATTTTCCCGTCTGTTTTACCTATAGGAAATATGCTCTCATTCCTAGTCTTTTGAATATCTGTACATGTTCTTATATGGTGTGAATTGTTACTTCTATAGTAGGCCATCAATAGTTCTTTAAAGATATATTATTAATTGCTTCAATTTTTGTGGCTTCAGGCACCATGTTTCGTCGATGGAGTAACTCTCACCACAGTGAGGAAGATGACTCGCTGCAGTTTGAATCTAAGGTAATTAAGATTTCAAAATTGCAGCGCTTGTAAGGACTGGACATTTCGCAGAGTGTATCTCCTTGATCGATTGCTCATATTTATCTGATTTCCATGGCTGACCATGTGGTTGACCTAAGTCAGTAGTTTTTCTGGCCATGAGAAACCATGAAGTGGCCCTTTTTGCAGATAATACTTTACCGTCAATACACCCCCTTATCTGTACCCCTTTTTGCAGATCATGGGCATCGGAGGCAAAGTCGGCAGGAATTACAGCGGGAGTGATTCGACTTCGTCGACTTTCGTCGGGACACTTCATCCCGGAACGCCTGGTCCTCGAGGCCAGTACATGGTTCCAAGCAGTTACAGTTTCCCAAGGTCGATGAGTACTCCCTCAAGGAAGATTGAAGGGAGTTCGGCCACGTCTGGTGGTTCCAGAAGCAGTGGTTTCCCAAAGTCCAGGACTATGGTGGGCCCTGATGCTCATTCAGGATCTTCGGTTCTCATCTGCCACAAGTGCGGGGAGCAATTCAAGAAGTTGGATGCTGTTGAAGCTCATCATCTCTCCAAACATGCTGGTAAAATAACATCTTACCTTGAACCACATGATCATATCTGTTTCTGCATTGCCTTAGCAGTTTCTCATTCTCTGGTCTAGATAAATATAAAATCGTTTGTTTAATTTTGGAGTAGCCTGAACGAACTGGGGATTGAACTTCTGGTTTTTAGCTTATCTGAGGATGGAAATTCTTAGACTGAACTGTCAATTTGATTAATGTCATTGCAACTTTTTCTTTTTCCAGTAACTGAACTAAGTGATGGAGATTCATCCAAAAGGATAGTGGAAATAATCTGCCAAACGAGCTGGTTGAAGTCTGAGCACAGCAGTTGTGAACAGATTGAGAGGGTCTTGAAAGTCCACAACATGCAAAGGACCCTCGCCCGGTTCAAAGAATATTGAGAGATGGTCAAGATCAGAGCCAGCAAGTTATCCAAGAAGCACCCCTGCTGTTTGGCTGATGGGAACGAGCTCCTAAGATTCTATGGCACGGCCGTGGCTTGCTCGCTTGGTGCCAATTCTCTTGTGCCAAGTGTCAAACAACTGTGTTGATATGAATTCAATATTCTATCAAACACTCTTGAGGCAGTCATTAGTTGGTCCAATTCCTGGTAGAGATACACTAGCAGACACTACTTTTTTGGTGCACCACCAAGAGGCCATATTCAACTTATCTCGTAGTCCAGCGGCCAGCAAAGAATAGAACAACATAGATTAGTCCCATTTTAAAGTTTGCCTGCTCTCTCATGCCATGCCCGTCTCTTTTTGCATTGCTCTTGGCTCTTGTTTCATCTTTGGCTTGGTACATCATTTATCTGTGCATGAGATGCTGTTACAGTTGTAGAAATGCTTTAAATCCATCATTTTGAAGGCTAATATCCCGAGACTCCTTATTCTCTCACTTCGTTGTGCTGTTAATATGAGAGGATGTATTTCCTCCTCTTTTTAAATCCAAGTTACGAGAATTCTCCTGATCCAAGACTGACGCTTCACATTTTTTGGCGCAGGTTGTGAAGTACTTCTTGGATGCTAAGACTTTTCAAAAGGTTAAGTTTGTGTACCTGAAGAACAACGACAGTGTCGAGCTCATGAGATCATTCTTTGATGAGGAGAACCTTCCTACTGAGTTCGGAGGAAGAGCAAAACTGAAGTACGACCATGAAGAATTCTCTAGGCTAATGGGTTTGAGTTTTTGGCTTTAGCTTTGACTTTAAAGAAATGAAGTTGGTAGAAGACATAACTTCCAACTTGAAAGTGACTGGCTCATTTTGAGAATTTAATAGTACTGAATGCTGAACCTTAAATCATAGATGTTTGGATTCTTGGATAATTTTACTTCTAAAATGAAGCATATAATAACTTTGAGTGACCAAAAGCCATAATACCTGATGTGCAGTCGCTATCACCCCCTTCAGTGCAAAAAACAAAAACGAAAAAAAAAAAAAAAAAAACGAAAACACACACAAAAGAAGAAGAAGTTACAACATAAGAACTATTGGTAGTTTTCCGTAGCTGTCTGAGTGGCTTCTCTACTGACACTGATCAAAGGATGGTTCTTGCCTTTTGTAGTCCTACTTTTTTCTTTTCCAGGTGAAGAACAACCCTGCTGCATTGCTTGCTTTATGTTGGTATTGGGCTTCTGATGGTGTAGGATCTAAGGTGTTATATTTGAATGAGAGTGTCTTCTGAATTGTTGTTTTTTTCCCTTTCAGTTTGCAGTCATTGACAATTGTTT
Organism: Eucalyptus grandis; assembly: GCF_016545825.1. Taxonomy (NCBI): domain Eukaryota; kingdom Viridiplantae; phylum Streptophyta; class Magnoliopsida; order Myrtales; family Myrtaceae; genus Eucalyptus; species Eucalyptus grandis. The sequence continues at coordinate 68,488,033 of NC_052614.1, forward strand.
CACTATTTAAATTGCTGCTGTCAGGACATGGTAATTCTTCCTTACAAAGACAGCCTTCTGTTATTCAGTTGGTATCTGCAACAATTTGATTTGGATGGCAATCGGGTATGTGTTTAATTTTTGGTGAAAGTAAGGAGTTCCATCTCCATCTCTAGTTTCCAAAATGTTAAATCTCAAATTGTTCATTTCACAGGTCAATCAAGGGCTTACTGTTTATGGGAATAAAGGAAGCCCAGATCAGCATGCGTAAGTTATTTTTGATAAAGTAATGCCACTATTACTTTTACATGCTGGTGACGTGATTATTCCTGATGCATGTTATTGTCTAATTTCCATATAGCTACAAACAACAGCTGAGAGAGGGTGTGCACAACTTCTCCGTAACATTCATTGAAGTGCTTTGTGAGAGACCACCTGGTCATGATTGGGAGCTTGAACCTAGTGTTACCTGTGGTGACTATCTGTTTGGAATGCTTCAAGTTAGTTTACAATAAGAGCTACTAATATTTACCTTTAAGAAGATTCTAGCAATAGTCGAAGTTCTTATGTCTATTGTTTCTGAAGTTTAAGATCTCACACTTCTCTTGGAAAGGAGACATGAGTTCAGTGGATGATTTACTTATAGTCACTCGGTTGTTTTCTGCAATTGATCCCTTTTAGATATGGTGAACTTCTGTAGGGAACGGGCTATGCTCTATATGCCAATGATCGTGAGTCTATAACAGTCACTGTTGAAGAAGTGACCCCTAGATCAGTGGGGGCTCTTATAGCATTGTATGAGCGAGCAATTGAGATATACGCCTCATTAGTTAATATTCATGCCTATCATCAACCTGGTAAATAGTTTACCTTATAATTCTTATTTAAATTAGATGATTGCTATATGTTTTGGGCTTGTTGCTGTTGAGAATATGTGTGGCCTCTCTGAGTCAAGAAATCAAATCAATTCATCCAACTGGCTGTCTTTTTTCTTGGCCCCGATGTGCGACTGAAATTCTTAGGTGTCGAAGCTGGGAAAAAGGCAGCAGCAGAAGTATTTGCTCGTCAAAAAGGGGTTCTGGCTGTACTCAATGAGGCCAGGTATCTTACTAGAACAAGCTTGTCTAAGATGGAAACTATCAGCTCTTAAGGAATGGGGAACACTTAAAGGAACTGTTGAGTGGGGTGGTAGAAACATGGATAAGAAGAAAAGCAAGCTCGTAGGCATTGCAGATGATGGACAGAAAGAGATCCGCATTGAAAGGACAGATGAATTTGGCCAAATAGTAAGTTTTCAACGGAAAAAAGATATTAATCATAAAGCCTTGTAATACTAAATTGTCCATTATAATTTCTTTTGCGTCTGACAAAGAAACGCCAATTCATTACTTTGATGTTTTTATGCCAATCTTCTTGTTTTGAATGTTTTGCAACAGTTAACCCCAAAGGAAGCTTTCCGATTGCTTTCCCGTAAATTTCATGGAAAAGGGCCTGGCAAAATGAAGCAAGAGAAGCGCATGAAGCAATACCAGGAAGAATTGAAGTTGAAGCAGATGAAGAATTCAGACACGCCTTCTTTGTCTGCAGAGAGGATGAGGGAAGCTCAAGCCTTTCTTTTTCTTTTTTTCCCTAATAGTAAGCCATGCTTACAAAGTTCTGGATGCATATTAGTATGTTAACTTCCTATGCAATAAACTTCCTCCCAGTTCTTTACATGTGTCCACTTTCGATAGGATTTGGAAGAAGATTTGGCAGCAGAACATGATCATCTATCAACTGGAGTCCAAGATAAGGGAATTACGGCAAGTCATCAAAAGTTTAATCATGCAGTACACGCAATTGATTCTCTGTAGTCAACATGATTCCAAGAATCTGGACATTTGTTGTTCTGTATAGCACGCTGTGGAAGAGAAAGATGAGTTTTTAACACCGGCAAATGAGAAAGAGTCAATTGTATATCTGAACCTATTGTTGATGCTGAAAGCAAGGTGGCTAATGGTTATATAGATGCAGAAGTACTTTTTCTCAACTCTTTTGATTTTATTGCTTTAATGTGACTGCAAACCCGACATGTATTCAGGCACTTCACTTTGTCACCGTATTCGTCACTCCCATCACAGCAGTCTTATGTATCATGGAGCAGGCAAAGAACATATTTTAGGAGGAAACATTAAGGAGGCAGAAAAAGAATGACCACCTGCTAGTTAACCTTTGTCCAGCGGATGCTAAAATCAGTATTACAAGAACCAGAAGATCTAACCTATTGAGGTCAGATGATGTCAGCATATAAATCTTTTATAGGACCTTAGCATTTAATTTTGAGTGCTTTGAGTACGGAAGCACATATGAATTTATTTTCGAAAGTTTTAAAGAAAAAAAAAAGAGTTGCTGAAGTTTATTTCAAAAATGGTTGTTGGATAAGAAATAAAAAAAAAAAATGAGGTATCAGGTTTGGATGCCAAGTTTATTTTAAACTAGGTGCGTGTAAATTTTTTTTTTTTTTTGGTGCATGCAAATTTTATATGCTTAGTTCCATGAAGTGATCACTGGAGTCATGAAAATCCGTTATTTAGATTGAGTACAGACTGGAATGCTTCAATCTACATTCTCCTCGTAAATCTTTTGACTAGAAAAAGAGATTTTAAGAATCAGGATCGGCACCGATACTCATTAGTCGCCCCTTTCGCTTCACGCATTGCCATCACCTCTGGCAAAGCATTGTGCAATCTCTCCTTAAGCCACACTGTCCTCCATACTCCTTGATGATGATGAGTGTAAAGCTAATGAGGCAGGAAAGTTAAACGTCTCATAATGAGTGTAAAGCTAATTAGGCAGGAAAGTTAAACGTCTCATTTGATCAAGTGTTCACTTGAAAAGAAAAGTGCGTTATATTTCAATTCGCTAGTGAAAGGGTAAACGGAAAAGAGCGAAGTAACAAATTGCTTTTGAGAAAAGAGACCATGGCGTCAAGAATCAACAGATTAACATCAATCAACAGATTAACATCAATCGCATTGACAAAATTTTGTGGAGAAGCTGATACATGCATCCCCATGAAATGTCAACAAGCATTAAAACTCATGCCAACAACTTGGCGAGTTCATCAACCCTCAAGCTTCCTAGTGGTGATACATACAAGCGGTGTTCATCCAACTCTTTTTTCCTTTGAATTTTTGTATCTCTCTACTTGTTTCCTCTCTCCGTAAGTGTAGAAGAAGGTTCGCCTTCGGCATCTACATTTCCATCTTCTTCCTTCACAATCTTCTTGGACACAGCTCTCCTAGGTGGGTGCCTGAAAATGGGGCCAGGTGGAGCAGTCTTTGCAAAAGCAACCGCCCTTTGGTAAGCAGTGTCAACATCCAATGAATTACTAATCAAGATAAGTGCACTGCCGTTCTCGACAGCCTGCCTTAACATCGTGCAGTTTCTCTGTTTCCACCATGGTCTCGGATTCTTCCGCAACAACATCGTGCATAGCAGCAGCTGCATTGATGCTCTTTGCATCTTCTGATTCTTCTGCTTCACTGCTTTTGCCGCCTACAGTGATTTTATTTCCATCAACCTCCCTCAAAATTGAATCTGCATCAGTAACTCCATATACCTCGTTTTCTTGAACAGAAGGAGGACTGGTTTTGCCAGGAACTTCCTGTTTTTCATCCTGTTCTGAGATTACTGGAAGAGGAGATCCTTCACATGCACGATCAACACTAGATGGATAATCCTTGTAATAAACTTCGGGAGTTGGAAAGGAAGACTTCCTCTCTTCCTCTCCACATAAGTATGTGCTCATCTTCAAATGAGATTAACACACATGGGACTAGGTCCTGGAAATGAGGAACAATGAACAACACATCTTAACCATCAATAAGGAAATCCTCGTCTCACCCCTACAAGACACACCCACCTTGCATTTCAATTTTCTTCTTACATGTGATTAGAAAGACTCCTCTCAGGTCAAAAATGTTTCACAACATCCAAGAAATCTGCTTCCGACCACAAGCAGGGGTGCCTGGACAATCTGCGAGGATGATGGAATTAGAAGAAAAATAAAGAAGCTAACTCATTTGCAAACATCAATGATCACTGTAGCAAAGGCACGACTAAACCAAATACCCGTGTGAAAGCAACATATTGCCCGACTCTTGATCGATGATGCAGGAACTAGTGACTTAATGTTCCATAGCATAATGAACCTAAGTGAAGATGAGCGCATATGATATGTTGCTTGCCTAATCAAGCAAGGAAGCTATGTAAGTAAGTGAAGACGAGTGCATATAATATGTTGCTTGCCTAATCAAGCAAGGAAGCTATGTATGTGCCAAGGCGACATTCCATCAGAACCTCAGTGATGAACTGACCAACTATATTCGACAGCCAAAAAGATAAAAAAGGTGACCAAATATGTTTGAGACATATTTCTGATTCAATAATATGCTCAACTTCTTCTGAGCTAGTCTTCCTCAGACAATTTGCAAAGAGGGGAAGGTATAACTAGCAGTAAAAATTACCAATTTTTTTGGAACAAGCTTCTTAATTCCTTCAAGTGTCCTCCACACCACTGTCATAAACTTTAAGATATGCCTCCTCTCCTTCATCCTGATTTCGAATTATAGAAAAGGTATCAATCATACGAAGGTTATGCTAGAAATTACTAAGGATTGCTGCAACAGAAAGATCTTGCAAACTTCCACCAAATGTCATCCAGATAGAAGTAAAGCCAAACAACTGAACCATGCATTAGGACATCACCTTTAGAGAGTATTGCTACCAAAGAAAAGAAAACTCAATCTAAGTTCAGATAGCAACATTCTACAAGTTAATACAAAAGTAAGCCTTTTAAGGTTAATTGCCTCGAGATACATGCTGATTCTACATGTAGAGGAGCAAATGTACTCCAAAGGATGAGAGACAGATACCTCAGATGTGTCATCTATTGTCGCTCCAGCATTAAATGATCTAGAAAGTTTTTCTTCATCAATTTGGTTGTTTACTCTCATATCTTCCTGTGAGGGAGGAAGAGAATGCATTACTGAAATAAATGCTAGTTTTTTGTCTCATCAAATTTCTAAAAGGCAAGAGCTCGTACAAGTTCGTAATTTAGTAGCTCAATCCGCTCCTTCAAGTCTGAAATATGATGCTTAAGTGCCTGCAGTAAAAGAAAATTTAATAACATAGAATAGGATAAGCATTGTGACGAGCTTAAGGATAAGGGATTAAGAATAGTTTTTCAATCAGTTTCACCTCACGTCTCTGAAGTTCAATAGAGCGAGCCAATGCCTGCCTTCTAGTCAGCAAATTTCTGGGTCTCACTGCATGAGGCCTTTGATAATTCTTCCCACGATAAACGATGATAGCATAGCTTTTCATAGTCTTATCTAAGGATACCAGCACTCCACCACTTTCAGCCTCTAAAGAAACTACAAGATGCTTCACTTGTGCAAAACTTTTTCCCCTCACTATTAGTTTCACCAACTCGCGATACTTCCAATGCAAGTGCATGTTCTCTACGGTACCATAAAAAATGCCACGCCTTCCTGGATTAAACCAAACAGAAGATGAAAAGCTAGTCATGAAAGCTGACTTTTTACATTGTTCAATCAAGAGGCAAACCAGCTATTCTTACTGATAAGCAGGAAGGGCTTCATACTCAGACCAATCTTACGTAGTAAAGATCTCTCCTCATCACTTATGGTTTCCAGATCAACTGGAAGGTCTGCTGGTCTAAGATTCTCCTGCACTTTTGCTAGAGCTTTCTCAGCCCTTTTGACCTTCCCTTTAGCCTGGAAAGAAGAGGAAAAAATAAATGGAAAATGTGATAAATAATTAAGGAAATGGAGCAGAATTTTATAGCATAAGTTTGTTCAATCTCGTAACTTACAAGAGCAAGTTTCTTCTCAAGATATTTCAAGAGTGCAGCGTGCTTATTGAGTGATTCATCTCTACGCATATGCTCAACATCTTTGCTACTTATTTCATTCCCCACCGAGAGGTGGCAGCCAGAGTTTCAGTAAGAGTGCCAGCAACAAGTGGGCTTTTAGAAGCTTTTAATTTTGATTCAATTGCAGCTGAGGCCCTCTGACGTGCTTGATCTTCCTCATTTGCCTGCATATCTGTTAGTTTTCTCTCTCTTTCAATGCTTCTACCACCACAGGAGGCAAGAAGTCATTGCCCCTGTAAAACACAATATAATCTTTGTTCCTAGAAAGTAGTGTTCCCCCAGTTAAATTCTGCATTCAAAATGACACAAATCAATAACAAGAGCACCGAATTTTCCTTACCTAAAGAAAAAGGACGGAACTTGCAACACTAAACAGAAGTTGATATTATCATAATGCCAGAACATTAAGATTGGAACAAAATGCTCGGAGAGATAAGAACTTGCATAACCAATCCTTCACAACACTACACAAGTATGTCCCAGAATGGTGACACACTAACCTTGGCTGATTTTTACCATTATGATAACAATTATAAATTCCATGGTCAGAGATGAAATAGAAAATTCAGCATTGTACTGTGGGCTTGAAGGATAATGATTTAGTCAAACTACCACTCTATGGCAAATAGTAGGTAATTCTTTCTGTCAGGCAAATCAAATAAAGTACAGACTCTGAAAGGTTCTGTGCTCGATGAAAGCAACAGAACACCCATTTTCAACAATAATTAGCTCATACATATATGCTAAAAGTCAACATATGTAGATTGTCCAACCTTCAGTTCCTCAGCCATTCTATCATTGCAAGTATTTAGCACGCCGCGTTTAATTGCTATTTTTGCAATAGCACTGCTCTCCCACAACTTTACCATGGCCTCAGCAAGACCTTGCAGCTTTCTGTTTCTTCCTACAAAAAAAGTAGGATTAGTTTAGAACAATTTTGAGACATAGTATAATCAAACCAGTTTGTCAGCCATTAACCAGCAATGGCAGAAAAGCACAAACTTTATTGCCATTGATGCACACATACCCAGGGCAAAATGTGAAGGCATTGTTCTTGCAAGTCTACGAAACCTGGTCATCTCTTTGTTTCTCAGACAATGTCTAACCCCATAAGGAAGAAGCTTAACTGGAGGTTTATATCCAGGAACCTCTGAAGGGAGCAAGTCAGCATCAACTGAAACTGGCTCACAGCCTGACCAATCCTTGAACCGTGGACCCAACTCATCTAATAAACTGTTAGGATCATTCATATCCATGCGTTTTCCTTAGACAGATCCTTCATATATTCTGCAGAACCACATAAAATCCGGCCTCCTTTGCTATGAAAAACATTACTGGCTGTGTCCTCATTTTTCAGAGAATTCACACTGGTCTGTATTTTTCATTGTATGATTGGACACAAGAAAGCGTATACGCCATCCTCGGTACAACACCACTGAACTTCCAGATCTCCATATAACAAAGCCTCCAGTCCTACTCTGACAAGGCAAGTGTATTAGAGGCTCATTATCTCAGTGCATCAATGATTCATGATTAAAATAAAGACTCTCAAGTCTCCAACGCCAACGGAGATTTATTCAAGTGATTACATCTTTTGAAGTCATGATTTTATATCCATTCCAGATGTCAAATACGGCACTTAAATGCACGCAAGCAATCAGCAAACTCATGAAAGTTCCAGGCTTATCAAGATTCAACCTTCATTTACTTACTTATCCATAAGCAAAAGAAGAGACCAGCACTAACCTCCAAAGTTTCATGGGTTCTTTTCATGTTAAGTGACTGGGGACCTTCAAATTTCAACTTCACCACTTCATCCTCTCTCCACTTCTCATGTATAGAATCCACCAAAGCCTGGGTAATTCCTGCATCCCCAACTTCCATCCTCTCCACCATCCTGAGAGCAATTTTCCTAAGCCTCCTGAGCTCATGTTGCGGAATTACTGTCTCCGCCAAGTCCACATGCTTCCTCAACTTGGAAACAGCTGCAGAAACCGCTTCCATAAGGAAGCCGGAGCTTGAACCCAAATGGGAGAGAGGACAGAAGAGCCAGACCACTGCCCCCGGAATGCTGGAGATAGAGAACTCCGCAACGCTCCATGGCTACAAGCCTACAATGCTTGCAAAATCGTGCGGTCCGTAATTTCTCACGCAGATGGCACGCGAAAGAAGAGATATAAAGTGAGACTGCCCGTGAATTTTCTGAATCACCGACGGATGCTGCAATCCATCGGCCATGTTTGCAACAGAGGATGGGGACATGCAATTGGAGCTCCTGAGTATGCAATACTCAAACAGGACCACAAAACAAGCAGAACATCTTGCGATTGATCAAGGCAAGAAGCTCCTTCAGTGCACAGAAGCATTCCCATCATCCATTACTTTTGCGTTCTCATGTTGATCATGGCGTATATTCATCTAACTGTCATAGGTAGGGAAACATACAGGAGAACATCACGGCGAACATGAGTAACCACAGATATACGGCTTTAGCATGAAGATCTTAGAGTCTGGGATAATTGGAACGAGCATATCATCTTGAAGATCCTAGAGTCTGGAGGGCGTCGACGCTGCTCTGCAGGTGGTTGCAGAAATGGGATCCCCAAATCTCGGCCGCCCAAGCAGATTAATGCGCGAAGGAAAGCGGCGCCGGAGCAGAGATGGAGCGAGCAACGGAGCAAAGAGCGAGCGCCGAAACAGAGACGGAGGAAGCGACAGGACCAGCGAGCGAGCGAGCGCCGGGCGACGGCGGGGAACGGCGGCTTGACAAACGCAATGCACGGAGTCGAAGCTGATGACGAGTTCGTCAGAGGACGCAATCGGACGGAGGTCAGAAGTTGCCGAGAGACCAATGCGAGCACAAAACTTGTGCTCGATCTCCGCGTTGGAAACGATCGGAGGTGGAGGGTTGGGACCAGCTGCGACTGGCGGCGCTCTTGGACGAGGCGACGTGCCAGAGGCAGATGGCGGCGAGGCTTTTGGGGGAGGCGGAGCCGGAGCCGGAGACGGAGGCGGAAGTGGAAGGGGTGGGATGCGCGGAGAAGAAACAGAGGAGGTGTCGATTGTTATCTGTTTGCGAGGGGAGAGGAGAGAGAGCGAAAAAACCCAGCAAATTCAATTCAAGTGAGGAGAGAGATTATTTGAGCGGGAGTGTTACGCATTTATTGACCCACTGAGCTGTCTGTCCTTTCTTCTGCCAGCGAGCCGAGCCAAGCCAGCCGAGAGAACCACCCTCTCCATTTTCCGGCGGGTCCCTCACAGGACGCGTGTCGATATCTGGGTGGTACGCTCTCGCCACGTCAGCAGATGACGTGGAGCTCACGAACCACTGAATATTTTCTCCGCAGGAGAGGTTCGGGAGAAGGGGGTTGCGAGCTGGGAATGAGGCTTTTGCTTACGAGACCTTGGGCTTAGTTCTGCCGATTAGGGATTTGGGGGTTAGGTTTTAGGTTTTTCACATTATTTATTTATTTATTAATTTTTTATTGTTTGATTCACTTTTTTTTAATTTGATGTGAAATTTTTATCTAAGTAATAAATACATATAAAAGGCTTAAAGTGGGTTAAATGGGTTCTCCCAAAGTACATTAACTATTAATATGATTTGGTAAACGAGTCTATTACAAGTCGATAAATTTACATTACATGAAAATAGGTCAAAATTGGATTAAATTGATCAATATAGGTCGGATCATTTTCAATCCGATCCAAACCGACTCGATCCACTTATTTGACAACCCTACTTTTTGGTAATAGTTTATGAAAGTGAATCATTAGACTTGATATAAGATGGTAATTAAAGACTTTGAATGCCCATTTTTGTTGTGAATTTCATCATGGAATTGTGCAGAAATAATCATAAACACTTGCTGTCCAAATTTAAATTGCATTATTAGTAAACAAAATGGATTGAGCCCAATGAAGCCCGATTATGTCCTGGGATGTTAATTGTGTGTGCATGATTGGTTTGATATGTGTTTTGATTGTAAAAACTAATGAAAGGAGAGGGATATTAAGGTAAACATCATGCTGCTACCCATACCTGGTATTGTGCCTATTTTTGTGATTTTCACTCGAACCACGTGTTTACTATAACGGATGATTTGCCCAATTCACTTCACAATCGATAAGGCCCATAACTCTGTATTTTATTTCTATTCCAATAACATAAAATCATTGCTTAAAGAAAATTCTCACATATGGATTGTTATTAGAGATATTCTTGAAGAGTAGGTTAGTATAACCCAATCCGAAAAATTTCACAAACTCGACTTAAGTAAACCTTTTCAAAACTTGATCCATTTGGTCTGAGCAATGTTAGTAGCATTAAATCTTTGAAGGGGATTACTGAGAAAAAATTCCAAAATGACCTTTAGTAGTTGAATACAATCCAAATTTGCAAAGTCAGCGACTTGGTTTTCCGTATTTGTGGTGCCTTGTTTCGAGACCCTAGCAAACCAAATCAACAAATTGATTATATTTGTCTTCAACCCATCTAAATTAAATATTTTACCCCTATACCATGTTTAATGGCGTATAACACTTGTGGTGAATATTTTTAAAATGTCATGACACTTAAGTGATCAATTAAAAAGTTATATGGCACACAAATGATCGGAAAAAAAGTCTACATTTGATCTAGAGATTATTAGTCATTGTCTTGGAACATTCAATGTCTGGGATCTGGGAATTTGCCTAGGCTCAGAGAGTTGTTCTAAGTTGCATCTATTTAAACCCCTCTAAACCTTTCTTGAGGGATGGAGTGTTTTGATTAATGAACTTCATAATTGAAGAGTTTTATCTTAACTCCGCATTGTAGACGTTCGAATTTCGTCGACCATTTTTAAATGCATGATATAAATAGAATTAATTCATGAATTAGGAACATTACAATATCGAGACCTCGAGCCCATTAATCGAAATTTTGACTGACAGATTCCAACACATTCCTCTCTTCCTCCTCAACGAACACCATCCGGCTCTCTTCAGATTCCTCTCTTCCTCCTCAATGAACACCATCCGGCTCTCTTCTCTCTCTCTCTCTCTCTCTCTGTGCAGCGCATCTCTCACCTCCTGCATTCCATTCGCCCAAAACTATAGCCAGCAGGAGGAGCTCGGCTTCTTCCTCTCAGCTTCGGCCTCCGTCCGTCGCCGTTCCTCCTCCAGTTCGAGATCGCCGTTTAGCTCATAATCGGAAGCTCACCTCCAGTTCATCGAGAGCGCTGCCTCAGCCTTGCTCTCCTCTCTTCTGCCATGTCAGCTGGCCAGAATTTGTCAAATCGCAAAGTTCTCCTTGTCGAACGGAATCGAGACTATCTTCTCTTGTTTGGATGAAGCCGGTCCAGATTTTCGAGAAAATGAAGCCGAGCCCCTCTCCTCTCTTTAGCTCATTTGAAATCCATTTTTTTGTGGAGATGTTGACTCTATCGTCCGTGGCTCATCTCCATTGCTCCATCAACAAACAAGCTCTATCTCCCGTCCAAGGACGCCAGTTTTTCTTGGTTTGGCGCGTCTTATTCATTCCGAAGGCTGGTTTTGCCTCTGTTCTCCCCTGTTCACATGATCCGATGATGCCAAGTTTCGATCACTGTCCAGGCCAGTCTGAAAACATTATCTGGCATCCTCGTGCCGCTGTCCAAATTTAAATTGCTTGATACCCAATCAAAATGGATTGAGCCTAATATAGCCCGATTATGTCCCCAGATGTTACTTGTGTGTGCATTGGTTGGTTTGATACATATTTTGATTGTGAAAACTAATGAAAGGTGAGGGATTTAAGGTAATAAACATCATGCTGCTACCCATACCTAAGATTGTGCCTATTTTTGTGATTTTTACTCGATCCATATGTTAATTTTTGTGCGCTTGTGTTTTCCCAATGACATAGTTTGTTAAGTACAACCATTGATTGCACATTTTCATACTTGTTTTATATGTTAAGGCATCTTGGATCACTTGTCATGTGTTTGAAATATTGCATTTAGGAGTTGGCTCTTAAGCAGCCCCTAATAGGTTAATGGTGTCTCTAATTAGATAAAAAAAATTTCATAAATTAATTGAATCCCTCAACGTCACAATCGGTTAGGCATTGGGAGAACTAGCGAACAAGAGTGTGCACCTCAAATAGATGGATCGTCCGTTCCCGTTCAACAAACTGTTAAGACTTCGCTTCGCCTAAGATGCACCAGTGGTGCGGCACCACATGGGACAACCAACAATTACTAGATTGCCACGTTGGCCGTTCCTGGCAAAAATCAGCTAGAATGACAACATTTCTATGAGGGGAAGTGATGCGGATGCTGCCATTTACTGGTTGGTTAGAATGCTGGAAAGAGGCGAGCAGCCTCTTTACGTTGCGCGGCGATTGATCAGGTTACGAATTTGATGAATAAAAATTGTGAGAATTCCTTTGCTTGAGTGAACTTCTTCGGAGAGTGGATAACTCCTTTCGATCTCTTTATCCTTTGAGCGTAGATCACTCCTTGGTGGTGAGCCAAGAAACCCTTTATTCTTGGGTGGTGGAATCTTTTGGCCTTGGTGGTAAGCTTCTCCTATCCCGAAGTCATTTATCCTTGGTTGGTGGAAGCTTTAGGCCTTGGTGGTGAACTTCGTAGATCTCGATCCTCTTCTTTGGTTGGTGGTGTTGCTTTTATACCTTGAGAGGAGATCTTTCCATCTTTCCTTAATACCCTTTGTTTATTCTCGTATAACAACTCTATACACTTAACCAGAAAAATCCCTAAAGAAAAAAATTTCCGTCCTGGAATCACTCGCCCCATCACGCATCACTATCACTAGATAAATGGCAATTGATTTTGGAGCAAAGCCAAGTAGGCGACGCACTATGCAAGAACCACGATTTTGGAGCAAAGCCAAGTAGGCAACGCACTGTGCAAGAACCACGTTCCATTCTCGCATCCCTATGAAATGGCAAGCTTGGTAACAAGAAACGGCCTGATTAAGAGCCAGTAGGTTGGCCAAACCAACATCGTCTTTCCCCTGTTTATACGAGATTTTAGACTTAGGAAATAAAATAAAATAAAAAAAATAGACTTTAATGACCTAGGTACTTAAAAAATGCATTTATTAGTATGGGAACTTGCATTCTTGAACATTTGGCCTTCCGCATTCTTGAACCTTTAGCCTTCCAAAATTTGAGCTCCTCCTTTGACCAGAAAATAATCCTCCTGGAACTTCATCAATTGGTCATGCAAGACATCTAAAATGGCCTCCCATCGATAGTTATTGACATACCACAAAGTATCGATAAGTAATTGACATGATTCATTCATAATGATCCATCGAAGCACATAATGCCCAATTTCTTCCTTGGCTTGGATAAGTATCGATGGTTCTGAGTTGATTGATGGAGCTATGTTGGATGCTCCCACATTAGACAGGAGCTGCACAGAAGGTAGTGAGAGAATCTGTTGGGCAAAATGAGGTAGTCCCGCTGCATCTGAGAAATGCGACTGCCAAGCTGATGAAGGAAATCGGATATGGAAAATGCTACATATATACTCCTGACGATCCTCAGGCAACGCAAAGCTACATGCCACCCTCACATCAAGGATACAAATTCCTGGACTGGCAGAGTACTAATACCCATGAGAAATGAGGGCCCGTAAGCTCCCCAAAGCAGTCTTTGGAGCTCTAACTTTTGCTCGTTAGGCACTTTTGTCCATTCCCAAATTTTGTTTGGTCGAATGAGTTAATAGCCTCTTTTGCTGTCGCATTTATAATCGCGTTGTTTGTTTTGAAGTAGGTCGATAACAAGCACTGTAAAGTATCTTAAGACTGTAATTATGAAGTTTATGAAGACGAGTATAGGATGCTGAATGTGCGTACTTTTTTCCTAACTACAGTGAGTGCTCATATGCTAATACTACCCTACTCCTTTTAAGACAGTTTGACAACTGAGACATTTTATCTTCTCATGCTCTGGCACCAAGAGATTGTCTGGTTTCTTGCATCTGACTTTATTGTTTGCCGAAACGAGACAGATGCATCCTCAGTGTTTGAGGTGACTATTGGCTTCAGACAATGTTGATGCTGAAACAAGAAGCAATTGAAGCATATCATTGGAATTCTCGAGTTTTGAACCAGAGGAGTCTCAGCTCGCTTGACAGAACCTTCTTCCATTCAAGCGGCGGACCTTTCTACTGTTTAATCTCATCATTCACCTTGTAGTCTTCGGATCATTCGGTAACAATCAGTACGAGTCATGGAGAATTGCTGCATCTTGTCTTTCGTGTTATTTTTGTGATAGATTTGATCTTTCTTTCAGTAGTTGTCCTCATACGTTAGTGATTGTATTTGACACAATTAACCACACCTATAGTCCGAGGTTCTCAGTCAGAAAGTCAATTACTCCGAGCTACCTTACCATTGAATTAGTGCATTCCTATCTTGAAAACTTACAAACTTTCCGGCTTTAACAATATCAACGGCTCCATAAGAGAAGGGCATCGCTTGAAATCACTTACTTTCGTTAGAAGTCATGGACCACTCTCACTACCTACCTTCAAAGACCTTTCAATTATAGCATCCTTCAAATAGAAGTCTCCCCAAAGACCCCTTTAACAAATCTCGAGTTTTCCCACTTTCTTTGTCCTGTATAATCATTTCTTATTAAGCATAACCGAAGCATGTTTGACTTATAACCTGATGGGATTTTTGATGAAGACATGTTTGACAATAATTGTCCTTTGTTCCTAGTAACTTGACAGCATTCCATGTCTTGAGGATGCAGCACCATAGAAGCACCAGCAAAAAGATTTGTTTGTTATTGATAATAGCGATAGTTGGTTTGACCACCCTTTTCAAGGAATCAAAAAGAATCCCAGAGTCTTCATTGTTTTGTCATCCATTCCACCCAGATCTTATGCAAGCCAACTCAAAAACGTTGCTACTTGTTCAAAAACTTGAATACGAACTGACGCGACATCTCAAAGGCCTCAGAGAAGAACGGCCAACCAGCTAAGAGCAAGGACAGTTGTGCCATTTCATGCAATTCCTGAGTTTGAGATCCCAAACCGTTTGGTCAATAACAACAGACCATTGTAAAGCAACCCAAACAAAAGCACAAACTTTTGTTATCGGGCAAAAATATTCATGAACTTATAACCTTGAACAAAATAACATCATTTTTCTAAAGACCCCAGAAACAGCATGAAGTTTTGCTTGAGAGGTATATATATGCGTCCGTTAAAGAAGTTTATTTGGCATTCTAATAGCAATGACGTGACATGTTAGCCAAGCCAAAATGACACTGTTTTGTGTTTGTCATAATGGATGATATGCTCAATTCACTTCGCAATTGACTGGGGACATAACTCCGTATCCTATTTCTATTTGAATAACATAAAATCATTGCTTAAAGAAAATTTTCACATATGGATTGGTACTTGGAAGAGATATTATTGAAGAGTACGTAAGTTTGACCCGAAAAAATTTCATGAACTGGACTTGAGTAAAACCTTTTCAGAACTTGATCCATGTGGGTGGAGCAATGTTAGTAGTGTTACATCTTTCAAAGAGATGTATTTGTGGTGCCTTGTTTCGAGATTCCAGCAAACCGGATCAACAAAGAACTGTATTTGTCTTCAATCTATCTAAATCAGATATCTTAATCAGAATAAAGAGAAATGTGGCACATGGTATACCAATACGCTATCATGCAAAATCAAATTCCTTGTATATATACATGATTGTGCAAACATGATACTATCTCGACTGCTCGATTGGAATAAATTTAAGCAAATGGTGGAACTCCCGAAAAATCGACAGTATGACACGAGAGACAAAATCATTTGTTTGCCTAGAACTGTTGCCTCACAATCACAATGTTAAATACACACAAGATGAAAGCATCCCCCACCATAAAAATAGTAGAGAACTCAAACAGGGCTGGTTAATCAAAGACATGCTCTTTTGGAATAACAAACCCAAAAAGCTGAATCCGAACTCTCTCAAATGCAAATCGATTAGGGTCCATACCTCAATTAATAACCATGCAAATCGCACTAGAATTCTCTCAGATTGACCAATAACAGAAGCAAATTGATACTGGAAGTCACTTGGGCAAAACATCAAACACCTGAAGAACATGAAATTCGAAGTGCTCTGGACAGAATATTCAACAAGTCATCGATGAGGAGAAGAAAATGAGGTGTTCATTTTAAACATTATCGTAGACGAATCGATGAAAACAGGCAATAGAAGAGGGATACGTTGCCAGAGACATCACTGGTCGAGATTGATGATCGCCTAAAGGAGAGAGATCATAATGGACGGTAACGCCGGGACCTAGAACTGTCAAAGGGAGGAATAGACCTAGATTGTGTACTTCGGCAGCGATGAATCTGAAATAGGGGCGAACATAGGCTCTTCACATCCACAGAACTGGTGGCGATCGGGCGGCTCTCAATAGTTGTAATTGACGCGACTGAGAGGAAATAAAGATGGAGAATCCTCCGGAAACCGATTCTCTGATAGAGAATTTTCTCCCTGAGCTCCCCCTGTGCCCCCCGCTCTGCTCTTTGCGGACGAGCTCTCTGCGATGACTGCGTTTGTCGACGGGCCGGCGGTGGACGATCGGCGATGGCTAGCGGTGGCCTGGGGGCGATGGAGAGCGGATCGCCATGAGAAGCTACGCAACCCCGAGAGAGTCGGACAGGCTTAATGGGCCTGTGGGTTTAATGGGTTTGATCTCTGGGCCGAGGCTTCCTCTCATGATGGGCTTACTATGGCCCGGGCTGTTATTGTGGATCTGGTCTGGGCTGTGTGAACTGGATAAGGTCCTTTCAATTATGACCGAATTGGAGTCTTTTTTTTTTTCCTTTCTTTTTTTATTATATATTTCTTCTGAAGGAAACATTTTCTTTTTTTTTGATAATGGACTTTACACATTCCTTGAATTAACCCGTTGTTTTATTTACTTTGGAAAATATTATCTTAATCACGTACACTATAGTTTTGGCCATTAATGATAAGTATAATTATATAGCTAAATTCTACATCCAAATATCAAATTATGTTTTTCATACAATTAATTGACCTATTTAATGCAGAAAAGAAAGAAGCAACATGGTCTAAGACTGCCGGGGACCTTCCATCTTTAATATGGTATTTTGTCCTTTTTTTTTTTTTTGCCTTTTTCACAATTATTTTACCGGTACAATGACTTTTGAATTTCTGAATAATATTGACAATTCATTGACTACCATATAACACACTTTCGTACTTTAATAAAACAAAATCATAAGGCACCAATATATTCAGGGGATACGCACCTATGCTTCTGTATATTCTTTGATTGCTGTCTTTCCTTGTTCTATTATGCTATTGTAGCTCATAATTCTAAAATAACGTGACAGTCAATTTTACGAAAACTCACTTTGACTTTTCATTCTCTTTATAATTAATCACTTATAAAAGAAATTCCAAACTACTAATTTAGTTCTCGAGTCTATGCATAAGTAGTCTAAATATAATAAATATTAAATCTCTTGTCAGTTAAATACACAAAGTTTCCAATTTTATACCCCAAATCGCCTCAAAAGAAATTCTACCAAATATAGAGATGGATCAATCATATACATGGAAAAGTAGTTCGTACTATGTACTATATTTATTAATCTTTAAAAAATTAGTTAACCTATTGATAATGATAATTGTTTAGTCTATGAAATTGAGAGAACATGGATGTTACTTGTCCTTCGCCTTCAGTAGGATAGACCACATTTAAAGGTTAAAGGTCCACGATGGTGCAAAAGAGAAAACGAAGCTAACAGTGACAGTGAAGAGGTTGTAAACATTTTTTCTAAAAATAGTTCTTTGTATTGGTTAGAATGTTCATCATCAACAATAATCTTTACCCAAATCTTTGAAAGGCCATGTAATCACTACAAAGCCAATTTCCACGTAGGACCAATCTAGTGCTCCCTGGTCCAGATCCTGCCGTCCGGATTTGGGAACAAATGAGAAAAAAATGAATAGGAAAAATACAATGAAAGATGTCAAGTTTTGGGATGATTTTCATGTATATGTGCGTGAGAGAGAGCAAGTTGAGAGAAGAGGTTGAACAAATTTAATAATATTACAGACATGGGAAGCTGAGAGTAGAGGAGGGGTAAACAGTGAGTTAACATGGAGATACATGGAAATTATAAATTCTTTACATTAGAAAGTCATCTATATCAACCGCTGTCTTTAGGATGATTAAGTACGATTTAACACAGGGTAATTACAAACAAATACAGACCTTGAAGGAAATTGGGAGTGGATTTACGAAAAGAAAAAAAATGTGAGGAAAAAGAGCTTCATCATATCTCTATTTTCATCAACTCAGCTCAAAAAGAAAAAAAAAATGGAAGGGAATAAACTTCTAATTCAGTGACTATTAATGGATGAATTACTCAATTATGAAAATCCAATTATACATGTTAAGTTAATTTATGGCATTTTGAATGAAACTTCTCAAATGATTGGAGCAATTTTTTTCTATGGTTAATAACTAGATAAAGTTATTTTAGACTTTGATAAATTTCAATCCATTTTTCAAATCCGCGGAGGACAAGGGTCTGGTCACCCTTGCTTGACCAATTTTGGAGTATTGGCCAAATGCTTTACGAAAAAGAAATAATTAATCAAGTGTTTTTTTTTTTTGGGGGGGGCGGCTAGCTCAGAGGGAGCGAGGGAGGAACACGTGGGACGGGGAGTAAAGCAGCAAAATCTCATCCAAGATTTGATTGAGATGGAAAGAGAAATGGGGGACTCCGCCGACACTCTTTTCCATGATCCTCATAATACTTTTGGATTAAAGAAACATAAATTTCATCAGTGTCTTGCCACTTATTTTCTATAATGGACATCCTTGTCATAAAGGTAAAGTATTTCTAAGCTTTTATGGTAAACAGCCAAGACGATTTGGAAGAAATCCGGGTCAAGCTATAATAAGCATCCCTATGCAAAAAGTAAAAATCTCATCCAAGATTTGATCGAGATGGAAAGAGAATTGGGGGACTAGGCCAACACTCTTTTCCATTGTCCTCATATTACTTTTGGATTAAAGAAACATAAATTAGGATCTTGCCACCTACTTTCTATAATGGACATCCTTGTCATAAAGGTAAATCATTTCTAAGCTTTTATGGTGAACAACCAAGACGGCTCGGGCGAAATCCGGGTCAAGCTATAATGGGCATCCCTATCCAAAAAGCAAAGTATTTCATAGCTTTTAGAGCGAGTGACCAAAATGATTTGCTCAAATTATACATGAGTCCCTATATGATGAAACATAGGGGTGATAAAAAAAACAACCCTGACTAAAAAAAACAACCCCGACTGCACTGAATCGACATAAAAAACCACCCTAACCACACTGAATCGACCAGTTGGATTTAGTTCTTAGTTTCACTAAATTGGACCTAATGATTTTGGGTCCCATTCCCGGTCTCAAGAATACAATCGACCCACTGGATCGAACCAGACCAATTATTAATTTTTGAGTGTTTAATTTTATTTCTTATATACATATAAAGATCTAATTTAAACTAAAAATTTCATGGAATGAAAAAGTGCCTCAATTCAAGGCCTTTCTCAGTACTATTGAGGCATCAACCTCACATGTGGTCAAAAGACCACTAAAACCATTTCATTGTTCCTCACTACTTAAAGAGAAAGCCTACTTGTAAGTTTCTTCTTCCACCTAGGACTATGGCTCCAAGAGCCACACTCTCATCTCTCTCTCTCTCTTCTCATTTGCAAGAGACAAGGTCCTCCAAGCCTCCAAGAGTACCATATCGAGCAAATACTCAGAGAGTACAAGAGAGATTGCCCATACAAAACCTAAGGCAAGCATCTCCTTTAGACATGTTGTTCATGGCCTTTTGGCCAAGATTGAGCGTGAAATATATGAACTGTGATCGATGCTCACATAAGTACAGTTTGATTTTTTTTGCACGTAGGAACATGTGTTTGAAGCACATGCGATCCATTGGACTGCCTAGGAATTGAATCGGATTGATCGGTCCGGTTCCATCCGATTCTAGCCTCCTTCAGTATGGCCCTCAGTTCTGAATATGGGGAACCAATTCTTTCAGTCCAATCCCTAGTTCGGTTCCAAGGTACTAAGCACCCCTAATGAAGCAAGCATTTAAACATTCAAAATGCCTATTAAATACAAAAAGTTTCCGATTCTATACCCTAAAAATGCCTCAAATGAAATTTGAGCTGATAAACTAAAAATAAATCATATAACTAGACAAATAGTTGGTACCGTATGCTATTTTTAGTAATCTTTAGAAAATCAGTTAACTAATTGATAGTAATACATATAAAATTATTGAAGTTGAGAGAACATGGATGTCACTCAGACTTAGGAGAGACATAGCCTTTGGTAGGTTCGACCACATGGAAAGGGTAAAGGTCTTCAATTGCCAAAATGAGAAAAAGAAACTATTGAAAGAGGTTGAGTTTTGGAGCTTACTATTTGTATGGTGATTTCATGGAAAATCAATAATTCGTAAGAATTTGTGCAAAAATAATAACTTGTAACAGTAAAAATGATTAGTTAAGTTTTGAAGCTTCATGCACATGAGTGCGAAACCAACATTTCCACATATCCCATCTGTTGCCTCGTGGGGAGAAGCTCAATCATTTTTGGGATGATTTTCATGTTTGCGTGGAGGAGAGAGACTGAGTAGAGAGAAGAGGCTGATCAAATCCAATAAATCATTACAAACACAAAGGAAGCTTAGATGAGAGGAGATGAGGGGTCGATGAGTTAAGATCGAGATACGTGGGAGTTGTAGATTCTTCACCTTAGAAAGTCATCGACTTCAACCGTTGTCTTCAAGATGATTAAAAACAATTTATCGAATTGTATTTACCAACAATTTTAACCCATGAAGGAAATTAGATGTGGACTTACAAAAAAAAAAAAAAAAAAATGTAAGGAAAAAGAAGCATATTGGAGGGAAGTGGAAATTGACGGTGTGTTTGGAAGAAAGATGCCTTGCTCAAGATTAAATCCGCCTTCTGTCGTGGTATAGTGTTTAAAAAGATTTTCATCAAATACTAACAAGTATTTGAGCGATGCGGAAATTTAAGACTATGTTCTTTTATATTAGTCTATACAATGATAATTAATTTATTTTGGGTTTACTGATACTACAATTAATTATGAGATACATTGAACATTTATCTGCACTGTCTTAACCGCTTCATTAAATTTGATGGAAATTGCTTCTTTTTGTTCCTTCAATAAGTCCAAATAATGAAATAAGTACCCATTTATTCGATAGTTCTTAGAAAAATAACACTTACTGAAAATTAACACCACCATCTATCTCAATTTATGTTTTGTGAAGCAATATTAGGGCATACATTTTTCTTTTGTAGCTTTGGTGAAATCAAATCGTAACTTTTTTTCTTTTTTGATTTGCTAATAATAATTTTTTGTCATTTTATAATCTTCATCTCTCTTTTGGAGAAGTCTTGGTTCAAGTCAATAGCGATGATCACGTGTTTTGAGGAGTTGGGCCCAGCAGACTTGACTTTGCCCACGATTATTTCGTGGTGTTGGCCCAACCGTGATCATCACTCCTAAGGGAAAGACTGCACATATAAATTGAGGAGATGACCCTCGTAAGTTTGCACACGGTGAAGCATAGGAAACAGATAAACGCACAAAACAACGTTAAAAACATGAAGTGTCTTTTATTGGGTTTGTGGACTTGGGCATTGCTTGTTTTAATGGGAAGTGGAAGAAGCATGGGGTGCTTGGAAGAAGAGAGGAATGCACTGCTTAACATTGAGGCTGCCATCTACCCCCTCAATGGGTCTTCTTTTCTGTTGTGGCGTTACAACAGTAGTGACTGTTGCCGTTGGAAAGGCGTTGAGTGCAATTACACCACTTCGCGTGTGATTGGACTATATCTGGGTGATGCATGTCATTCGGAATTGGAAGTGTGGTGCGGGGAGACAGGAGAGTCTAGACCTTGGGATATTGATGCCTCTTTATTCCTTCCTCTGGAGGAACTTCAAGTGTTGGATTTAAGTAGAAATTTTCTCTCAGGTGAATCTCTCTCTCTCTCTCTCTCTCTCTCTCTCTCTCTTATTTGTTTCATATTTCTTATTTCAATTGTGTTTCTAAGTAATCGTTTACTTTTTGAACAATGAAAAAATGTCATATTGCGGTGCTATAAATCGTAAATAGTGAATTGATAGCGAACATGTTATCGCACTAATGATGCAATTCTTAAAGTAGTTGATTGCAGATATCATAAATTAATTACGAGACTCATCTCCATTACAATGATAAGTACGAAGAACAAAAATAGAATTAGCTTGGTAAGCAGCAATTTACCAAATTCTAACATTTTTTTTTAGTCCATTTAGATGGGGAATGTCACATTTAGTGTTGTGCAAATAAGGCGATTGAACACAAATAAACATAAATAGAAGAACAAAATAGATTACATATCGATTAGATTTACGTGATTTGATTGATTTGACTTGCATACATCAAGAAAGAACAGTAAGAGATTCTATTACAAATCAGATTGGGCCACGTCTTTTCCACTCTTTTTGGCTAATACACCCCCTATAATAGTGTTTGGATCATATTATCTCTAGTGAGTCCTACTTGTTTACAGATTATATCCGCACTCAAATGATTGAAGTGTGGCCCAATTTTTCCACTCGCTTCGCTGCTCTTCCCTTGAATGTATCCAATTTGGGAAAAACTGAAGCGAATCATAGGGGATGAAGTACTCCTAAAAGAGTAAACAAGCTCTGTTTCCCAATCGGCTTCCCAAATTTTCATCACGACTAGGTCACGTGTCGTCATCGCTGCCCGCCGTTGCTTGCCCTGCCTCACTTTGTCGACGTAGCCCCACCTTCGTTTGAGCCATAGGACGTCGACAGCGACCCAGCACTTGGGCCTTGAGTTCGACAAGGCTACCCAAGAGCCAGCCAACCCCCACGTCTCTTCCACTTTCTCCCCGTTGTGGCAACTCCCCCGTCGGGGCTCAACGGCGGCCATTGACCTGAAAAACCCAATTGCGGCTTTTGCTGGTCCCTTTCGACCTTGGATCCATCCAAATCCTAGGTCGAGTTGAGCCTCAGATGTCAGATCTAGAGCTCATCGACCTCAGATCTGGAATGTGAGGTTATAGAATGTGCTAGCGGACTTCGTGCTCTGAGACACCAAGAACAAACCACGATGGCGCCAGCAGAAAAGTTGGAGGCGAGGGTGTTGATCTAGAGCAAGGTCTCCATCACCGTCCGTCTCTTTCACCGTCCGCGTTTGCTATTAAATCTTATCTAAACTCCTCTGGAATTCACTGACATCTGTGGAGAGCTCCATGATCTCTTCATTCATTCTCAAGATGGAATTTCTCCGTTTCTTCGGCTTCCGAATTCCCTCTTTTTTCTCCATCTTGCTTCGCTTACGTCGAGTATACTCCGTCGGTTTCTCTTACTTTTCCAGCATAATTGCTGGTGGTGACGGTACAACGCAAAAGAAAAAAGGAAAGTGTGAGAAAAATAGAAGGGCCGCAGCGGCGAGGGTAGGAAGTGGAAACAATTCGAGAAATCATCATGCACCACCGGGACACAAAATGAGGCCCCACATTTTTTAATTTGGATATAATCCGTATACAGATGGGACATATCGGAATAAAATGATCAAACAGTATAGCAGAAGATGGATTCGGCTCAAATAAAAACCCCTACTCAAATCATCCAAACATTCTCCGTCTATTTTACAAACAAAAATCTTAAGGATAATTGTAAATTTACTCTCTTCAAATTTTAATACCTCATCTCAAGGACCATATGATGGTATTTTCTTTTCCTTTGGCTTTTCTTCATTTTTCTTTTTTCATTTTCCCTCTTTCCACTTTTCCCCTTCTCCTTTAGCCAGGAAAATTATCAATTTAATTTTAAATCTATTACACAAATGTCAATTTAAATATAAAGCTTTCAATTTTATCAATACAATCATAAATTTTCGCACGAAATTATAATATAGTCATTATGCACTTCAATCATTATTGGCTATCCTATAATACACAACTGGTAATTTGACTTGCACGGCTATTGATAAAATGACATCCTTTTGCATAACAGTGGGGTGGACGCCCGGTGAGGGAGGAAGTTTGTCAGAAAACTGTTACGGTCAGTGTACAATGACCCCGAGGAGGCGTTGCGGCCCGGCTTCGAAGATGATATCTAGTTTCACTTCAATCGCTTGCCATTCAGGTAACCCCAGCTCTTTGGCTTTTTTTGAATTTTTTGTTTCCTTTTCAGTTCGCTTTTTTACGGTTTTCTCTCTTTTTTTTACTTTACTTTTCTTTTCTTTTTTCTTTTATTTTCTTTACTTTTGCGCGCTATTGTTCATCTTCTTTCTCAGAAAACTGAGATCACTAAGTCGCTTTATCTCTGCAACAGCATATTTCCCTGGAAGGTCTCGCCGGAACCCTAGCCATTTAAGCCATAGAAACACATGCACCCTATACTAAAAGCTTCCATCTTTAAATTTAGTCAAACTATGTGAACATATAAATACATTGTTCAAATTATTGTTTTCAATTCTAAATAGAATATAAATATGTTACATTTTAAATGAAGTCATGATTTTTAATAATTTATAATTTTAAAGACATATTGGCAGTTTAAAAGTTTCATCGTAATCTTCCAAGCGATAGGAATTTATATTTTGTTTAACTTCCTTAATTTTTGTTGGTCGAATACGGACTGCGTGGCAAAATTATGCCATATATCTGGCCACATGGCTGTCATAGACGTAGAGTCAAATGTCGCATGAGAGCAAACGTTGGAATATATTCTCAGCTCTGTTAGTACATATGATAGACACTGGTAAAGCTATAAGTAACTTGTTAATGAAATTGGTTTACAAATTCATGCCACAGAGACTTTTTTATGCTCAGACATGTTGGGCCAACTGGTATCTACCTATAAATAAATTATCTTCGTCATGAGCATATAGTTATTCTCGATAAATTGATGATACTTATACATATGATATTTGTGGATAGTTAATTGATTATTGGGTATGCATGGATCTTTTCATAATCAGATTTCTGGGTTTCGAACAAATTGACGAGGCTAATTCCATCTCTCAATGATAAGCAAACTTCTGCGGAGGCCCATAAGCTGTCTTCCAACCTGCTTGAAGGTACATGTAAAGTAAAAGACCATGCCTTAATTCTGTAAAAATGCTTTCGTTTATCATTACTAATAACTTATCATAGAAGCATATACAGTTGTTTGACCATAATTAAACCAATGTCATGCTTTCATGTCTTAATTGAGGGATCATTATGTTGGTGATCCTTAAAAGTTTGATATTTTCTTTTGACTTAATACCTGATCTTTGAAGATTGAAGTTTAGTCTCCATGCTTTTAGTTTTGTGCGACTTCTTTTACGGGCCAATCTAAAGAATAGTGTGTTAACACAACAGATTCAAGGAATCATTGCTAAGAAGATAAAAACGTCCGATATGACAATATGCTAGAGTTCAAATATTGTACATGAATCATAACCGAATTAAATGCAAAAGTTAATCGGGATTAGAATGAAACAATATTTAAGGTTCACATATTAAACCACGATAGTGGTCAAAAGTCAGGTATCGCAAGTGTCACTAAATTCAACTAAGCCAGGAAGCCTAAGAAATTAAACGACACCAAAGCTAAATTTATTTCACATAAAATGACTAATTTGAAAAATATTTTCCTAAAAATGATTATATGTATTGCTTACAAAAATGAATGAACGAAAAATATTTTCATCATTCATGAAAATATTCAACTATAAATTGTTATTGATAATAAAAGCATTTTTCATTAATTAATTATTTCGAGCGACACAATCAATTATTTTTAAAAATATATATTTTTTAAATTATTCATTTTTTGCGAAACAAATGGAACTTGAAGTTAAATAAAGAAACCTTACTAGACATGCATTTTAAGATTGATTTTTACTTTATCCTTTTTGCTTATTCTAAATCTTGGGGATCTTTCACTTTGGCCCTTTTTTTTCGTTGGAAACACCCGAAACATGTACAACTGTGGAGACATAATTTGTTGTATTATTTTTAAATTAGGTTATACTTAAGATTTTGAGAGTATAGTAAAAAACAAATTGTTTTGTACATTTCACAAAGTTAAAAACGACGCACATCATCTATTGTTTATGGTAATACTTAATGATTAACTTACATATACAAATGTAAGTACAATAATCGTGTCAGTATTCAAAATTTTCTAATTTGACTATCAAGCAACCCTTGATATTGATGACAAAGGGGAACGGTTGCATTTGATTAATAGTGATTATGCTATTAAAAGCAAAGTATTAATCCGAACTAGCTATATTGATGGCTGATGCTAAAATCTTATTTTATTTTATTTTTATAATCTCTATATTTGAATAGATTATGATGGGAAAATTCCAGAGTGTAAAGTGAACATTATTTCAAATTACGGCATGAAGTGCTATCATTTTCTCAAATAGGAGCATGAAGTTGATTTCATTTCAAATAAGAATCGAAGTGCCTTGTTAGTCTCAAAAAATGGTTTGGCCTCATCAGCTGATCAAGGGTATTTCCATCATTTATTTTTTAAAATTTTCTTTCCTTTTTTTTTTTCCAAAAAGACAAACCGAAAAAAGGGAGAAAAAGCTAACTTAAAATTGGAGGTTTGGTAGCCCTCTCCTCCTATGGCCAGCCCCTTGCCTCAGTTTGGGCAAGGATCTTTAGCCCTCACCAAAGTGCCAACGACCCTGACGGCCATAGGCAAGTGGGCTGCAATTAGCCCTCCCGCCTGTTTATTTTTTTAAATAATATTTTATTTTATTTTTAATTTTTTAAAATTTTTGGGTTTTTATTAAAACAGAAAAAAGTTTAAAAAAAGGAAATTTAAAAAAGAAGTAAATGACAGAAATGGCCTCAATTAGCTGGTAAAGTCAAACCCTTTTTCAAGACTAATATGACACTTCGGCCTCTTATTTGAAGCAAAGTTTACTTTAGCCATTTATTTGAAATAATATTTATTTTAGGCTCTTATTTGAGAAAATAATGACATTTCACGCTTTTATTAAATTTTTCTTGATATGGTTAAATAAACGGGAACTGAAAAAGATATTCAAGATTGGATGTCAACAAACAATACGTTCAGGCGCTACATTTTAATAAGCCCATAGATAGCCTTTACCAATTAGCACCACTTAAAAAACAAATAAACACATTTTTACAAACATGCATCTACAAATCGTTTATATATCCCTTATGTACGGTTAAAACCAGAAATGAGAGAATGTTCTCTCATGCTCGTCACGTAGCCCTTCACCTTGCCTTTGTGATAGCTACGTGAGAAGATACATAACATACATATGCAAAATGGCCTATATTGGACAAATAAGGTTTTAGCTAATTGTTCGTCATTTCTCTTTAAAATAATGAATAAAGAGAAAGCATATTTCACGTGACACTTCACTTTATGTTTGTGACCTGGCAAAGCATATTGCATGGTTTTTACCATGTGATCTAAATGTGACCAAAAAAAAAAAAAACGTATGTATTAGCTTATTGATTTATCACCCAAAATTCTCTCTCCACTTAATTTGAATTTCAAATAATGGATAAAGCGAAAGAATAATCTTATATGACGTAACTAACTTTGAAAGCAACTAATAAATAGTTTATCAAGAGAACAATTTCTAATTGTAGTCAATCATAAAACTTATTAAATTTGAAATTAACTTTAAAATATATACTATTTAAATATATATTCTATTTATCATTTGAAATTTAGCCTATTTCATCACTTAATTAAAAAGTACTTAGTAAATAATTTTACCCTTTTGGGTTGTCATTGAATATTTTATCTCTTATTTGAATGATTTTCATTTAAAGTGAGCTTTCACTTATCTACCAATTTCATATATAGTTAAAGTCAGAGATATGTTCGTTCATATACTCATCATGTGGCAATTTACTTTCGCTTATAAGCATTGTCTTATTAATACAAGCTTCTATCTTTATTGAATTTAAATTTTAAGATTACGTATAAAGAGAAAGTACCTCGAAAAACTTTTCCAGTTGATCTTTTTTGACTTTTATCTTTCGTTCATTTTAATTTTGAAAAAAAGTAAATAAAGATAAATCTCAAATTATAAAATATAACCATTTGATGTGAGATTGCTCCACACGTGCCACTTCACTCAAATATGTAATTTGCCATGTGCATAAATTGCGGAGAAAATTTGCCACATGGGATGCATTCGGCTAATAAGTTCTAAAATATCGATTTGTTATTCTTGAAACTTTGTCTCTTTAGACGTAACATGAAAATCACAAATAAAGATGAAATATCTTCAATTGACTTATATTATTCCAAGATTATCTCCTTCAACATTTATCATTCATTGATTTTAAGATTGAAAAAAGTGAACAAACATAAAATATCTTGAACTAGGTAATTTATTCATGTAATCTAAAATTTAAGTTAAAAAGAGGAATATATTTTATTACATGACTAATATTCATATTTTGAAAAATGACCTATTTCAGGGCAGTCATAAATATATAATATATCTAGTTTTTAAAATTAAATTAATATAATTCGAATCGCAGCTTATTTTATTTCTTATTTTGCTTAATATTCTCTAAGTTTATAATTAATTCCTTAAACATCAGAAAAAATTAACTTACTTCACACACACGAATATTTACACTTTATTTAGTTTCGCTTCCTCTAAAATTCACTTATCTGAAACAGTTTATCTCATTTAAAGTAAGTCCATTTAACAGGAAACAAAAATGAAAAAAATATTGATCCAAAGTCCACTTAATTTGAAATTGATTTCCGAGAGAGAGAGAGAGAGAGAGAGAGAGAGAGAGAGAGAGAGAGAGAGAGAGAGAGAGAGAGAGAGAGAGAGAATTTCGTAAGTATTAGTCAATTTTTGTTTCAATGTACAATTCAAATAAAATTTAACTCATGGATAATCAGAAAATGATCTTGAGTTTTGGCTTAGTTAAATGAAAATCATGTTTTGAATGGTGAATGAAAATTGTGTTTAAAGACGACGATGCTAATAAGGAAAAATCCACATAAATATAATAAAAAAATAAATCGAATATGTGAAGAAGATAATGGTATTACTCTTATCTTATTGCTCTATTGTACTGTTTAGATAAAGTTTTTAGTTTAAACTTTTCTCCCACGTTTTGTTTGTCCGATTTAACGAATATCTTTTTTTGGACGGATAACGAATATTTTTTATTTTGTGTATTTCATATCCAATCAGTAACAACCGCAAATAATATATATTCAAAAGTTACTTGCATTAATAATGTAAAGGATAAACACATGTAAAAATATCTTTACCAACAATACATGCCCATGCAAAGCATGGACCACGTAACTAGTTGCTTTATCATTCTCAAACTTTTATGTGTTATTGAATCTAAATTTGAAAAAAATTGGTAGAGAAAATTTTCAAATATGTAATTAAATGACATGGATCATATTAACGTACAATTTTCTTTTTCTAAATGATATGTAATTACACTTAAATATATATAGGTTGTGCACCTTTATTGGTTACAACCCCATAGTTTTGGGATAACTGGAGTTGAGAAAAAATAGAAGACAGAGGAAACGGTTTCCTTGCATTTCTCGTTAAACTGAAAGTGTTAAGAAACAACATACGGTTGATCACACTAAGTCAAAAGTCTTGCACGCCATATGCGTGCTTGCAGACTAGGTAACATAGAAGGGAAATTTAAAAAGCTAATAATACATCTCACTTATTATCACTTCAATTTTTGCTTATTTCATAAAGTAAACACATTTCACTTAGATTAAGATATTAACATGAAAATTGATTTTATAAGAAATTGAAAATTTATATCAGCAAACTAAGATGAATAAAATCTAACAAAGTAAAACACATCTTATAATGGATAGATTAATTTATTTGAAAAATTATTTTTCCCATTAAAGAAATCAATGTGTAGAATTGAAAAAACTTATCATAATATGAAAAACTCATTCGATCTTGAAAAAACTCGGCATCTTTAGCACCACTGTCCATTGCTGCCTCCGTCCACTGCAGCTCAAACCCATCATAGTACCATGAAGCTCGGTCACCATTACCACCACCAGAGTCGACATCCCCACAGCCAGAAGACCCCGCACGCCATTTGGTTCAAGGCACGACGACCTCATATTTGAAGTATGGCCTCAAATTAGAGGTTGCAATGCCTCAGAACTGAGGTCACGCGCCTCAAATCTAAGGCGCGGAGAAGAGGAGGAAGGGGTGGGGGTGGGGATGGGGATGGACAGGCAGTGAGGTGGCGGTGATGGACAGCGAGCTGGGACAATGGTGCGGAGAGTGGCGGAGGACGGCGGGTTGCCTTGGTGAGTTGCTGCGGATGACATGGAAGTGCAAGGAAGAAGAAGAAGAAGAAAAGAAAATGGAAAGAAGAAAAAAGTAAGCACAATATAAAAAAGAAAAAAAAAGTGAATCGCAAGTCTATACAATATTTTGAATCGTTTTTTGAAAAGTGCAAGATTGCACAACCGTTTTAGGGGCTGCCCATATAATTACGCCTTTAAATCTAGGGATAACATCTACTTTACATTTTTTTCCAATCCAATTCGAAATTTGTCAAACTCTGGAAGTAATTAAGCTTCTCCTTTTTTGTTCTAATTAATGTAAAGCAAAGAATAGTGGAAATGAAACATTGTGGTGATGTGACTCAACTACAAAGCTCCATCTTTTCAATTTTTCTGTGAATATTGGATAAATTGCACAATTTTTGCTATCCTCCATTATAGGCACAAACCATGATCTCTGAGTGTTTTAATCATACAAGTACAATTTACCGATGATGCTCATAGTTGTATTGTCAACTTCAATAGGCTTGTGCAGATTGAGGAACCTTGAAGATTTGGATATTAGTGGTAATGGATTTTCGGGTCCTCTTCCTTCATGCTTTTGCAATATGACCTCACTCCGTACACTTGATGTCCACAATAACAATTTTAGTGGGGCCATTCCTTCATGTCTCATCTCTAATCTCAAGTCACTTGAATATATTGAGCTTTCTGGAAATGCTTTTGAAGGCTCACTTTCACTTGCTTCCTTGGCTAATAATTCTAACCTCGAGGTATTCCGTCTCCTCGACAACCGTAACCATATGGAAGTAAATACAGAAGACACCACTTGGTTTGCTTCATTTCAACTGAAGGTATTCAGTCTATCAAATTGTGTGCTCAACAAAGATGCAAATGGCGTAATTCCCAACTTTTTGAAAGAACAATATGACTTGAGAATTGTTCAACTTAGCCATAATAAAATGACAGGAAATTTCCCAAGTTGGCTATTGGACAAGAATGTAAAACTAGAACAATTCGACCTCATTGGCAGCAATTTGTCGGGTGCTTTTGACATGGCTTCCAATTTGACTCTTGACAAGATGTGGTGGTTTGATGTGTCTGCTAATGCTATTGAAGGAGAGCTTCCATCTGGGATTGGTTCTATCCTCCCAAATTTGAAATATTTAAATTTGTCAAACAACTTATTGAAAGGTAGAATCCCTCCCTCAATCGGCAATATAAAATCACTAGAAGCATTAGACTTGTCGAATAATGGTTTTGTGGGAGGGATACCAGAGACACTAGCTAAAAATTGTCAGTTACTTTCTATATTAAAACTATCAGGCAACAATTTGCAAGGCGAAATGCTACCGAGGTACACCAACTTGTCAAGTTTGGCATCTTTGTATCTGGATAGGAATAATTTCACAAGGAACATATCACTCGGTATATTGAATAGCTCATCCTTGCTGATTTTTGATGCTAGTGATAATTTCCTAACTGGAGCACTTCCCAAGTGGATTGGAGATATTCAAAACTTGCAAGTGCTCATGATGTCAAACAATTTATTGAGAGGTTCTTTACCATTGAGCCTTTGCAAGTTACAAAAACTCGATCATTTAGACCTTTCATATAACAACCTTGGGCCAAGCATACCTCCCTGTGCCAATTTTACATTACCGATGAGGTTCTTGCATTTAACAAATGACAAGTTTGCCGGGCATTTTCCTGTGTTCCTTTCTAGAGCTTCATCAATTGTTATATTGGATCTTAGACACAATGCATTGTCAGGTGAGGTTCCCAACTGGATCAGCTCACTTTGGAACTTGAAGGTTCTTCTTTTGCAAGGAAACAATTTTGAAGGTTCAATCCCTTCGGGTCTATGTTTGTTGAAAAATATAAGCATGTTGGATCTCTCCAGTAATAATATTTCTGGAAAAATTCCTTCTTGTTTGAAAGATTTGACATTTGGAAACCATTGGGTTGTTGCATCAAATTTTACTTACTTAAGAACTTGGATGGTCGTGAATGATCCAGGCGATTATAAGAGCAACGTCCCTTTAATAAGAAGGAGCATTGAAATTAGCTTATATGCTTCTGCGGATGAATTAGTAGAAGCAGACTTCATGACAAAGAGGAGATTGGAATCTTATAAGGGCAAAATTCTACGACTCATGTCGGGAATAGATCTCTCGCAAAACAATTTGATAGGCTTTCTTCCTCCAGAGTTCGGCTACTTCATTGAACTTCGAGCATTGAATTTGTCACACAATCATTTCATAGGATCGATCCCACAGACATATTCGAATTTAAAGAGCATAGAGAGCTTGGACCTATCCTACAACAGCTTAATCGGTCCCATGCCTCCACAATTAACAGAGCTTTATGCGTTGTCAGATTTTAGTGTGGCTCACAACAATTTGTCGGGTAGGACACCAGACCCAAAATGTCAATTTGGAACTTTTGGTGAAGCAAGTTATGAAGGTAACCCTCTTCTTTGCGGACCACCATTAAAAAGTTGTGATGACTCAAATCAAGAACCAGGGACACCACCATCTTTGTATCATACCAAGGAGGATGACTCTTGGAGAGAAGCATTTTTGTGGAGTTTTGTAGGATCATATGTCGTGGCATTCATTGGGGTGGTTCTTTTTCTCTACCTAAACTCATACTATTGGTACCAGTTATTCAAGCTTGTCCCTAATCTTATCCCATTATTTCCTCAGTAGAGATATTTCTTCTAAGCATTTTGAGATGGAAAGGACAATGAAACAATGGAGAACATTTACTTAATAGTAGTGTAAGCATTTAAGTCTTTATTATGCCTTTTGAACTCCTGACTCTTGGAGTCTTCGTATTGTATTCCTTGTCCTGATAATCTAAATATTAGTAGATTTGATTTTGTTGTGAATTGAGAGTGGCTAGTTTAGTTCACAACCAAAATGAATCCAACATTAATAAATTCTAGTAAATGTTACCCAACTTCTGAAATATCTTATGGCTATGGCCAGTAATATCAAACCGACCGTTTTAGCGTCTCAAGGCAAGATCCTACTAACATAAATGATTGGGTGTTAGGGATTGCTCCAATTTGACAAGAAAGGCATGCACTGCTTATCCAACACTGAATGCAATATTGCTCGGAGGATAAGCTCAATTCCACTACTGAATTTTAAGAGCGGATGCGATAGGATCAATGATTGTGCCGGAGTTTCTTTTCCCATCACCTTAATATCTTGTTCAAAATAGAATATATGTCAAGGGTCCACCAAATCACATCTTTTATCTGGAAGAAATCTGGGTCAAGCTAAATTGATAGCCTTGGAAGAAAAGAAGCACATAATGCTAAGCTACATATATTACACATACCGAATCAGACAACGACACAATGCAACAGTTAAACATTAAGACATGGAGTGTTCTTTGCTAGTGCTGTCATATGGTGTTCAATGATGTTGATATTGGCTATTGCAAGTCCTGACCACTAAACAAAATTTTGCATAATTTTTCGTCGCATTTGGGCATTTAGAAATTATAAAGCATGTCCACATCAAATAAATTTAATCTTAGTTAGCCTTATCATGCTTGAATTCGAATCAAGGAGTAGGAAAGTACTTTTGGTCAGCACATGCTAAATGGCGCACAATTGTGCAAATATGTTCGGAATATGCTCGGTCTAATGAGGGACTATGAATCTCGTCTTTAATATGAGAAAAGGGACGGATGGATTGTGCACATGAGAACAAGAAATATGGAAGGAAATCAGAAGTATCCTTTCTTTATACTTGAGGTTCACGACCTCCACAAAAGGGAAAGTGACCAATCAAAGCAAGGAAATCCTTCCATGCCTCTCTTCAGCAAATTTCGGCCATAAAGTGCTAGAGATCACCAGAGGATATTGGTGGACCGATTCCATGGGACTAAGAAGGAAAGTCAAGATAGGATTTTCATGATTCTTCACCCCCTAAAAAGGAAAGAAAACGCTTGGCAGAGGACACGAGGGACACGCATAATACACAGAGAGGCCAAGAGAGGGCAGAGAGATGGCCGTATTCTCCTTTTTTGTCTCGGCAATTTCCTTTTGGATTGGTGACTAACCCCCCTAGATTTTTACCATCATGAAAGATCACCATCATCTCACGACATCTCACATCAGGCATGCTATCGAATAAGGCCGGATAGCGGCAATGCCTGTTGCCGCTCATCGTTGATTTTTGTGGCCATGAACACCCCCTCTCGTTCAAGCGCGGGATTGTGTTCTCCGTTTCAGCCGCACACTCAGCGCATCATTCACCAGTTAACACGGTCGCCTTACATGTTCTTGCCGCCAGTCGTCATGCATCTGCCGTGCTGATGCTGAGATCGTGACCATATTCAGTAGCCGAGCTGATGTCCACCGACTTGACTCATCATCACCGGACGGACTCAAGTTGTTGTTATGATAAAACTGTGATGTTTGTTGAAGCTTGAAAAGACCGCACCTGTAAACAAGCCTAGAATGAGGATGTTTGGTAAAACGTGGAAAAACTATCAAGGTGAACAACTTCATAGAGTCAAAATAGTCAATATACTTGGAAGACTAGAAGATAGAAGATTTGATTATTATCAAGAGCAACTGATCATCATCAGGACAGCTGATTGTTGGCAAGAGCAATTGCCCATATAAGATGAAAAGCACATAATATGAGAAGGCTTTGATAATACCGATGATCCTTTGAGATTGTGACAATAGCAATGATACTTGTGAGATTAGCAAAGACAATGAATCGGAGGAAATGCCCTAGTTATTGAGCCACAGTCCTTAATCGGCTTAGGTTCTCCCAAACCCTTACTTTGTGCAACATTGGATTTTCATTTATACTATAGCTATGTGTTATTTTGGTACCTAAGCTTGATTATTTGTCATATAAGGTGTCAATGCAGTCTTATACAAAATTATGAATTCTAAGATTCTCACCTACTTGGAGCGCAAATGATAACAATTCTATTTCTCTGTATTTCTATTTTCTTTTTTCTTGGGAATAGGTTTTGAAAAAAAAAATCGTTTGGTAAAACAATTTCATTTTTTTATTTCAAGGACAAATTTTTAGCCCAAAAATAGGTTTGGAACATAAATAACAAGTAGAAGTTTTCTATTTTTCTATTTTTGGAAAACAAATGAGAAATAAAAATTCTTTTCCTCACCCACCTGCCCACTGCCTCCTACCACTGTCCACCATCGACTGTCCACTGCCACTGCCCACAAGGAAGATATTTAAGGAGGTCTATCAAATGAATTTTATTAGGAGAACAAAAAAATTGTGTCATTATCAAATTCGTATTTTTACTCAGAAACTCGTTTAGGGAATAGAAATTAAAAAAAAAAACTATTTGTAAACAAAAATTGTTTCCAATAATAGAATGGTTATTATTTGTGTCCTAAATGTCCATATGATGTTTTTATTAATTTTTATTATAATCCTTAAAAAGAGGTAACCTAACCATTCAGCTAAAGCATGCAAATCACAACATATGAAAATAATATAAAACGGCTTTGTTATTAAGCCATAGGATAGCAACCCCATGAGCTTGTTTCAAATCAAATTTGATTTCCTCATAAAACTAATTTTCCCTCACCTATACTAGAGAAAATCATGA
Source organism: Eucalyptus grandis (assembly GCF_016545825.1). Classification (NCBI taxonomy): domain Eukaryota; kingdom Viridiplantae; phylum Streptophyta; class Magnoliopsida; order Myrtales; family Myrtaceae; genus Eucalyptus; species Eucalyptus grandis. The sequence goes on from NC_052614.1 coordinate 68,524,007, forward strand.
ATTATCCTAAACCATGCGTGTAATGTCTAAATGAAACTAAACTAATTCTAATAACAAAATCTAACAACCTAATCAAGGCCTATTTCTCTAATAAATTTTCAATTTTTTTTTTTGAATTTGTATTTATTTTCTGAAAACAGGAACTCGGGTTGGGCCCTTGGACCCGATCCGAGTATGGGCAGCGGATTGCAATCCCATGGGTCCAGGCCATGGACAGATTATTGGGCTTATTGTATTGAGATGCTTCGAAGAAAATTTTGGCTCAGCTCATAGAATTTAGCGCAATTTTCCCTAGAGATCAATCGAATCCAAATCTATATGAAACGGGTTCAGCCCAATCCCCATTAAACCGATTTTGAGCACGACAGCATTGAAGCCCATCTTTTAATGCCCTTCTTCTTCTTCTTTTTATACCCGTTTTCATTATCTTTTTTTATTTCTATTTCTTTGCCTGAACATCCGCACTTTCTCACTTATTAATGTCCGTCACCCCCGGATTCATCTAAATTATCACGTTAAGGATTCAAACGAGACTCCATCTCAGACCACTTCTGACGTTCACCAATCAACTGCCACTTTCGGCCATCCCTGAGGACAGAATCTCAATATTGCAAACCATGCATTAAGTACATTACTAGAGACACGATAATTTGCACATCAGTGACTCTCGCTCATTTTCCTCATAGAAAATTCCCATGAGAAAGGGATTTTTATGCCGATGCAGTACATGAAAACAACTGGAACAGAGGCGAGGAGAAGGAAAAACGAAGAGCAAAGCAAAGATCAAAGCGAACACGTTACGATTTCGGACACTCGACTCCACTCGTGCAGAAAATTCTGCTCCAACCGTGGACATCAACAAGAGCAGAGGCGTTTTTCTCTTGCTCTCTCTTTACTTTGCCTTCTGTGTGAGCCCCCTCACAAATTCTTTTGAAAATGTGTATATACAGCAACGCCAAATTTCTGGTGAAAATCATTCCACGTCGGCGTTCTAGAAGAAATGGTGTGACATTTATGAGCAAGAATCGATTCTACTTCATTCTCTCCGATTCTCTAGTGCACGCGATTATAGCTATCCGATTTTGGGCTGTCTTATTATTTTTATTATTATCTACTTTTATTCTTTTTTATATCCGTATTTTTTTAAAGAAAAAAATTGAATTGTTAATCAAAATTCAATTGACAGCAGCTCTCTGATTCTAAATATCGATTATTTGGGTGAATGATCTCTCTTAATTCTATCGTGTATTTGTTTGACAGGATTGATTCTAAAAACATTCTCGGATTAAAGTAATATAGAGAGCTTGGACCTTTTCAATAACAAGTTATCTTGTCCGGTTCCTCCACAGTTAACATAGCTATACACACTTTCGATAGGCAACACACGAGATAGAGAATCAATTTGGAATTTTTGACAAAGCAAGTTACAAAGGCAACAACTCTCCCCCGTGGATCATCATTAATAAGTTGTAATAGCTTAAATCATGATCCAAGAACACCGTCAACTGTTGACAAAGATGGTGATGATGAGTCCTTGAAAGATGCCTTCTTGAGTTTCGCATGATCATACATGGTGGCATTCGTTGGGGTCATCGTTTTTCTCCATTGCCATTTTTGTCTACTTAAACTCCTACTATCTCAACTTAGCATTTGTTTTGTTTGAAAGCATATCTCATTGTTTCCGGAGCATAGCTCGTGCTTGCAAATTTTACACATCTTGATTCTCCACTATGCATGTTGAACCATCGGATCATCGTATTTTCCATCTTTTCCTGTAAATTTGGACATGAGTACCATTGGATTTTCTTTTGGTTGTGAATTGAAGGGAAAGATTATTATGGTGATAGATACAATAACCTTAAAAAAAAGAAAAAGTATGGATGTGACTTGTTATCTCATATTGACAAGTGCATCTTTGATTTTCTTTGGGAATTTCTACGATACACAAGTAGAACTTACTGCCTCCGTTTCATGACCCTTTGAGCTTGGTTAAAATGGCTTGTAAAACAATTTGATAATGTGTTTCAACGTTTTTGGACTTTAACTTCGATGAAATGTTGTATGGCTGATTTTGCAAAGCCAGATTGGTTGTTAACTATCCTTTCCAAAAGGTAGTTGATTCTTTTTTGAGATTTAGCAGCATGACTGCCGGAATGAAGCTTCACTAAAAGTGCAAATTAGATCATCTGAGTTTCTTTTTTTACTAACAGCGGCTCCTTCTTGGACTTCGAAATTCTTCACAGCTCATGCTTCTTGAAGACACTTTTTTTTTTTCTGTCGCAAAGCTTTGATAGATGAAAAAATTGCAAATGGGCTGGAGCAAGTTCCAAGCCTGCAACAAAGCTGGAACATCCATCCTTCTATTTTTGATTGATGGAGGTTTTCTAGTTTTTGTTGTCTTTTGTTTCCTTTTGTTGTTGTTGTTCCTTTTTTTTGGTAACCATGACACCCTTACACTCGTTCTAGACTTTTGTCTTCTTGAGTGTCTATTTTTGTTAGTGCCAGGCCTCCCTCTTGTATTTTTTCTTGCAAAATCAATATATTACTTACCTTTACCAAAAAAAAAAAAAAAAAAAAAGTTCCAAGCCTGCAGATTCTATCTATGTACATCTGTTGCTCTTTCCTGAACCCTGTTAGGCAGACTCTTAGTACTTATATATGTTGTATTGGTTCATAATTTATCTTCTTAACAGTCACCACACAAAAAGTACAAAATAATTCACCATCCTCCTGCTCTAGCTTTTTTTCTTGTGTACAGAGGATGATACACCGGTTAAAAAAACTATTATCATGGTGGTGGCGGCGGCAGCGGTAGCAGTACTCTTCAGGGAAAAAGGACAAGTAATAGTAGAAGAAATAAAATTATGGAGCACCAATCTTGCAAACAACTCAAACTAACATGAAACCAGAAAAGATTATTACCCGCATATGATCACATTGTAAAATCAAATTATCCACGGATAATGAGAAGTATATAACAAATACAATGAGCATTCCACTTCTTTATAAATGGAGGCATCTCCTCTGTCATGGAGCGCCATCTCTTCTTGAGGCTTCTTGATTTGGGGCGTACACACACCAACAACGTAACGTCATGAAAACCCCAGCAAATAGCTCACACTCTCTTCAATCAAAATGAATTGAATTTTGACAAATTTTAGTATTGTTATACAGTTCTATCGCACCCGACTCTTATCTTGCCACTGTAAGAGCAACAAAGTAGCGCCATAATGAGCTAACACGCCCATGATCACGAAGATGTGAAATATGCTGTGACTAGCAAGGTCGAACCAACCTGGTTTTAGCCTCTCAGGAATCCTGCTAACATAAAACAAAGTACCTGTAATGTAAGATAGTGCCATAGCTGACTCATAAGCAAGCATGATTGGGTGTTGGGGATTGCTCCAATTCACAGTACAGGCATGGATCGCAGGTACGATACTGAAAAACCCCATGGACGAGAAGATCATTGCCCAAAATACCCAGAATTTCCCAGAAGAAAGAGAAGGGACAAGCAGTGTCACGACGGTGAACATCCCCATCACCGTTATTCCGCCAGGGTAGATCAGTTGCCAATGGTGCTCGCACTCAAAAATACAGCAGATTGGGGGGAAGAATGAGGTGATGATCATGACCATGATGCCAACATAGTCCATCCGTAGCAGTTGGATGTTCAAGTTGTGTGCGTGGCATGAGAAAAGGTGGCAAATGCTACTCGAGAGGAGGCAGAACATGGATCGGCCTAAGAAGACGAAGAACGGCCACCGTGTCGCAGCTGATTGGAGTGAACCGATCTTCATTTCTTCATCTGATATCCTATTCAAGTTCACCAAAGAATTTGTACCCTGAAAACTACATTGTGTTAGATGCATCTGTAGACTTCAAAAGACAGCATTCTTTTCGTAAGTCAAATGAAACATTGTTGGCATCCCACTCACCAAAAGCAATTCCTTTGAATAAGAGATATTGGTTCCTGCACTGGTAAGAGTTTGACCTGCACAAGTGGATTTGCATATCAAGCCATTCAATCATGGAAAGCATAATCTAATCTTCAGAATCTTTATAGAAAATGGTTCAGAGGGAGAGATGAGGCCAAAATGGTGAAAGTGAATGGGCAGAGCACTAACTGAATAACTATCTAGCTTGCTTAAGCTGATACTTTCAAATTCAATTTGACAATCAGTAAACGACTCTTCACTATAAAAGCTATTTACCACTATAATTAAGTTCAGATAATCTCAGCAGCAGTCAACTTCCAGAATTATTACAAGGTCCACCATGTGTGAACTTTTTCTTGACACGCACTGTGCTACTTGCACAGAAAATGATTATTAATTGACGGTGGACTGAATCCATGTTGTATTAACAGGAACACAGAGATTTTCAAATGGATTGGATCTTTGATTTCTGTTTGAAAAGAATAGAAATTTCTATTAATACTTTGGTTCCATCATGGTAACTAATCACAGATGACCCTCGCTATCCATCTTAATTTTGCACTTGCTGTTTGAACAAAGACTCTCTTGACTGTCAGGCTACTACTCCTGAAATTTAGCAGTGAATGGCGAACACGACCCTTGCATATTCCTGTGAAAGAAACTTTCGGAGTTTAATTTTATGTGCCTGAACTTAATTTCACAAACTTTTGTTATTCATCTATGGCACCTGCAATTTCGATACAGCACCAGAAGAAAATGAAGGTTAATGGCAATTTTGGTGGCCAGTTGCAAGAAAGGCCGGCTCATGAAAATGGCTGGTTGCTCAGTATGGTAACGAGCCACGAATATCACAATACTACATTGACTTGTACATACCAAGAGCAACTTTCTGCCAATAAACAGGTAGTTAATATCTAAGCGAATGTGACTGAAATTTGACCATTTAAAGCTGGTTATGGAGGATTTGATCAAAACAGGGTAATTCAAACATCCTCACGAAATGAGCAATTCAGCAACCTCTCTAGTGAGCTATAACTTGCAACTACAAGCCTCATCTCAGATTACACTTGAGACGGTGAAATCGAGCTATGACATTCAAATACAGATCGAGCTGCTATTGACAAATTCCCCACTATATATGTACAGCTATGATTCCCACACCGACAGAAATTATGTGTTCCATTCAATATCATCGAGACTCACTAAAATGTCCACGCAAGTATAGGACTGAATGACACGAAATGCACCTTGAGAATAGGCCGAGAAGTTCCGCCACCTGAGGCACCTCCACAAAATTGGCCACCGTCAATCCCAATCAAATGCCTGCTCGCCATCACACATAGGACGCAAAGGAGATCGCCACAAATCACCAAAAAAGAAAAGAAGATAAAAATGAACAAAGATGGCCTCGCATGAAAAAAACAAGTCGAACTAAAAACACATCATTCATCCTTACGTCCAGACGTTGAGCGTCTCATTGTGCCAATGGAACAAGCTGCGGCCCGCAGCCTGCGGGCGGCCTCGGCAAGCAGCCAGTTGGCACGGTAGTGGCCAAGGATGAAGTCGTTGTCCTTCATGTACTCCGGCAGCTCCCGGAACGACACCAGCGCATACCGCCTCGCCTTCTTTGGGCTCTCACGAGCCTTCCCTCTCTTCTTGGCGGCCGCACAGCCACCACCATCATTAGAAGAAGAGCAGCACATGGCGTCGAGCCTCTTCCGATCCCCAGCTTCTCTCCTGGCTTCCTCCTCCAGACCGTCTCTCCTTCGCCAGCACTCATTGTCTGCCATGAACCGCCGCCCCAACGACGATATAGAAGCGACGGGCGACAACCCCACGAAGCAAGGATCAAGAAACGAGCAAGAAGGAAGGGTTTCTTGAGCGTGCTTCAGAGAGAAAGAGCGACTGCAGAATCGACCCAAGTAGGGGTGGAAGCATTTAAAGAAGGATGAGAAGGAGGAGGAGTTTGGTTTGGCGTGGAGGGGAGGGTTTGGCGTGGAGGGAAGGGAGAGAGGAGGTCTGCGGTCTATTCTCTTGTCCTTTTTAGCAGACAGAACGGTCTCGTTGATTTAATTAGGACGCTAATGGTGGATTGCTTGAACGAAAGGGAAACACAGAGGAAGTAACGAAATCCATGTGGATGAATGAAATGGTGGGGGACAATAGGAGTGGGGCACAGTGAGAACGTCGCGCAATATATATTTGTTCAATGTGAATTCCAGTTACTGCCATGTCAATAAAATATGGGACGAGGGTCGTCAAGCTTTGTGACGTGATTGCTTAAGAAAAAAATTGCACCTAAAGTGAATATATTTTGGTGAAAGAATGGAGGTGATTATGTAACGTGAGATGACTTTTTATTTTTATTTTTTATGAAATAAGAGAAATCACGTGGTGGATTATCATCCATAATTATAAATCATACGTCAATTAATGGATAAGATAGTGTTCAAAGCGACGTTTGTTGAGAATTTTCTTTAAATGATTTTGTTAATGTTGCTCTATTTCAACCATTCAAAATGTTCCATTAAAACTCTTAAATTAGATGGAGGGAAGTGCACAACTTTTTTTATTGGGACATAGGTTTCATTATGAAATAAAGAAAATATTTTTTAATTAAAATATTAAGAAAAATTGTTCGAAAAATCATAAATCTTTTGCAAGATGACCAATTCATCCTCAAAGCCTTTCAATTTCTATAATGTCATATGGAACACCGAAGTACCATTGAAGTGGCTGATTTTGCGAAGCCAGATCACCTGTTAACTGTTTTTGCCAAACGTAGCTAATTCTTTCTTTAAGATTTAAGCAGCATGATTGCCAGAATGAAGCTTCGCTGAAGGTGCAAATCAGATTATCTTTCTTTTCTTACGAACAACAGCTCCTTCTTGGACTTCCAAGTCCTTGACAGCTCACGTTTCTTTCAAACATTTTTTCTTATCGCAGAGCTCTCATTGATGCAGAGACTACAAATGAGCTAAAGGAAGTTCCATCTGCAAATTCTATCTGTTTACATCAGTTGCTTTTTCCGAAACCCTATTAGGTAGACTCCTAGTATATCTATATATTGTATTGGTCCATGGCGTAACTTCTTAAAATTTCACACAAAAAGTACAAAATAATTTATTATCCTCCTACTCTAGCTTTTTGCTTTCGTACCGAGGACAATATAGCGGTTAACAGACTATTCTCATGGTCGTCGTGGTAGCAGCAGTCCTCTTTAGCGAAAAAGGAAAATTAATAATAGAAGAACTAAAATTATGGAGCAACAATCTTACAAACAGCTCAAAATAAGATGAAAGCAGAAAATATTATTACCCACATATGATCATATTCTAAATCAAATCATCCATGGAAAATGCAAAAAATATAACAAATACAATGAGCATTCCACTTTTTTATAAATGGAGGCATCTTTTATAAATGCTTCTTGATTTGGGGCGTACACACACCAACAACGCAACCCCATTGCCGTTATTCCGCCAAGGAAAATCAGTTGCCAATGGGGCTCGCACTGGAAAATACAGTAGATTGGGGGGAAGAATGAGATGATGATCATGACCATGATGCCAACATAGTCCATCCGTAGCAGTTGGATGTTCAAGTAGTGTGAGTGGCATGAGAAAAGGTGGCAAATGCTGCTCGAGAGGAGGCAGAACATGGATCTGCCTAAGAAGACGAAGAACGGCCACGGTGTTGCAGCTGATTGGAGTGAACCGATCTTCATTTCTTCATCTGATATCTGATTCAAGTTCACCAAAGAATTTGTACCCTGAAAACTACATTGTGTTAGATGCATCTGTAGACTTCAAAAGACAGCATTCTTTTCGTAAGTCAAATGAAACATTGTTGGCGTGCCACTCACCAAAAGCAATTCCTTTGAGTAAGAGATATTGGTCCTGCACTAGTAGGGCTTGACCTGCACAAGTGGATTTGCACATCAAGCATTGCATAATCTATGAATCTGCTAGAGGGAGAGATGAGGCCAAAATGGTGAAAGTGAATGGGCAGCGCACTAACTGAATAACTATCTAGCTTGCTTAAGCTGATACTTTCAAATTCAATTTGACAATCAGTAAACTACTCTTCACTATAAAAGCCATTTACCACTATAATTAAGTTCAGATAATCTCAGCAGCAGTCAACTTCCGGAGCATTCTGCAATAGTTTATTACAAGGTCCACCATGTGTGAACTTTTTCTTGACACGCACTGTGCTACTTGCATGGAAAATGATTATCCATTGACGGTGGACTGAATCCATGTTGTATTAACAGGAACAGAGAGATTTTCAAATGGATTGGATCTTTAATTTCTGTTTGAAAAGAACAGAAATTTCTATTAATACTTTGATTCCATCATGGTAACTAATCACAGATGACCCTTGCTATCCATCTTAATTTTGTACTTGCTGTTTGAACAAAGACTGTGTTGATTGTCAGGCTACTACTCCTGAAATTTAGCAGTGATTGGCAAGCACGACCCTTGCATATTCCTGTGAAACAAACTTTCGGAGATTAATTTTATGTGCCTGCACTTAATTTCACAAACTTGAGTTATTCATCTATGGCACCTGCAATTTCGATACAGCACCAGAAGAAAATGAAGGTTAATGGCAATTTTGGTGGCCAGTTGCAAGAAAGGCCGGCTCATGGAAATGGCTGGTTGCTCAGTATGGTAACAAGCCACGAATATCACAATACTACGTTGACTTGTACATACCAAGAGCGCCTTCCTGCCAATAAACAGGTAGTTAATATCTAAGCGAATGTGACTGTGAAATTTGACGATTTTAAGCTGGTTATGAAGGATTTGATCAAAACAGGGTAATTCAAACATCCTCACCAAATGAGCAATTCAGCAAGCTCTTTAGTGAGCTATAGCTTGCACCTACAAGCCTCATCTCAGATTACACTTGAGACGGTGAAATCGAGCTATGACAATCAACACAGATCAAGCTGCTACTGACAAATTCCTCACTATAAATGTATAGCTTTGATTCCCACTCCGACAGAAATTGTGCGTTCCATTTGATATCGTCTAGACTCACTAAAATGTCCACGCAAGTATAGGATTGAATGACACAAAACGCACCTTGAGAATAGGCCGAGAAGTTCTGCCACCTGAGGCACCCCCACAAAATTGGCCACCGTCAATCCCAATCAAATGCCTGCTCGCCATCACACACAGGACGCAAAGGAGATCGTCACAAATCACCAAAAAAGAAAAGAAGATAAAAATGAACTCGAGAAGAAAATATGAACAAAGATGGCCTCGCATGAAAAAAACAAGTCGAACTAAAAACACATCATTCATCCGTACGTCCCGACGTTGAGCGTCTCGTTGGGCCGACGGAGGAAGCTGAGGGCGGCCTCGGCGAGCGGCCAACTGGCGCTGGTAGTGGCCGAGGATGAACTTGTTGTCCTTCACGTGCTCCGGCAGCTGCCGGAACGACGCCAGCGCGTACCGTGATGCCGACGTCGTCCATCCGCAGCAGCTGGATGTTCAAGCAGTGCGAGTGGCATTAGAAGTAAAAGTGTCGGTGAGAATCAATGGCCCATCGTATTCCCCCATTGCCATCCCTCCTTTTCCCCTTCTCCATCTCCTCCTACTGCTCTTTCGCTGGTCGCTTCCTCATCGATTTCTGCAGAATTTGTTGGTCTTCTTCCTCTCCTCCTTCGCTCTATCTCGATGTGGCCTTTTCCCTTTCTGTGGAGAACTCAGAGGAGGAGGCCTTTTGCTTTTGTTGGTAGGCCGATCGGAGAAGTAGATGAAGAAATCGCGGAGGCCTCGTTTGGCCCAATATCAGCGTCCCCTTTGCATCTCTTGATATATCTTTTTCAAGATTAAGACTTAAGATTTTTTTTGTTTTGTGAAAAAAGGATTTTTGCAAGTTTTATTGGGAATTTATTAAGAAATCAGATAATAAAAAATTCGAAAGTGTCATGCTAAATCGAAATGTTTTTCACTAGATTTAACCAAAAAGAAATTGAGATTCTTAATTCTTATTATCTAGACAAAATCTATTTACTTATACATTTCAGGATAATGTCAGCTAAGCTAATTTTTTTTTAATAAGATAGATTTGCTAATTGACGGTGACGATTAAGATTTTGAACAGCTACCTTAATGAAAATCACGAAATGTCTAAATAAAATTATGTCATCGAATCAATCGATACCTACATTTTAATAAACCTCCTATCTTTATAATCAATAAATCAGTCAAAATCCAATCAATTTTTTTATTAAAAAAATCTAGGACCCTCTAGCAATGTCCGTAAGAATTTAGTCTATTTGTGGTTGGTGAAGTGTGTGGCCCACACAGAAGCCGAATCCGAACACCATAGTGGACCTCGCGCAAGCATTTCTCCAGAACTTCAGTAGATGGCAACAAAAAACAAAGGATGGAGAAGCCAAAAACCAGATCTTACAAAGAAAGTGGAGACCGCCGAAGGATGGGAAGATGAAATTAAACGTCGACGGCTCCTGGGTGAACGGCGAATCGGCAGGATCGGTAGCGGGGGTCTTGCGGGATGAAGAGGGGAACTTCATTGATGGCTTCGCGCAAAAGGTACGAGCATCCTCCCCCATACAGATCGAAACCCTAGCTATATTGAGTGGGTTGGAGTTTTTGAAGTCAAGACAGCAACTGAACGTGGGCACAGAAGAGTTCGTGCAAGTACATCCAGTTGAAGTGGAATGTGAAACTGATAGTTTAACAGCACAAGAAAGTATAATGGGTTGGGCCGAACCTCCATCGAATGTGAAGCCCATAGTAGACAAATGCAGAAGTCTTCTCCTCACAGCCAAAGGGACGTCGCTTACCTACTGTATGCGGGACGCCAACAACGCGGCAGATCTCATTGCGAAGCTCCACAGAACACAATCCCTTCCTCCCAATTGGCGATTCGCACCTCCTCTTGCACTATCGGAAATTATATGTGCTGAATACCACCCATCGAACTCTTGTAGTTATCGTATTTCATGAATGCAAATATCGCTTTTGACCAAAAACAAAAAAAAAAGTGTGTGGCCCAGAGCCAAAGAAAAAGAAAAGATCCCTTATGAAGCAAAGACATTCGGATGCACCATAACGGTGGAAGTGGCCTGTGGCCTATATAAATAGGTCTTTGTGTGCTAGTAGAGAGCGTAGAACAAACTAAGTCCAAAGCCTCTTCCCACGCATCAAATTTCGTAAATCACTTTCCATTAACTACTCCAGCTCGTCCTGAACTTATACGGGAGTTCTACTTTATTTTTACGAAACCAAATAACTAGCCCTTTATCCAGACTACATTAATAAATAGACAAAAACTATGAAATCTTTGGATCATAATTTTTAGAAAATGGTTCAATCATGTTTGCCAAAGGAAAAGAGTAGGCCAAAATGGTAAAAGTGAATGGGCAAAGCCTTAATTGAACAACTATCTCGCTTGGTTAAGTTGACATATTTCGAATTCAATTTGACACCTAATATGCGACTCTTCATTATAAAATCCATTTACCACTTTAATTTCATTCAGAAAATCTTAGCAGCAATCAACTTTCAGAGCATCTATATTAGTTTGTGAACTTTTTCTTTCTTAAGATAGACGGAGCTACTTATGTTGAAAAACGAGTATTTGTTTACATTGGACTGAATCCATGTTGTACTACTAGAAACAGAGACGAAGGTTTTCCGATGGATTAGATCTTTAATTTCTATTTTATTTTTGTCGAAAGAAACCTTTCATTTCATTTAATTTCTATTAAAAAAGAAAGGTAATTTCTATTAATGCTTTGACCCATCATGCTATCCAATCATAGATGAACTTTGCTATCCATTTGACTGTCAAGCTACGGCTCCTAAAATTTAGCAGCAATGAAAATGGCAAGCAAGACCCTTGTATACTCCAACGAAATAAATTTTCCGAGTTTAATTTGACATGCCTGCAATTAATGCCATAAATTCAAGTAATTCATTTTTTTGGCACTTACTATTTCGATACAACAACAGAAGAACATGAAGTTTTAATCTAGTTTCAAAGACCGAGTCAAAATCTATTTTTAGCTAAAGAAAACTACTTATTAAAAAACAATCACCAAGTAAAACTCAAAAAAAAAAAAAAAAAAAAAAAAGAAGGCCTGCATAATTATAGTCCCTAAATATAAATACCCATTTTCTTATCCTTTTATATTTAATATTAATTTTTTTAAAACGGGAGAGAATTCAGCACCACCGTAGCATTGATTGAGTAAGACTAAATTCAATTGTGCATTTGAAGTCGAGCAAGCAATGTCGTCAGGCCAAAACATCAAAACAAGCACTCACAGACATTAATCAGTCGAATCTTTTAGCCCAAGTTTTTTTTTTTTTTTTTTTTTTGGCCAGCTTTTAGCCCAAGTTCACACATCGAAAAGACCAATCAAGCAAGATTTGTCCACCAAACAGCCACGAAGAAGAGATGCAACAGAGTAGTCTTCGACACCTCCAGCATATTTCCATTCCCATAATATCCAAAACATTCTAGTTCCAACATCATTCAACTCCATCCGCACAATCAGAAAAGCTGACAAATCCCTCATATCCTAATCAATTCCTGTTCAGACAGATCCTTCCTCTTTCAGACACACTAGAATTTCAAAGTAAGGAAGTCAAAGAAGGCTGGTTAATCATCGACATATGCTCTTTTGGAACAACGAACCAAAAAAGCCAAATTCGAATTCTCTTGAATAATCCGATTCGCATTTGCCTTCTCTCTCAGAAAAAAAATCCGGTGTACAAAAACTCAAGGCAAGAGCCAAGATCTCAACATGTACAGAAGCAACCAGACAATCAAAGCTTTGACGCCAATTACAAAATGACCGAGATTGGACTGGCCTCATGCATGACGGTTCTCGACCAGCAAGTAACAAATCAGTAATCATACCTTAGGGTCGAAGCGTCAATTAATAACCATGCAAATCGCACTGGAATACTCTCAGATTGACTAATAATAGAAGCAAATCGATACTGGAAGTCACTTGAGCAAAACATCGAACACCTGATGAACATGAAATTTGAAGTGCTCGGGACAGAACACTTAACAAATCATCGATGAGGAGTGTAGAGTGAGGTGTTCATTTCAAACATTATCAGAGACAAAATCGACGAATCGGAGGACAGGCATGCACTGAAATATGCTCGGCTAAGCCAAAACAGAGCATAGGAGAGGGATACATTGCCAGAGCCGTCGCTGGTTGAGATTGATGATCGCCCGAAGGACAAAGATCGTAATGGACAGTAATGCCGAGACCTAGAACCGTCAAAGGGAGGAAGAGACGAAGATCGTGTACTTCGGCCTGAATTGAGGGCGAACAGAGCCTCTTCACGATGGTGGAACTGGTGGCGATGAGGGAGCTACCGATGGTTGTAATTGACATGACTGGAGGGAATGAATATGGAGAATCCTCCGAAAACCGACTTTATGAGAGAGAACTTTTCCTCCCGAGCTCCCCTTGTGCCCCTAATATGTTATTGGGGTATGTGCTCTCTGCGACGACAGCGTGCGTCGGTGACCCGTGATGGACGAGTGACGGTGGCTACCGATGGCCTGAGGGCTATGGAGAGGGAAATCACCATGAGAAGCATACGTATGGCCTAGGCCGTTATTATGGATCAGGTCTGGGCTGTGCAAATTAGACAAGGCCCTTTCAATTACGACCGAATTGGAGCCTTTTTTTATTATTTCCTTTCTTTTTTTATTATATGGTTCTTCTAAAACGAAACAAATTTGTTTTTTTGAAGTTCAAAAAAAAAAAAATCCCATGTTGTTCGACAAAGTTGACATTCGGAAGTCATGGGATGTTCAAAAGTGCATTTGATACTGTAATTTAAGACAGAAGAAGATTGACTACCATAATTCTATAGTATCAAATTCACTATGACATTTTGAATATAATGATGGGTATTTTCGTATTGCTTGGGTGGATGAATGGGAAGAAGTGAAGTTGGTACTTGCAAGAGAGATTTTTAGCATTATGCAAGTACTAGTTTATATTATATATCAAATAACCATTTGAATGATTATATATTAAAAATAAGTTTTGCAGAGCTTTTGTTTTTTATATTCTTTTATTGCTTATTAGCATAATTATTTACAAAAGATGGAAACTTGAATTTGTAAAAATAAGTTTTCAGATTAATATGTTGTGTAGGATATTATTATTATATACTCTAGGATTATGCCATTTTTTTTGTGAACTGAACATGTTAATGGCAAAATTAACACCTCTAAGAATGTTTACGTGCCATAGGCGTTCCATGTCCAGGCCCTATTTTAAAATTCTCTCAAGTGTTTGTTGTAAGAAAAGCTTAAGGAATAAGTACTCACAGAACCATAGCAAGTCCAAGAGGGGGTTTGAGCCTTAACATAGAGTGCATAAATAATTAAATCTACAGCTAATGGGCTTTGAGGAGTGTTCTGAAAACAGCCCTAAGCCCAGGAAAGAAGTGAAGTTTTTTGGGTAAAAAATAACGGCTGTGGCTTCTTCATTTGAGGTCATCATAGGCTTCATAACCCCACTTAAATCAGAATCCATGGCACATCAAAGCAATAGCCGCTATTGGATTTTTTTTCTAATTTAAATAATTCAGATTCAATAAAATTTAGAGTTAATACTTTGAAGAACCCAAAATCAGTATACATATGACAAATTTACTAAAAACTAATTTTTGATAATAAAAAATTTCAAATTGATATATATATATATATATATATATATATATATATATGACAAATTTACTCAAAACTAATTTGTCCGACTACCAAAAATCCAAGAATGGTACATTTATGATAAATATATCATTCATTAAGGTTATAAAGGATAAGGTGCTTACCTTCAGCAGCGTCCCAGACATACCCAGAAACAGGAGACTTCAGAGAAGTTGGGGCTTTGACCCTTCCATCTTCTTTGGTCCTTCTCCTCATGCTTAGTAGTGCTGTCATTGTTGGTTTTGCCTTCTCCGTGCTTCTCACTTGTGCCTTTTCTTTCCATTCTTTGTCCCGCTTCGTGGAAGGTTGGTCGAGGTTCGGGAGTTGGCTCTAGTTGGTTCTGCTGGTTGGTGTGCTAGTTGTAGTTTGTTGTGGTTGTTGTTGTTCTTTCTATTCCTTGTATTTTACTTTGGCTCCCTTTCACTCATCCTAACTTTTTGTCTTCTTGAGTGCAAGTTTTTCTTGCCGTTCTTTTGTATATTTGGTTAAAGCTATCTATTTATTCTTACCTTTACCAAAAAAAAAAAAAAAAAAAAGAGTAAAATCTCAAACCGGTACATTAATCAACTATTACGTATCATCAAACTTAGCAATTTGGTAATAAATAATGGGTAAATTTGTCAAAAGTGTACCTGTTTGAGATAAATTTGTGAAAGATATACAAGTTTAAAGTTTTTTATGGTCATAAAATTAATTCAAGATAAATTTATTACATGTTTACCAATTTTGGATTTTTCAAGGTATTAACCCTAAAAGTTATTATGGAGGTATCATGTCCTCTCAACTTTTCACATGCCTTAAAAAAGAGATAAAATTGCCCTTAGTCATCTCACTAAAGTATAAAGTGGTGGACCTAAAGTTATTCACTTTCCTCCTTTTTCTTTATTTTTTCTATTTCTATGTTGGAACAAGTTGCCAAAATTAAGAATATCACGTATATGTTTTCTTAAAAATTTTAAGTGGATATTACGAAGCATATTTAAAAAGCACTAAATTTTTCTTTTTAAATTTTCCACTGTACATATTAGCTTTCTCGAAGAGAGAATTTTCTAGAAAACCTACTTCTTTTTCACATTGTCGAGCAAATTTATGAATTGATTGTGAAGAAAAATACAAATAAAAGTTGAACATCAACAACTATTTAAGACAATTAATATTCATAAAGCTTTCATTTTTATTTTGCATATCATTGCCAAACTCTTTCTCATCAGTTATTTTTCATATTCACATAATGAGATGATTGGATAAAATAAATAGAAAGAAACTCTCTTAAAGACTTGACGTGATAAGATCACTGTTACATTCCCTAATACGAAAATTTAAAGAATGAAAATTAATAATAGAATACAATTGCATAAATAATTTAAATGATGGTTGAATTTAATTCGTATTTTTATTGACAAAAAGAAGAACAACAACGACAAGAGACAGAGGAGGAAGTAATTCCACAGCCAATCAAAAGGTCCCAACACTTTACCCAACTTCTTGATTTTGATAATTCAAAAAGCAAAAAGAGAACTTATGACTCTTGTAATAATCGAGCGTGCTTCAATCAAACACGAGAAGCAGTGAAAGCATTGAAAGACAGAGAATTAGAATGGCATAGTAATAGTATCATGTTTTGTTTTTCCTGAAAATTGGAGGGAATACATGAATTACGTTTAGCTAAAAAAATCAAACCAACGTATAATTAATATTAAGTTCTTCATCTTCAGTTTAGCTTTAAAAATTATCTCAATAATCGAGCTAGATGAAGCTTTCCCAGCCATGGTTAAGCTCGATGAAATTGGATTGGCTGTGACTGCAAGCTTGAAGAATTTTGGAAGCTAGAGTGCTCATGGCTGAGCTTAACGAAATTCGAGCACAGCTACGGTCCATGGCCAGAAGCTAGACCAATCTCGAGCAGCCATGGCCGCAAGCTCAAATTGTGGGCTATGAGCTTAAAGAAGCCTGGAAGATGAAGTGGCAATGGATGCAAGCTGACGAACTTAAGAGCAGCAATGGCCCAAATCTCGAGAAGCCTGGAAGATGGTGGTCATGGTCAAGCTTGAAGAAACTCGTGAGGCAAGGTCTTGCCTCTCTCTCTCTCTCTCTCTCTCTCTCTCTCTCTCTTCCACAAAAGTTTCTAGCTTTTTTTATTTATTTTAATGCTCGTATTTTTTCCTTTATCCTATTTTTCTTCTTTTTAAAATAATCTTGTTATTCTTTTTCTTTTTAAAATTCATTTTTTTTTTCATGATGTGGTGCACGGTGGACACTGCATTTTCTTAGGAAAGTAATTGAAAAAAATCACATCGGTATTTTTCACTAGTGAAATGAGATAGAGTTAACTAAGGGATTTAACTACACCAATTTAACAAATTTTAAGACTTGATTGCATTTTTTGAAAGTATAAAACTTAATTGTACTTTTGCAATAAATTCAAGACTCTTAGTGCACTTATTCCTATTTATAAATTAGATTTCCAATTACTTTTCACATGAATTTGGAACATGTAAAATCAATGCTTTCAACTGATAAAAATACTAACAAAAAAAAGAAAGACTGATAAAACAAGTAACTACATAATGTAACATATCACATTCATTGAGTGCAAGTGATCCGCGGACCACGCAATAAACAAAATAGATTTCCACATACGCTCTTGCGTCCTCCATTATTATTGAACATTCAATTTCCACAAAGAACTTGATTGGTTTTATGTCAAAGTTGTTGAATCAGCTGTGGTGCCCGCCTTTCTCTCCATCATTTCCATGTCTTCAATTCTCAACTAACTTGAAGAATGGTTTGCATACTTGGAAAATTTCTGGGTCATGACAAGATTTAATGACTGCGTGGGAGTAAAAGATGTGTCGTGTCTTTGACTTGAAGAGGTCCCCAGCAGAAAATTAAGTGTCCTCCATTAGTATTGAACATGTGCGTGTGGACTAGGGCAATGTCGATGTTGGAGGGAAGTGGAAGTTGTTTAAAAAGATTCTTATAACACTACCAAAATATCCGTGAATCACACAAGTTAAAGCATATATATATATATATATATATATATATATATATATGTATATGTATATATGTGGCTTTTTCATTTGTTTCAATGCTTGTACTTTTTTCCTTTATCCTATTTTATTATTCTTTTTAAATCTTGTTATCCCTTTTTCTTTTTAAAGTTTTTAATTTTTTTCCTAATGTGGCATTTGATGGATGTCACGTTTTCTTAGAAAAATAATAGAAAAAAAGTCAAAGTCGGTATTTTTCGTTAGTGAAATGAGATGGATTGAACTGAGGGATTTGATTACACCAATGCGACAAATTTTAAGATTTGATTGCATTTTTTTGAAATTTTTAAAAACTCAATTGCACTTTTACATTGAGTTTAAGACTCTTAGTGTACTTACTTCTATTTGTGGATTAGATTTCCAATAACTTTTGCACATGGATCCATAACATACAAAATCAATGCCTTCCAATTGATGAAACAAATGGTTCAATATAGGACCCGCACAATGTAACATATCACATCCACTGAGCACAAGTGATCCGCGCCCCACGCAATAAACTACATAGATTTTCACATGTGCTATTGCATCCGCCGTTATTATTGGACATTCAATTTCCACAAAGAACTTGATTGGTTTTAGGTAAAAGTGGTCGAATGAAGCATGGTGCCCGCCTTCTTCTCTATCATTTCCATGTCCTTAATTCTCGGCTAACTTGAATGGTTTGCATACTTGGAAAATTTCTGCGTCATGACAAGATTTAGTGACCGCGTGGGAGGATAAGATATGTCGCGTCTTTGACTTGACGAGGTTCTTGGCAGGAAATTAAAGTGTCCTCCATTAGTACCAAACATGTGAGTGTGGACTTGGGCGGTGTCGATGTTGGAGGGAAGTGGAAGTTGAAGCAAAAGTCGTTTAAAAAGATTCTTATAACACTAACAAACTATCTGTGTATCGCACAAGTTAAAGTCTATGTTTTTTTTATATTATTGTAAATAGTGATAGTTAACCGATTCTTTATTCATTGGTATTTTAAGTGAAATATAAGATATATTGAATGTTGATTGGTATTGTGTGGATCAACATTATCAAATTGAACGAAGTTGTCGTGTTTCTTCAATGAGTCCACACAAATACCAATTTATGTGATATTTCTTGGCAAGACAACACCTATACTAAAACTTAATAACATCAAATCTTAGTTATTTATCTCATTTTCTTGAGAGATGATACCTGGAACTGTTTTTTTTTTCCCCTTTATAACTTCAGACTGATAACTTATATTTTTTTCGGTCCATTTGCTAATACTAATTTTTTTATTATCAATTTATAATATTTGTCTTATAATATTCACCTTTCTCTTTAGGACAAAACTCAAGCAGCTACTACCCGTGGCTAGCAAGCTCAATGAAGCCTCGAAGCTGAAGTGGCAATGGCTGCAAGGTCGACGAAATTAGAGCAGCCATGGCCAAAATCTTGAAAAAGCCTGTTGGTGGTCATGGCCAAGCTTGATGAAACTCGCGAGGCAAGGTTTTGCCTTGCCGTGGTGGACGCCACGAAATTAGAGTAGCACTCCTTTTTCTTTTTAAATTTTTAAATTTTTTTCTTGATGTGGTGCTTGGTGGACGCCAAATTTCCTTAATAAAGTAATAGAAAAAAAAAATGTCATGAGAGCATTTTTCATAAATAAAATATAATTTTTTTATGTAGAGAAAATCTTAAAATAAACGGGTCAACAATATTGAACAGCTCTTTAGTGAGGAGTTCAAGTAATTTTACATTATTCTTTAATAACTTAGGTTTTTAATATCTTTTACGGCATCAATAGTCATAATTTACGAAGAATGAAAATGTTTTTGTGAGGAGTCATCACAACGTCCAAAAATGCACCTTATGGCATCCTCTTCTAATATTCGTTCCCTTTTGTCTTCTTTGTCATCTTAGTCTTCAATTTGCTAACATCGAAAAAAACAACTTCTCTGCTCGCCACTCGCCTCGCTTGCTTTGGGTCACTCGTGCCGCTCGCCACTCGATGCTTACTTGGCTTGTTGCTCCCCACTCAACATTCAATGCTCATTCTGTTCGACGCTCACCCTACTTGACCCTCACCGCTTGCCTTTCTTAGCTGACCTTAGTCATTATCA
Source organism: Eucalyptus grandis (assembly GCF_016545825.1). Classification (NCBI taxonomy): domain Eukaryota; kingdom Viridiplantae; phylum Streptophyta; class Magnoliopsida; order Myrtales; family Myrtaceae; genus Eucalyptus; species Eucalyptus grandis. The sequence goes on from NC_052614.1 coordinate 68,543,816, forward strand.
AATCTATTGGATCAATACAGTCCTCAATTGCCCTTTCAAGGAGTAAAAAAAATGGAATAAAAAATTATTGATTAATCCTAGGTTGACCTTGAAACCAAATGGAATTTATTGGGTCAGTCCGGTCCTTAATCACTTTTTTAAGGAGTACAAAAAATGAAATAAAAAATTATCAGTTGGTCCGGGTTGACCCTGAAACCAAACCAAACCCATTAGGTCAATCCGGTCCTTGGTCCCAAGCTCAATAGGGTCGGTCCTCGGTCAAAAAAATTGAGGACCAACACTATACGGCTTGGTCAAAAGGTTTAGGGGTGGATCGGCCCAACCCGGACCATACTCACCCTTAACCCCAGTAGCCACCCTTCCAACATGGAAGGGGGAGGTGGGGAGTTCGAATCCCCACCTTCTTAGGGGGGGTTAGGGTGGGAATGAATTAGTTTTAAGTGTGATTTTCGACTCCCACGCCCTGTAAGGAGGCGGGCAAAAGTCTGAGAGTGAGAGTTAGAATAGGAATAGAATAGAACCGACAAAAAAAAAAAACTAAATAGATTTCCAAATATGCTCTTGTGTCCATCGTTATTCAACATTCAATTTTCATGAAAAACTTGATTGATTTTGCGTCACGGTGATTGAATCAGCTATGGTGCTTGCCTTCTTCTCTATCACATCAAGTCTTAAATTCTCAACTAACTTGAAGAATGGTTTGCATACTTTTCTTGAAAATTTTTTGGGTCATGACAAGATTGAATGACCGCGTGGGAGGAAAAGATGTGTGACATCATTGACTTGAAAAGGTCCCCACCAGAAAATCAAGTGTCCTCCGTTAGTACTGAACATGTGCGTGTGGACTCGGGCAATGTTGAAGTCGGAGGAAAGTGGAAGCTAAATTGGAAGTTGTTTAAAAAGATTCCTATTAACACTAATAAAAAATCTGTGTATCCCCTGAGTTCACCTCGGGTGGATTGTTGGCTTTGTAATATAGTTTCTTTTAATATTGAAGATAAAGAAACATGGAGTCTTTACTATAAGTTGAATCTCACTTGTAAAATACGTTTTTAGGAATATCAATCTTAAATAAGTAATTCAGATTTTTTATTTAACTAATGTAAAAGTTGATGTTTTGTAAGTAGAACGAAAGGAAATGGAAGTGAACTGAGTTTTGGGACGACATGACTCCCAGCCACAAAACTCCGTTCATCCAAATTTTCTATTATCCTATAAATTTGAATATGAGCATTAGATTTTCTTTTTGTTTCAAACTGAAGAGGAAAGTTTAGAGCAGCGAGGGCCCAAAGGTGGGGTGAAAGCCCTTGTAGTCCCCTTCCCGACTCCATGGTTGGAAATGACGTGTTCATGAGCAATTAATTATGTGTTAGTATTCACTTAAACACTATCACATTAAACATAATACATGTGTATTATATAATGTCGATATTTAAAAATGAAAAGAAAAAAAGAAAGGAGTGACGATGCTTCACTAAGTCTCGCCTTTCATGCCTTAGGACTTCCCCAATTGTTTGCTCATACTTCTCACTTCGGAGAAATAGATGGGTCATGAAGACATCGATTTCTTTAAAGTTCGATAATTCACTTATCTAAAGTAAACTCTGGCAAAAAAACTCTACTAATCTTGTCAACTAGGAAAAAACAAGCTAAAAAATCCTTACACGTGACCTGAACATTAGATTGTTTACATGTGCTGACATAGGGAATCGGGCCAGTATAATGTACCTAAATCACACATATATTTGCTACTTAATTACTGCTAGACCCATCACTCAAGATTGCAGTGTAAAGTTGGGGAAAAAAATACTTAGAATTTCATCTACAAACATATCTTATTCTTCTTTTAATGAAGAACCCCAGATAAAAACTACGTTGCTTACATTGCATATAACAACTTCTGACAAGTACAATTACAAATGGTTAGTATTAAGGGCTAATAGTATCCATGCCACATTTAGCCTAAACTAATTTTCGTATAACAAAAAATTTCAAACTGTTATACTTGTGCCATATTCACCCTAAATTAATATTTGCATCATCAAAAACCCTAGATTGTTACACTCATATCACATTTACCTCAAAATGGTACACTCATACTGTATTTACCACAAATCGTGATCAATTTGGGATTTTTGGAGTGTATGTAGCATGAGTTTACTAGTTTGAGATTTTCTATGACATGAAAATTAATTTAGGATAAATGTGACACAAATATATTAGTTTGAAATTTTTGGTGATATTAACCTTGATAATAATAATGGAGCTACAAGAGTGATAATTTTCTGTGATATATTTAGGTTGTGAACTATGATCACATGAGCCCTTATCATATACGCTGTCAAGTCCGCTGTCAAGATGTTATTTGGATTGTACTTGTTTCATCGCAACGGTTTTTGAATGGAAAAGGAAAAGAGAAAAACAAATCATAATTCAAATATTATTTACATTGTAATTGTTGCATTTCATGAAACTGGGGAACGATCGTATGTTGGTCGATCACTCAATTTTGAAAACTTTAATTGGTGCATCCACTGAACATAGACTTCCTTACCGGAGGAATATCACCGCATTGAACATATGTGAAGAGTATATACTTGTAGAGCACATGCCGCGTCCATAGTGAAAGGCCGATAGACTAAAATAAAAACTTGAAAAAGAAGAAAAATAATAATGTTTTCCTTTTGTTTAAAATTGTCCATAGCAAATCCAGCATTGGCACTCATGATGGTTGGGCCAATGATGATCGAATTGCTATGTTGGCATCTTCAAGCAAGAGTTGCTCTAGAGAACATGATTACATTTTCACTCAAAGGTTTAAATTACATTGAATTCGATTGAAAATATTAAGATTGAATTCAAATTTATATAATAGGTTTAGAACTGAAAATGCAATTTTTCACCAACATTTTTTTGCACATTAACCTACAATATGCAAAACAATATTTTTTACTAATAAATCGAGTGAGTCCTTTGGCCAAAAAAATAAAATTGGGTGAGTCCACATATGACTTGCACAATGTAACAAATTACATCCATTGAGAGCATGTGATTTGAATACAATGCAGTAAGTACTTTTCCACGGTGATTATTGGACATTTAATTTCCACAAAGAATTTGATTGGTCCTATAATAGTGATTGAATCGACTGTGGTCCTTGCCTTCATCTCTGTCATCTTCATGTCCTCCATTGTCAACATAATTGAAATGATTTGCATACTTTTTCTAGGAAAAACTTCGGGGTCATGGCAAAACTTAAGATATGTCACATCTTTACAAAAATTGGAAGGAACAAGCACTCCATCGTGTCTCTCTTTCCATCAACTCAGTTTAGAACTTGAAGGAAATTAGACGTGAATTGGCCCCAAAAAATAAGGAAGGAAGGAAAATTCCTGCCGCTCTATTTCCATACACTCATAGGATGACTGCCAAAAAGGGAAGAATCATTCGGTGACTCTTGAAAGGACAGTAATGTTAATACCAATTAAATTAATGGATGAATTACTAAATTACGAAAACCATTTTATAAAACAGAAATTGCTCTGAAAGTAATTGCACATCATTAATGCATGACAACCTTCCTACATAGACATCTATCAGTATTCAAATTATTTTGGAAAACTCGGTATTGGCTTAATGATGTATAAAATCTCTTATATATGTGATTATAGAGATTATACGTTCCACAAACTAGTATTGTGCATCTAAATCACTCATATTTATCTTACTTAACCACTAATAGACCCATTACTCAAAATTGCAGGTGAATATTTGAAAAATAGTTAGAATGCTATTTACAAATATATGATTCTTCTTTTAATAAGCCCACCTAAATAGATAATAACTATGTCGCTTACATTGCATATAAGAACTTCCGATTGACACGTATAGTCTGAAATGGTTTGTACTGATTAAGCTAGAAGAGTGATGATCGTTGTGTTGGCTCTTATTTTCCTTTCAATGAGTCCAAACAAATATCCCTTTAATTGATATTTCTTGCCAAAAAAATACCTGTACTGAAAATTAACAAAATCAAGTTTTAGTTATTTTTCTCATCTATTTTTGCAAAGCGATATCTGCAACCGTACTTTTCTTTTTTGTAATGGTGAAATCAGTGATTATTAATCATTTTTTTTATCACTTTTTGCAATATTAATTGTATAATCTTGATTTTTCTATATTAGAAAAGTTCTGAGTCAGGTCAATGGTGATATTTACAGTTTTCGTGGCCAGTGGTCCGGCAGATTGGAATTTCCCCGTTGAGAACATGTGATTCAAAGACCACTCAATAAAAATAGTAGATTTTCAAGTACGTTTTGGCATCCACGGTTGTTATTCAACATTCAATTTCCAGAACTTGATTGGTTCCATTTTAGTGATCGAAACTAATATGGTGCCTGCCTTCTTGTCTGTTATTTTCATGTCGTTCACTCCCGGCATGATTGAAATGATTTGCGTACTTTTCCTTGGAAAACTTCTGGGCCACGGCAAGCTTTAAGAACCATAAGGAAGAAAAAGATGGGTCGCATCTTTACAACAAGTGGAAGGAACAAGAACTTCATCATATCTCTCTTCCCATCAACTCAATTTAGACCTTCAAGGAAATGAGAAGTGAATTTACAAACCCCCACCCCCCCAAAAAAAAAAAAAAATGAAAGAAAAAGGATGGAAAGAAACTTCCAACCATATCTCTCGTTTTTCTTTCCATCAAGTCATAGAATGACCGCCAAAGAGGGGAAGAATCATTCGGTGACTCTCAAAAGGACAGTAATGCCCAATTCATTCAATGGATGAATTACTAAATTACGAAAATCTAAATTTGTACCAAAGAAACTACTCTAAAAGCAATTGCACATCATTAACACATGACAACCTTCTATATAGACATCTATTAATATTTAAATTATTTTAGAAAAGCTCAGTATCAGCCTAATAATATATAAACTCTCTTATATATAATTATAGAGACTATATGTTCCAAACTTAATATATTGCAAACCTTTTTTTTGCAGATATAGAAGATAATACATATTGCAAACCTTTTAATCGATGCATTAGACCATGTTTCTTCATCTTCAATATTAAAAGATTGCATTTTTTATTGGTGAACATATATAATTAAATAATTAGTTATTATTCAACATATATATTTATATATGAATTAGCAAATGGCCTCTTCACATATTACATAAATTAATTGATCAAAATATGTTTTCGTAGGAATATCAATGTTAAGTAAGTAATTGAGCTTTTTATCTAATTAATCGAAACAACTATGGTGCCTGCCTTCTTGTCTATCATTTTCATGTCCTTCTTCCTCGACATAATTGAAATGATTTGCATCCTATTTCTTGGACAACTTCTGGGTCACGGCAAGCTTTAAGAACCACACGGAAGAAAAAGTTGGGTCGCATCTTTTGGTTGCGACCTGTTTGCCCCTTCCTGATGCCATGGCTGAAAATAACATTTGCTCACGAGTGATTAATTATGCCTTAGTACTCACTAAAGCACTACCGCATTAACACAAAATACATACAGGAAAAAAAAAAGCAAGTTAAATGATGTTGATATTTAACATAGATAACGCCTTTGGACTTCACCAGCAGTTTGCTCATTTGTATTACTTTTCACTTTTGAGAAACAAATGATTCACGAAGTAATCGATGTTCTTTATGATAGAAAGTCTGCTTATCTAATGTAAACTCCGGCAACAAGATCTGCTTATATTGCGATCAAAGTAAGAAACGAGATAAAATCCTTACATGTGGCCCAAATATGAGACTATCCACACGTATTGACATGAGGAACCAAACTAGTATTGTGGACTTAAGCCACGCATACTTTTCTTACTAGCCTCTACTAAATCGATTACTCAAAATTGCAGTGCAACACTTGAAATATAGTTGGAATTTTATCTACAAACATATATGATTCTTCTTTTAATGAAAAAGCCTGCCTGACGGGTAATAATTGTTTCGCATATATGCATATAACAACTTCCGAGCGACAAGTATACACAGAAGTAGTTAGTACATTGCACCACATGAGTCCGCGTCAAGATAAATTGCCAAGAGATTCTACTCTTTTCATCGATTTTTGAGAAATTAATTGATTGAAAAAGAAAAGAGAAAAAAGAAAAGAAAAAAGTAAAATGCTATTCTCGTTGTATTTGTTTCATTGCATGTAACTGGGGAGTGATGGCATGTGGGTTGATCAGTTAATTTTAAAAAATTAATCGGTATGAACATAGACTTCCTTGCCTTGAGGAATATCACCGCATTGAACAATTTTTAAGTGCATGTACTTGTAGATTACATGCCGCATCCATAGTGAAAGGGGACGATAATAGATTAAATTAAAAATGCAAAAAAAAAAAAAACCAAAAGAAAAAAGAACAGCGTCCTCCTGTTTAGAATTGTCTACATCAAATCACCGGCTGTGACACCTAAACCAGCCGGCGATAATTAGACCGTACCGTCACTGGAGAATTGTGGCCGGGGGATTTGATTGTATTTTTTCTCAAAGGTTTAAAATTACTTTATTTCAATTGAAAATATTAAGATTGAATTAGAAAAGAAGAAATTTTTCACCAATTGTACTTTTACAATTACGCTACTGTTGAACAGTTAATTTCCGCAAAGAACTTGATTAGTTTAATTTCAGTGATTGAAAAATCAATTTTGGTGCCTGCCTTCTTCTCTATCTTTTTCATGTCCTTCATCGTCAATAGAATTAAAATGGTTTGCATACTTTTCCTTGGAAAATTTATGGGTCACGGGAAGCTCTAAGGACCACACGGAAAAGATAAGACGTGTCGCATCTTTGAGTTGAAAAGGTCCTCGGCAGAAACGTATAAGCCACGACCATGAAAAAGTATTTCGTAAACCTAGTGCATATATTAAACTAAATTTGAATAATTAAATTTCGTGAAATTCACTATTTGTCAATGGTTTGTATTCAATCTACTATATGAACAACTTCATTTGTATTGTACCTGTGCATGAGGATTTTCTTTTTTTCTTTTTTCTTTTTTAAATAAGTGCATGTGGAGTTTGGGTGGTGTCGATATTGGGGGGAAATGGAAGCTGATAGGGTGCTTGGAAGCAAAGACTAGAGAGGAATGCCCTGCTCAAGGTGAAATCCGCCTTAAACAACCCAAATGGGTTTTCTTCTGTCATGGCGCAACGGTTAAAAAGATATGTATTCAATACTAGCATTATATCTGTGCATTGCTGCACGAATTTAAGACTATATTTTTCGCATTATTCTAAATATTGGGAGTTCACGGATTTTGTAGTCATTGATACGTCAAATTAATAATAAGTTATTTAGAATATTGATTGGTGTTGTCTTGATCACTTTATCAAATTGATCGAAATACCCCTTTAATTGATATTTCTTGCCAAAGAAAATACCTGTATTGAAAATTAACAAAATCAAGTCTTAGTTATTAATCTCATCCTTTTTTGTGAAGCTATATCTGCCCGCATATTTTTCTTTTTATAATGGTGCTATCGCTGATTATATTTTCTTTGGTTGATTGCTAATAATAATTTTTTATCATTTTTTGCGATGTTAATTTTATAATATTGGGTATTTTATTTTAGAGAAGTCTTGGGTCAAGTCAACGGCGATGTTTATGGGTTCCCTAGAATTGGCTCCAGCAGACTAGACTTCACCCATAATTGTTTCGTGAAGTTGGCCCAACCGTGATGGTCACTTGAAAGTAAACTCTGCATATATAAATAAAGAGTACATGACCCTGGTAAGTCTGCACAACGTGAAGCAGTGAGACATATTACACACAATACAACACAAAAATATGAAGTGTCTTTTATTGTGTTTGTGGACGTGGGTGTGGTTGGTATCGATGGTTTTGCTTCTGTCTTGGCACGATGGGTACAAATATTTTCACTTAATACTAGTAAGGTATCCGTGAGTTGAACGAACTTAAGACTATGTTTTTTTTTAATGGCCTGTTTATCAATTTTGCATTCATTAATACTTCAAGTTAATTATAAAATATACTTAATTTTGACCAGTGTTGTCTTGGTCGCTTTATCAAATTGATCATAATTGCCTTATTTTTCCTTCAATGAGTCCAAACAAATACCAATTTATTTGTTTCCTTTTCATCTCCTTTTCTGCGAAGTAATTCCTATGCACTTTTTTTCATTGATTTTCTAGTAATGTTTATTTATCATTTTATAATCTTGACCTTTCTCTTTTGGACAAGTCCTAGGTCAAGTCAACGACGACAATAACGTGTTTCGTGGAGTTGGCCCAACCGTGATCATCATTCAAAAGGAAAAGACTCTGCACGTATAAATTAAGGAGATGACCCTCGTATGTTTGCACACGGTGAAGCAGAAGAAACAGACAACATTATAAACATGAAGTGCCTTTTACTGTGTACGTGGACTTGGGTGTTGCTGGTTTTGATGGGAAGTGGAAGAAGCATTGGGGGGTGCTTGGGAGAAGAGAGGAATGCACTTTTCAAGATTAAGGCGGCCATCCAAACCGGATATGGGTATTCTTTTTATGATTGGAGTAACGGCCATGGTGATTGTTGCGGCTGGACAGGCGTGAAGTGTGATAACACCACTTCGCGGGTGATACAACTAAATCTTAGCGGTTGGAAAGTGGAAGGGCTCTATAACGATAGGAAACCAGCTAGGCCTTTATCTATTCACGCTTCTTTATTCCTTCCTCTGGAAGAACTTCAATTGTTGAATTTACATCACAATTTTCTCTCAGGTGAGATCAATGCTTTTTCCACTCTCTCTTTTGTTTTGCACCCTCTACATTAGTGTTTGGATCATGTTATCCCTGGTGACCTCCCTCGCTTTCAGATTATATCCATACTCAAATAATTAAAATGGGTCCCAATTTTTGTACGCTCTGTGTCTCAGACGCTCTGTCTCTCTCCATTCCCAAATTTTGTATTTTCTTCGACCCTTTAGCTTGAGAACGCGAAACTCCTCCCTCTCTGCTTTGAAGAATATTGCTATTTTTGCTCCGACTTTTTTGGCGCCTGAAAAGTTTATCTTTTCCTTACCCCTTCAGCTAATGCAAGCGCCTTGTCCTTCAACATTGTTCTTCATTGTTTCTTCTTCTTTTGTTGAATTCCTTTGTTTAGCGAGTGGTGAAAGTTTGGTACATGACTTTCTTGACTCACAAATGCACCCTTATGAGAGCTTTGGTTTTCTTATTTTTCTTTTGCTTGTTCTAAATTTTAGATGGATCTTTAATTGCTTTCACATTTTTCTCATTGCCACAAGTTGAGAACAAGAAGTGCCGAAAATGATAAGAATGTCGCTAATTTTAAATAGCCCAAAGATTGGAGCCCTTGGATGCCAACAACCCCAGCCAAGCCCATTTTTCCCCAGCCGAAACAGTCTGCCACCATGAACGATGAATATGAGATCTCTAAGGAAGAAGATGAACATTAGCGCATAAAAGGAAAGAAAAGAACAAAGGAATACAAGAACAGGCCAAAAACAGAAAAATCAGAAAAACATTCAAAATGATGTCATTTCATCAAGAATTGCACATGTTGGATCGCTGGTCGTGTCATGTAGGATGGTCATTGAAGACTAGATATCATGTCAGAAATTTCTAGCATTAATTTACTAGTTAACTAAATATAATAAATACTATTAAAGGCACGAGCTACTTGTTTGTGAAGTTGGTTTACAAAGTCATGTGACACGGACTTTTTGATGCTTGAATATGTCGGACTAACTAGTTTATGTCTATCAATTCTCTTCATCATGAGCATATAGTTATTCTCATTATATAAGATATCCAATATCAATAGATAATTTATTAACCATAATGCATGCATGAATTTTTCTATAACCAGATTTAAACGGAACGCTACACTTGAAGAAATTGAAAAGGCTAGATCTATCTGACAATGATCTACAACGAGTCCCCTCATTATACAAGCAAACATCAGTGGAGGCCCAAAATTTGGCTTCTAGTCAGCTTGAAGGTACATATAAAATGAAAGACCTTGCTTTGTTATGTAAAGTTTGATGTTGAGAATTTTTTGTCAATCACAAGTATGAATCTCGAGGAGCTAGATCTTTCGTATAATTTTTTGGTGAATGATGCCCTTGTGGACATTACGAGGATAACATCTCCAAAGGCCCTAAACATCAGTCATTGTGGACTAGATGCATATTCGAAGTTATTGGAAGGTACTTTTGTGGAAAGGTCTTCATTTAATATTATTAATAACTTATCATAGAAGCACATACAGTTGTTTGACCATAAATAAATCAATGTCATGCTTTAATGTGTTATGATGTTGGTGATACTCAAATGTATGTTTTTTTTTTTCAACTTTATCCCTGATCTTTGAATATTGAAGTTTGGTCCCCATGCTTTTAGTTTTGTGCAACATTTTTTACGGGCCAATCTGAATAATAGTGTGATAACAGATTCAAGGAGCCATACCTAAGAAGATTAAATAGTCCGAAATTACAACATATTAGAGGAGTTCAAATATTGTATAGGAATCATAACCACATTATATGCAAAAGTTAATTAGAAATCAAAATCAAACAATATTTAAATTTTACATATTAAACTACAATGGTCGACAAACTTCAGGGATTGCAAGTGTCAATATATTCAACTAAGCCATGAAGCCTAGGAAATTAAATGACACTAAAGCTCAAACAAAGCAACCTTAATGAACGTACATGTTTAGATTGATTTATACTTTATTCTTTTTGCTTATTCAAAATGTTGCATATCTTCACTTTGACCTTTTTTTTTTTTTCAATTTCGAAACACCCACAACATACACAACTGTGGAGACATTTTTATATTGTTTTTAAAATAAGTTATATTTTAGATTTTGACAGTATAGTAAAAAACAAATTACTTTTCACAAAGCAAAGAAAAAAAAAGACTCACATCATCTGTTGTCTATGGTAATACTTCTTGATTAAATTATCTGTATAAATGAAAGTGCAATATGCGAGTCAATATACTTAAGTTGTGAGTTCACAGAGAGTCAATAAACTATTGCAATCGAATGGTAATTAACTTATGAGACTCATATTATGTTTTTCTTAATAATAGTGTTGCTGTAAAGTAATAAACTTTGTGAGAGAGAATTTGCTGCATGTAAAATATGATAACAAGACGTTATTTCATAAGTGACTACTAGCTCCTGGAGCGAGGGTAATAGGATTAGGCGGCGATAGAGGGGCCTTTCTCAAAAGGGATAAGTGCACCATAAATTTTAAAATTTACAATGAAAGCACAATCAAGTTTTAAAATTTTTAAATAATGTAATCAAATTCTAAAACTTGTCAAATTGATGTAATGTGATTTGGCTAATTGGACAAGCTCACATGGTTTCATTTTATAACTTTCTTAACACACATAGTACTAATGTAGTGCCCACTAAGCTCCATATAAAGAAAAAAATGGATTTTTTTAAATGGCAAAAAAAATTGAAAAAGGACAAAAATTGCAAAATAAAATAAAAATAAAAATCCAAAATCACCACCATAGCCGCTCAAGCGGCCATATAAATTGTCTATCAAAAAAGAAAATTTCTAATAATTATTCATGAAATTTATTCAATTTGAAATTAATCCTAGAACGTATATTGTTTAAATATATTCTATTTATCATTTCAAACTTAGATTATTTCATCACATGATTAATACTTAGTAAATAAGTTTTTATCTTTTTGGTTTTTCACTGAAGATATTATCTCTTATTTGGATAATTTTCAATTAATAAGTAGGCTTTCACTTATCTATCAATTTTATATACATGATTAAAGTTGGAGCTATGTTCGCTCCTACACTCATCATGTGGTACTTCACTTCAACTTAGAAGCATTGGCTTATTGATTTATCATCAACAAGCTTTAATCTTTTTTGAGTTAAATATAAGTAAAAGAGAAAGTACCTTGAAAAATTTTCCGACACTTATCTTTTTCCACTTCTATTACCCCTTGATTGTAACTTTGAAAAAAAAAAGGGAATAAAGAAAATGTACCTTGAAATGTGTAATTTAACCGTCTGAAAGTTTACTCCACATGTGTAACTTAACTCATATATGTAATTGCCATGTGGCATAAATTGCGGCAAAACTTTGCCTCATGGGATGCATTTGGCTATTAAGTTCTAAATTATCGATTTTTTAATTTGAAATTTTAACTCTTTAGGATAAGTATGCACATTGTAGATAAAGATAAAATATCTATAATATAACTTATTCATATAATCTAAAATTTAAATTAAAAAAGAGAAATATATCTGAGTAAATCTGTAATATTCATATTTTGAAATATACCTATTTCAGTGCAATCATAAATACATATTTTATCTAGTTTTTTAAAATTAAATTAAAATGATTTGAATAGCAGCTTATTTTATCTCTCATTTTACTGAATATTCTCTGGGTTGAAATATTACAATAACATTGATTTCTCAAACATTTAGGAAATTTAACTTATTTCACACATGCATATTTACAGTTTATTTAGTTTCGCTTACTTTGAAATTCACTTATCTGAAGATAACTTATTTCATAAGTTGCACTCAATTTTTTTTTTTTAAATGGTACAATTCAAAACAAATATAACTAATGGATAAGGAGAAAATGATCTCAAGTTTTTATTTAGTCGAATGACAATCACATTTAAAGTATACGATGGTAATAAGGAAATCCACATAATCTATCATAAACATTAAAATGAATTTGCAAAGAAGCTATTGCTGTTAGAATTACTTTGTTGTACGTCTATTTAGTTACGATTTTTGGGTTAAACTTTTCTTCCATGTCTTATATGTCCAATTTTTGTGTACAGAACAATTTATAATAGTGTAATCAATAAATTACATTTAATTACAAATATGTAATGTACACATAAAGCCATCTTTTAAATATTGGTGTCCACTCCCCAAATTACCATCGGACACTTTCACGGTTACAACTCCATAATTTTAGGATAACTAAGGTCGAGAAAAATTTGGCCTCTTCGATACCACAACCCATTGCTGCCTCCGCATATTGTGGCACTCAGACCCATCATGACACCATGAAGCTCAGTTAGGGATAAGCAGTTTTAGGTTTCGCTTGAAACTTGGAACCTACCATTGAGTACGGGTTCATCATTTTTTGGAACTTGGAACCTACTTTGTCACTTTGGTTCTAGGGTTAGTTTTGGGGTCCAACAAGTTCTTTTTCTTTAAATTTTTTTCATTTTTAGTTAAACAAAACAAAAATGAATAAAATAATAATAAACAAACTTGTCATTCATCAAAGAGAATACAAAACAATTAAAACTATCAGTAAAGGAAAATGAATCATTGGCAAGGAACTCAACTAGATAAAAGTAGAGATGAACGGTTCCAAGTTTCATATAGATTCTAGTTGGAACTTGGATCGCACAAGGGAAGATATGGTTGCACACAAAATTTATAGTAGTTCAGCTTAGATCAAGCTTACGTCCACTCTCCCACGCTAATAGCTTTCTAGTTGGATTTCACTATGTGATCAATAAAAGATTACAACTTTAAGTGCAAACACTTACTGGTAGATCACACTATCTCACTAAGTCACTATTTTAGTATTTCTCTCACGATCACAAACATCTAAGTTCACAAGAGATAAGTGTATGATCGAAATTTGCTCAGACTTTGGAAATATAAATTCTACGTTCCGTCTCTTACTTGTTTATCGATTCATTTTTTGGAATCCGAAACCTACTTGCATACTCTAAAACCTAAAACCTATCGTGTCACAAGTTCTAGGGTTGGTTCTAGGTTTACTCAAGTTCCACCTATATTATTATTTGAATGATTATAATTCATTAGCCATAACTTACATTTAGACACATGAAAAATATGAATGTTAATAAAGTAAAATTCTTAGTCATAAAATAGAAACTCGGACTAGTGCTTTTAAATTATACACTCATCATCAAAAGGTATGGAATACCGGAGGATCGCACGGAGACATAGATCAATAAAAACATTAAAACTTGTTTTAGATTTTAGGTTACAAGTTACAGGTTCCAGGTTCCAAGTTCCTCTAACTAAGAACCTGAAACCTACCCGTTGAAACAAGTTTCTCATTTTTTGGAACCTGAAACCTACCATACATTCATTGGAACTTGAAATCTATAAGTTCTCATCGGTTCAATTCTCAAGTTCCAAGTTCTACCTTAAAACCATACTCACCCCTAAGCTTAGTCACTATTAGCACCACTAGAGTCAAAATCACCATTGCAATAAGACCACACACGACCTTCGGTGTGAGCCACTATGACTTCAAATTTGAAGTGTGGCCTCAAAGCGAGGCTGCGATGCCTTAGAACTAAGGTCACGTGCCTCACATATAGGGGAGGGGGTGGTTAGGGGGGATGGAGAGGTAGTGAGCTGGCGGTATGGATAGTGAGCTAGGATGATGGTGCAGATGGTGGTGGAGGACGGCAGGTGGCGGTGATGAGTTGCTGCGGAGGACATGGAAGTGCAAGGGTAGAGAAGAAGAAGGGAAAATGAAAAAACAAAAAGTACATGCAATGAAAAAGGTTAAGAGCAGATTGGAAAAAAAAAAAACAAAACAAAACAAAAGCATGTGATCTCACGCTGCACTTAATGGAGGATCACATCACATCGTTTTAGCAAAAAGGTTTCAGAAACTATAATGAACACCAAGTAAAGTTTAGAGGCTGCCCATGCAATTAAGCCTTAAATGTAGGATTAATATCAACTTTGGACTTCATTTTCCATCTAATGGAAATTTGTCAAACTCTAGAAGTAAGGAAGCTTCTTCTTCTTCTTCTTCTTCTTCTTCTTCTTCTTTTTCATTCTATTAATGTTGTGTAAAGAATAGTAGAAATGAAGCATTGTGTTGATGTGACTTAGCTACAAAGCTCCATCTTATCAAAAAAATTTGTTCAGTGATAATACTCATAGTTGCAACGTCCACTTTAACAGGCTTGTGCAGATTGAGGAACCTTGAAGAGCTGGATATTAGCCGTAATGAACTTTGGGGTCCTCTTCCGTCATGCTTTTGCAATATGACCTCACTTCGTGTGCTTAATGTTGAAGATAACGGTTTTAGCGAGGCCATTCCTTTGTCTATCCTCTCTAATCTCAAGTCACTTGAATTTATTAACTTTTCTGGAAATGCTTTTGAAGGCTCACTTTCGCTTGCTTCCCTAGCCAATAACTCTAAACTTGAGACATTCAGCCACATCGACAATCAGAATCGTTTGGAAGTAAATACAGAAGACCCCACTTGGTTTCCTTCATTTCGGTTGAAGGTGTTTATGTTATCAAATTGTGTACTCAACAAAGACGCAAATGGCGTAATTCCTAGCTTTCTAAAAGAACAGTATAACTTGAGATTTGTTCAACTCAACCACAATGGAATGACAGGAAATTTCCCAAAATGGCTATTGGACAACAATGTAAACCTAGAATGGTTGGAACTCAGAGGCAACAATTTGTCAGGTGCTTTTTATTTGCCTTCCAATTTGAATCCTAGTAGCATGTGGTGGTTAGACGTGTCTGCTAATATCATTGACAGAGAGCTTCCATCTCAGATTGGTTTTATCTTCCGGAATCTAATAGGTTTCAACATGTCAAACAACCATCTGAAAGGTGAAATCCCTTCCTCAATGGGCAATATGAACCAATTGTCTTCATTGGACTTGTCGAATAATGGGTTCATAGGAGAGATACCAGAGACACCGACTAAAAATTGCACTGCACTTTCTATATTGAAACTGTCAGACAACATTTTGCAAGGCCAAATGCTACCGAGGAATTCTAGCTTGGAAAATTTGAGAATTTTGGATCTGGTGAGCAATCGTTTCACAGGGGACTTATCGCCTGATATATTGAATAGCTCCTTGAAAGTTTTGGATGTAAGTAATAATTTCCTATCTGGAACACTTCCCCATTGGATTGGAGATTTACGCTTGCAAGTGCTAATATTGTCGAGTAATTTATTTAGAGGTCCTTTACCATCGAGTTTCTACAACATACAAGAACTCTTTTTTAGACCTTTCAAGTAACAACCTTGGGCCAAGTACACCCTTATGTGCCAGTGTTACATATTTGAGGTTCTTGCATTTAACAAATGACATGCTCGTGGGGCATTTTCCTAAGTTTCTTCTGGGAGCTTCATGGATTGTCACATTGGATCTAAGACACAATGCATTATCAGGTGAGATCCCCAGCTGGATTAGTACGCTTCGAAATTTGCAGTTTCTTCTACTACAAAGAAACAATTTTGAAGGTTTAATCCCTCGGGATCTATGTTTGCTGGAAAAAATGAGCATATTAGATCTCTCCCATAATAATATTTCTGGACAAATCCCTTCTTGTTTGAACAAGTTGAGATTTCATCAAGTTGAGTCATGTATGATGTGTGATGTCTTGTACCCTGGGCCTATAGCTCTTACACATGATATGATTGCTTTTGCGTTTGAATTTGAAGAAGTAAAATTCATGACAAAGAGAAGGATGGAATTGTATAAGGGTTACATTCTAAAACTCATGTCAGGAATGGATCTCTCGTGGAACAATTTGATAGGCTTTATTCCTTCAAATTTCAGCAACTTGAGTGAACTTCAAGCCTTGAACTTATCACACAATCATTTGACGGGACCAATCCCAAAAACGTTTTCCAATTTAAAGGAAGTAGAGAGCTTGGACTTGTCCTACAACAACTTAAACGGTCCCATCCCTCCACAACTAATAGAGCTCTACACCCTGTCAACTTTTAGAGTGGCTTAGAACAACTTGTCAGGCAGGACACCGGATCTAAAATATCAATTTGGAACTTTTGGTGAAGAAAGTTATGAAGGTGATCCTCTTCTTTGTGGACCACCATTAACAAGTTGTGATGGCCCAAATCCGAGACAAGGGACACCGCAATCTTTTAATCATACCAGGGAGGATGACTTTTGGAGAGAAGTCTTCTTATGGAGTTTTGCAGGGTCATATGTGGTAGCGTTCCTTGGGGTGGTTCTTTTTCTCTACCTAAACTCATATTATCAGTACGTTTTGTTTGAGCTTGTTCGTAAGCTTATACCATCGTTTCCCTAAATAGAGATTATTCTTCTAATCATGTTATGATAGACAAATATGATGAAATAGTGGAGAACCTTTGTTTAATAGGATTTTAAGCATTTGAGTCTTGACTGTATTTTTGAATGGTTGACTCCTAGAGCGTTCGTTGGATTCCTTGTGCTACTAATGTGAATATTAGGATTTTTTTTTAATTTGTTTCAAAATTGACAGATACTAGCATTCAACAATTTTCTAAATGTCGCACAAATTCTGCTCTCTATGACTAGTAACATCAAACCAACCAGGTATTAGCGTCTCATAAATCCTACTAACAAATAAAGGATTAAGTGGTGGGAATTGCTCAATTGACGATAAAAGCATGGACTGCTGGACAACTGCTTTGCAACTTGAGTTCCATCTTTTTAGCTCATTGCTTGATGACAAATTATCTCAAGAGAATTAAGCCTTGTCCAACATTTAATGCAAAATTGTTTGGAGGATAAGTTCTACTCTATTGGCAAAAATTTTTGGATAATGATATTATAAATGTCATAATTTTTGTATAGTGCTCACATGAGGATCATAACTTCTTCTTTTTTATTAATTGAGGGCTATTACCTTTAAAAAATACTTACTTGAGTGTAATAAATTTTAATCGATCATTTGAATGCCATAACGTTTATAAAAGGTTCACCTAAGTGTCATAGGTCGATAGTTCCTTGGTCACAGAATAACCCGTGTGGAGCCTAGTGATTGAAATTCGCCAGGTTAGCCTTCCTTCTATAGTTATTCCAGTGAACAATACGGTAAATAGCTTTTTTATACGAGATTGTACCACGCCCAGCTTTGCTTAGGCGTCTAGTCCATCGAGCGAGATAGCAGCCCTCTTTAGGCTCAACAATTGGTTTCGGCCTCTCATGGCCTCATCAAGAGAGTGGCATCAGCTTTTGACAAATTTGTGCACAAGAGGCCAACCCCGCCTTTAGAGCTTCTAAGTAATATAATCCTTTTATCCTAGTACTCCTAGCACCAACTGTCCTAACGACATTCCCACAGATCGGTTGTGTTCATTCTCTCTGCGTTCTCACTCTTAACTAGATAACCCCAAGTTTCACTCCCAAGGATTCATAGGGACAGGAGAATCATAGACCGTGACAAATTCCCCAACTCAATTCCGCATTGCAAGTTGTTCTGTCGCTTCCCTACGTTTCCCTAACCATCAATGCCACTCCATTGGACTTACACAAATGGCAACACTCGCCCAACAAAACAAGTCACTCTACTCCATTGCTTGCTTCTCCCGATCAAAGCGGTTCGCGAATCTCCAGTCACTTGTGCTTAGACAAGTGTGGCACCCCTAGCCAACTGCACCCTAGTAACAACACCTTCTTTCGCCTACTAAGCTCCACCTGATCTCTGCAAGCCAACAGAGGGTCCCTGTTGGGGAAACGTGATCGTAGACCTCTTCTTAAGATTCGCCCATTGATTCAGGAGCATTATCTCCATTTAGCGAGCAATTTTGTTCCTTCCTATGCCCTTATTGCCATCCTAGAAGCTAGACCAGAGTCACATGTTGTCCAAGCCCTCTCCAACCCAGGCAATCACTCTCCGCCCTCATAGGACTAAAAAGACCGCAGGCTTTTTCCCGAATCACCCACCTATTAGAGGGATTCCCGCTCTGATACCATTTGTCACGGGTTGATAGTTCCTTGGCCATGAAATAACCAGTGCGGCGCCTGACGATCGGAATTTGCTAGATCAGCCTTCCTTCTATAGTTGTTCTAGTGAGCAATACGGAAAATTTCTCTTTTATATGAGATCATACCACACCCAATTTTGCTTAGGTGTCTAGTCAATCGAGCGAGATAGTAGCCCTCTTTAGGCTCGACAACTGGTTTCGGCCTCCTATAGCCTCATTAGGAGAGCGGTATCAGTTCCCGACCAGTTTGTACACGATAGGTCAACCCCGCCTTTAGAGTTCCTAAGTAAATTCTTCTATCCCAGAACACTTAACACTAACCATTCTGGCGCCCCTCCCACAGACCAATTGTGTTCTTCCTCTCTGCATCCTCACTTTTCACTCAAAAACCCCAAACTTTACTCCCAAGGGTTCACGAGTACGGGTGAATCACGAATCGTGACACAAGCATCAGAATTCCAACCTCACATGGCACTTATGGTAAATGTTTTTAAAAATTATGATACTCAAGTGATTAATTGAAAAGTTATATGACACACAATTGATTCGAAAAAGAAAAAAGTTATGACACTCAAGCAAGGGACATACGAAAGTTATGTTACTCAAATGATAAAAAATAAAATAAAAATTATGGCGCTCAAATTAAAGCCGTACGAAAGTTGACGCTTGTGGTATCATTTTTCCCAAAATTTTGATGATCACTTTCTTCCACATTTTGATGAATATTTCATTTCCAATATGGTAATATTTGGTTTGAAAGCTTTATGTATCTATTTTTAAATAAGTCGAATTTAAACAATTTGGAGTTTTCTAGATGAAGTAAGTCCCAAAACACCGAGAGGTGGTAACAAAATCCACGATTGAGTCCGAATGTTTTTATGTGTTCGTTGAGTCCTATGCATTGTACTTCGTTTTTAAAGTCATTTAGGTCAGGAGTCAATGCTGTTATTTATATCTTGTCTAGAAATTATTAGTCCTTGTCTTGGAACAGTAAAGGTTGCGGATCTTGTAATTTGCCTGAGCTCGAAAGGTTGCTCTAAGTTGAATCTATTTAAACCCCACTAAACCTTTCTTAAGGGCTGGAGTGTTTTGATTAATGAACTTCACGATTGAAGAGTTCTATCTTAACTCTGCATTGCTAACGTTCGAATTTCGCCGACCATTTCAAAATGCAAGATATAAATAAAATTAATTCATGAATTAGGAACATTACAATGTTGAACCTCGAGCCCGTCAATCGAAATTTGGGAAAAGTACCAAAATAATCCTAAACCTTTAGTATTGGTACCAATTTAGTTCTAAACTTTTCAATTGGACCAATTCAATTCTAAACCTTTTTTACATTGGTATCAATTTAGTCCATCCGGTTAATTTAAGCCTGAAATTGTTGACGTGGACGCCGATGGTCTTATGTGGCGCCACGTGGATAAATTATATATATATATATATATATATTCAGATTTTTAATTTTTTTTTTCCTTTTTCCTTTTTTTCTTTTTTTTTCTTTTCTCCATATCGTTTGGCCGGCAAGGTTGCCGCCGGCCGACCATTGCCGGCCACCGGCTGGTGGGCGAGGGGCCCCACCCCTCGCCAACCATTGGTGAGGCCGCCGCGCCCTCGCCGGCCACAAGTGAGGGCGTCAGCCCCCACCTAGATCCAGGCGAGGGCCAAAACCCTCGCCGACCAACCGGTGAGGGCCTCTGCGCCCTCGTCAGCCACAGGTGAGGGCGTGGCGGCCCTCGCCCAGATCCAAGCGAGTGATGCCCTCACCCGCCATGAACGAGTGCTTCAGGCCCTCGCCTAGATCCAAGCGAGGGCCATGACGGCCTCGCTCGTGGCGGGCAAGGGCGTCATGCCCTCGCCTGGATTTGGGTGAGGGTCGTTGTGCCCTTGCCTATGGCCAATGAGGGCGCAGAGGCCCTCGCTAGCCAACGGGCGAGTGTGGCCTCGTCAGCCACGGGCGAGGGCGCGGTGGCCCTCACCTGGATCTGGGCGGGGGTCGTAGCCCTCGCTTGTGGCCGATGAGGGTGTGGCGACCCTCGCCAGTGGCCAGCGACGGCACGGGGCCCCTCGCCCTAGCTAGCCTGGTGGCCGGTGACCTTGCTGACCAAGGGATAAGGATAAAAGAAAAAGAAAAAAAGGAGAAAAAATAAGAAAAAATAAATAATTTAAAAATCTAAAAAAGTATTAAAAAATTATAAAATTTGTCCACGTAGCGCCACATAAGACCGCCGGCACGCCAGCAATTTCCAGCTCAAATTAGCCGGATGAACTGAATTGGTACTAATATAAAAAGGTTTAGGATTAAATTGGTCCTATTAAAAGTTTAGGACTGAATTAGTACCAGTGCAAAAGGTTTAGGACTATTTTAGTATTTTTCCCTCGAAATTTTGACTGACAGATTCCAACGGATTCCTCTCTTCCTCCTCAACGAACGCCATCAGACCTCTCTCTTCTCTCTCTCTCTCTCTCTCTCTCTCTCTCGGCAGCGCACCTCACCTTCTGCATTCCATTCGGCCAAAACTGTAGCTAGCGGGAGGAGCTCGGCTTCTTCCTCCCTCCGCCGACGTTCCTCCTCCAGTTCGAAATCCCTGCTCAGCTCATAACCGGAAGCTCACCTCCAGTTCACCAAGAGCACCGCCTCAGCCTTATTCTCCTCTCTTATGCTCTATTTCCATGTCTCTGGCTAGAGTTTGTCAAATAGTAGCATTTGACTTGTTGAACGGAATGGAGACTATCTTCTCTCATTTGGATGAATCTGGTCCAGATTTTTGAGAAAACGAAGCCGAGCCCTCTCCTCTCTTTAGCTCGTTTGGAAAACCATTTTTCTGGAGATCTTGGTTCTATCATCTGTAGCTCTTCTTCATTGCTCCATCAACATACAAGCTCTATCTCCATCGACTCATTCTCCATCCGTCTCTTGATATAATCCTCGTTGGACTTGAGCTATACTCCATTCGGTATCTGAACTAATATTTGGTAGCAAATTTGGGGAAATAATCTTTCTCGTAGTTTCTTGATTATCTGCAATTTATTAGGTTCACTTGAGGTCTTGGAGCTAGGCCTGCTCATAAGAAGTTCTATACTAGTGCGATTAATTACTCCTTGGGCTTGCATGTGATGTCATGGTGTTATTGCATTGCTCGTCACTTTCTGGTAATTGTTTATAAAAGCGAATCATCAGACTTGATCTACGACGTTAATTGGAGTCTTTGAATTTCGGTTTTTGTTGTGAATTTCATCATGGAATTGTGTAGAAATAATCATAAACACTTGCAGTCCAAATTTAAATTGCATGATTCGTAATCAAAATGAATTGAGCCTAATGAAGCCCGGTTATGTCCCCGGATGTTAATTGTGTGTGCATTGCTAACTGATGCATGTCTCGATCGTGAAAACTAATGACAGGTAAGGGATGTTAAGATAAACATCATGCTGCTACCCATACCTGGTATTGTACCTATTTTTGTGATTTTTACTCTGCCCATGTGTTTATCATAACGGATAATTTGCCCGATTCATTTCGCAATCGATAAGGCCATAACTTTGTATCCTATTTCTAGTCCAATAACTTAGAATTATTGCTTAAAGAAAATTCTTACATGGATTGGTACTTGGAATTGGAAGAGATATTATTGAAGAGTACGTAAGTATGACCCAATCCGAAAGATCTCACAAACTCATCTTGAGTAAACCTTTTCAGAACTTGATCCATGTGGACTGAGCAATGTTAGTAGCATTTCATCCTTCCGAAGGGGGAGGATTACTGAGAGAAATTCCAGAATGACCTTAGTAGTTCAATATGATCCAAATTTGCAAAGTCAGAGTTGGATTTTTTTTTGTATTTGTGGTGCCTTGTTTCAAGATCCAAGCGAATAGGATCAATAAATAGATTGGATTTGCCTTCCACCTATCTAAATTAAATATTTTTTCCCTATACCATGTTTAATAAATCGGATATTTTAATCAAACTAATGAGGATCTGTGTGGCAAATGGTACAACAACACGCTACCACACAGAACCAAATTCCGCGTATATATACATGATTGTGCAAACACCATACTATCCCGACCACTCCATTGGAATAAATTTAAGCGGCATTGACCGAGACATGCATTGATGGTGGACTCTCGAAAGATTGACAGTATAACACGAGAGACAACATCCTTTGTTTGCCTAGAACTGTCGGCTCACAATCACAATACTAAACACACAAAAGATAAAAGCATCCCCCACCAAAAGAACAGTAGAGAACTCAAACAAGGTTGTTTAACGACATATGCTCTTTCGAAACAACGAACCAGGAAAGCCTCGATCCCAACTCTCTCGAGTGCTTCACTTCGCATTCACCTTCTCTCTCTGGCAAAACAAATCTAGTGTACATAAACTCAAGGCAAGAGGCTAGATCTTAAAATGTACAGGAGCAAGCAGACAATGAAAGCTTAACACCAATTAAAGAATGGCCGAGATTGGGCTGGCCTCATGCATGATGGTTCTCGACCAGCAAGTAACAAATCAGTAATCATATCTTAGGGTCGATCCATCAACTAATAACCATGCAAATCACACTAGAATGCTCTCAGATTGACTGATAACAAAAGCAAATCAATACTGGAAGTCACTCATCGAACACCTTCTGAACATGAAATTCGAGTGCTCGGGACAGAAAATTCAACAAATTGGTGAGCAGTATAAAGTGAGGTGTTCATTTAAACATTGTCAGAGACAAGATCGATGAATCGGAGGAGCACTGAAACATGCGCGGCTGAAACCAAAACAGAGCATGGGAGAGGGATAGGTTGCCAGAGACGTCACCGGTCGAGACTAATGATCACCCAAAGGAGAGAGATCGTAATGGACAGTAACGCCGGGACCTAGGACCGTCAAAGGGAGGATGAGACAAAGAGTGTGTGCTTCGGCAGCGAGGACTTTGAAATAGTGGCGGAACTGGTGGTGATCAGGCGGCTATCGGTGGTTGTAATTGACGCGACCGAGAGAGAATTTTCTCCCTAGGCTCCCCTTGTGCCTGTGCTCTATTCTTTGCGGATGTGCTCTCTGCGATGATTGCGTGTGTCGGTGGCCGGCGATGACGATAGGGTGTGCGTAGGAGCTAGATCAAATCGGATTGAACCAGTCGATTTACAAGTGATTCCCAATTCTTTGGTGTGGAATTGAACTGCCCAGACATATGACGATATGTTTTCTTTTTCCCTCTTTGCCAAAAAGCAGACAAGTGCAGCACTAGAATCGAAGTAGGTTTAGGACCGACCGGTCCGATTTAATTCTCAATCCTGATTCTGAAGTAAAACCAGCCCAACCCAAGAACCTATCACCCCTAATCGCAGATCTAATGAATAACACAAAGGAGTCAAATGACAGCTTCTGATTCAGGAGGTCAATGATGCTCAACCAATCGGCCAACACCTAACCAGTCATGCCCAGGATGGCGTATATAGAAATTGACCTATAATACAAGAAAAAGGGGGGCAGATCTAATGAATAACACAAAGGAGTCAACGGACAGCTTCTAATTCAGGAGGTCAATGGTGCTCAACCAAGCGGCCAACACTAACTAGTTACACCCCGGACGGCATATGCAGAAATTGACCTATAATACAAGAAAAAGGGGGTGGACCACTAAGAAGGCGAAGTTCCCCATAGGGCACAGTTCAAGATAGTTGAGGATGACTTGGGAAAACGAGAAGTAAGTTCTAGTTCTAAACAAGGTTTCATGATTACTTCACTACGTTATCGCCAAGAAAATGCCAAATTCTACAATCAAGAACTTGCAAAGTTGAGGCGAGCAGTGCAGTTGTTCTTCCTAAGGGCGGTGGAGAGGGGATCAGGATCACCATGCGAAGCTACTGAACCCCGAGAGAGTTGGACTGACATAATGGGCCCGTGGGTTTAATGGGTTTTATCTCTGGGCCGAGGCTGCCTCCATTGATGGGCTTGGTATGGCCCATGCAGTTATTATGGATCAGGTCGAGGCTGTGCGAATTAGACAAGGCCCTTTCAATTATAATTGAATTAGAGCCTTTTTATTATATATTTCTTCTAAAAGGAAACAATAAATTTTCTGAAGGTTCAAGGAAAACCCCATCTTGCTCGAAAGATTTGGCATTTGGCAGTCATGGGATGTCCAAAAACACATTTAATATTGCGATTTAAGATAGAAGAAGATTAATTGTCATACTTTGTGTGGAAGCAAATGCACTACAACACTTTGAATATGGTGATGGATTTTTTCGTGCTGCTTGGATGGATGAACTCAAAGAAGTGAAGTTCATCTCACACATGGATTGGTACCGGAAGAGAGATTGTTGAGCAATATGCAAATACTCGTTTATATAATATATCAAATAACCATTTGAATGATTATTTAACATAAATAAGTTATACGGAGCTTTGATTTTTTTTTTTAAATTCTCTTAATGCTTATTAGCATAATTATGTACAAAAGATAGAAACTTGAATTTGTAAAAATAAGTTTTAAGATTAATAAACTTTGTAGCAGCATGGCTTTTCTCTTTTTGCACTCGTGAACTTTGCACATTCTTTATATCACCCCACTCGAGACGTAAGATTCAAACTGCTTACATTATTCTTCTAAGCATTTTGAGATGGAAAATATAAAGAAACAACAGAAAACATTTACTTAATTGTATTGTAAGCATTTAAGTCTTTATTATGCATTTTGAACTCCTGACTCTTAGGAGATTTGATTTTGTTGTGAATTGAGAGAGGATAGCTTAGTTCACAACCAAAACGAATCCAGCATTAATAAATTCCAGTAAACGTTACCCAACTTGTGAAATATCTTATGACTGCGACCCGCAACATCAAACCAACCGTTTTAGCATCTCCAGATAAGATCCTCCTCACGTAAATGATTAGGTGCTGAGGATTGCTCCAATTTGACAAGAAA
Organism: Eucalyptus grandis; assembly: GCF_016545825.1. NCBI lineage: Eukaryota > Viridiplantae > Streptophyta > Magnoliopsida > Myrtales > Myrtaceae > Eucalyptus > Eucalyptus grandis. Next base: position 68,569,507 of record NC_052614.1, read on the forward strand.
GGCATGCACTGCCTATCTAACACTGAATGTAATATTGCTTGGAGGATAAGCTCTATTCTACTGCTGAGTTTTAAGAGCAGATGCATCAGGATCAATGATTTTGTCGGCGTTTCTTTTCCCATTCAAAATAGAATATTTGTCAAGAGTCGATCCAATCACATCTTTTATCCAGAAGAAATCTGTGTCAAGCTAAAAAAAACAAAGAACGGCCACCGTGTCGCGGCTGGTTGGAGGGAACCGATCTTCATTTTCTTCTTCCATTATCTGATTCAAGTTCACCAAAGAATTTGTACCTGAAAGCTATATTGTGTTAGATGCATCTGTAGACTTCAAAAGAGAGTATTCTCGTCATGAGTCGAATGAAACACCCCTGGCACACCACTCACCAAAAGCAATTCCTTTGATTAAGAGATATTAGTTCTTGCACTATTAGAGTTTGACCTACACAAGTGGATTTGCATATCAAGCCATTGCATAATCTATGGAAATACTAGTCGGAGTCCATTCAGATCACAATTGATAGAAAATGGTTCAACCCTCTCCATTAGAGGGAGAGAGTAGGCCAAATTGGTGAAAGTGAATGGGTGGAGCACCAACTGAATAACTATCTAGCTTGCTTAAGCTGATAGTGTCAAATTCAATTAGACAACCAGTGAACTACTCTTCACTAAAATAGCTATTTTCCACTATGATTTGGTTCAGAAAATCTCAGCAGCAATCGACTTGCAGAGCATTCTGTAATAGTTTATTACAAGATCCACCATGTGTGAACTTTTTCTTGACACACTGTGCTACTTGCATGGAAAATGATTATTCATCAACGGTGGACTGAATCCATATTGTATTACCAGGAGTAGAGAGAGATTTTCCAATGGATTAGATCTTTACTTTATGTTTGAAAAGAACAGAAATTTCTATGAATACTTTGATCCCATCATTGTAACTAATGACAGATGACCCTTGTTATCCATCTAAATTTTGCACTTGCTGTTTGAGCAAAACTGTCTTGATTGTCAAGCTGCTACTCCTGAAATTTAGCAGCAATGAAATTGGTGAGCACAACCCCTTGCATATTCCTATGAAACAAACTTTCGGAGTTTAATTTTATGTGCCTGCACTTAATGTCACAAACTCAAGTTATTCATCTGTAGCACCTGCAATATCGTTACAGCCCTTGAAGAAAATGCAGGTTTTAAATGACAATATTTGTTGCTGTTTGGAAGAAAGGTCGGCTAATGAAAATGGCCGGTTGCCCAGTATGGTAACAAGCCACAAATATCACAATACTACATTGACTTGTACAAACTAAAAGTGTCGTTCTACTCATAAACAGGTAGGAAGAATCTAAGCGATTGTGGCTGTGAAATTCCACAATTTTAAGCTGGTTATGGAGGATTTTATCAAAAAAGGGTAATTCAAACATTTTCATCAAATGAACAATTTCGTAAGCTCTCTAGTGAGCTATAACATGCACTTACAAGCCTCTGAGAGTGCTAGTATGAACACTTAGAGGGGGTGAATAGGTGTTTAAAATAAATCTTGGCAAATATATGCGGAATAAAATGAACTTCAAACAAAGGAGTTATGGAAGAGAATAAGAACACATAAATTATAGTAGTTCGGCTTAATCCAAGCCTACGTCCACTCACCCATGCTAACAGATTTCTTGGCTAGATTCCACTATACAATCAACAAGGGATTACAACTTCAAGTGCAAACACTTAGTAGATCACACTATCTCACTAAGTCACTCTTTTGGTATTTCTCTCACGATCACAAACGTTTAAGCTCTCAAGAGACAAGTATATGATCGAAGGTCACTCAGACTTTGGAATTATAAATTCTATGCTCTATCTTTTACTTGCTCATCGATCCTTCATCTCCTTAAATACTCCTCCACTTCCAAACTAGCCGTTGGACAGTATCCCGGAGAATCGTCTTCCAATATACCCATTGGACAGCTCTGTATCTAGAAGATTTGGTAGCCGTTGAGTGACAAAGGTAGAATCCCAAATTTATTCCGATTGCCCATACAAACGGAATCTTGGTTTCCATAAGTAAAGCTTATTCGTATAGAAAGTTCTTGTCTTCAAGATCCAATCGTCAATCAATTAGATTGAATCAATCAAATCAATCTTGATGTGGAATCCAAATCAGATCACTAGCCGTTATATGATTAGGCTTGTATTACGTTCGTCGAATTACGGATGTAAAGTCTAAGAGCAATAGACTTTACAATCTGAGTCCGAGTGCGATAGACTTTGCAATCCGAGTCCGAACATATTCTCGCTTCGAACAGATTTAGCTTTAAGGTCCGTACACCGTTTGAATAAGTTCAGCTTGAGATAGAGTCTGTCTTCCGGTTCATCATTCACGTTCAGTCTGGGAATTTGTTAGAATTATCGACTTCGATGTAGAACAGACTTTGACACTAAAGTCGCAGTGCGTCTTCAGACTTTGACACGAAGTCTGGAAATCTTCAAAATATACTGGACATGTGTTACGTTCAGTCTTCGCGATCTTCAAACTTTGACAATATCCTTTACATGTTATATTATCTGCATGGTCTATTACTTAACCATCAAACATGTTAGTAGCCTTTGATTTATTTTGTCATCTTCAAAACATCATAAGGGATTTCCCTAACAGCCTCATCTCAGATTACACTTGAGACAGTGAAATCGAGCTATGACAATCAACATAGATCGAGCTACTACTGACAAATTCCCCACTATAAATGTATAGCTTTGATTTCCACTCCAACAAAAATTATGTGTTCCATTCGATATCGTCAAGACTCACTAAAATGTCCACGCAAGTATAAGATTGAATGACACAAAACACACCTTGAGAATAGGTCGAGAAGATCCGCCAACTAACCAGACGTTGAGCTTCTCGTTGTGCCAACGGAACAAGCTGCGAGCGGCCTCGGCGAGCGGCCAGTTGGCACGGACGGTGGCCAAGGATGAGCTCGTTGTCCTTCACATACTCTGGCAGCTCCCGGAACGACGCCAGCACGTACCGCGATGACGACGTCGTCCATCCGCAGCAGCTGGATGTTCAAGCAGTGCGAGTGGCATGAGAAGTAGAAGTGTTGGTGAGAATCGATGGCCCATCGTCTTCCGCCAGTGCCGTTGCTCTTGTTTTCCCTTCTCCATCTCCTCCTCCTCCTGCTCTTTCGCTGGTTGCTTCTTTATCGATTTCTGCTGAATTTGTTGGTCTCCTTCCTCTCCTCCCTCGCTCTATCTCGCTGTAGCCTTTTCCCCTTCTGTGGAGAATTCAGAGGATGAGGCCTTTGCTTTTGTTGGTAGGCCGATCGGAGAAGAAGATGAAGAAATCGTGGAGGCCTTTTTTGGCCCAATGTCAGCGTCTGCTTTGTATATCTTGAAATATATCTTTTTCAAGATTTAGATTTAAGATTTTTCATTTTGTGAAGAAAGGATTTTTTGCAAGTTTTATTGGGAATTTGTTAAGAAATCAGATAATAGAATACTTGGAAGTTTTGACGCTAAATCGAAATGTTTTTCGCTAGAATTGACCTAAAACAAAATCGAGGTTCTTAATTTTTATCATCCAGACAAAACTTCATCCATTTACTTATATATTTCGGAATAATGTTAGCCACACTAATTTTTTTTTAATATGATAGATTTGTGAATTGACGGTGACGATTAAGATTTGAACCGGTACCTTAATGAAAATCACGAAATATCTAAACAAAATTATCCATCGAATCGATGCCTATATTTTAATAAAATCTCATATATTTATGATCAAGAAGGAGTGTCAAAATCTGATCAAATTTTCTAAATAAAAAAAAAAAAAAATGTAGGAGCCTCTAGCCATCTATAAGAATTTAGTCTACTCGTGGTTGGCGAATTGTGTGGCCTAGAGCCAAAGAATAAGAGAAGATCTTTGATGAAGAGAGATTTTCGAATGCACCATCTTGGTGAAAGTGGCCGATATAAATAGGTCTTTGTGTGCTAGTAAAGAGCGTAGAACAAATGAGTGATTGGTTTTCGATCCGGTACCCTATTCCTTGGAATCAAACCAAACCGGGAGGACCGGTTCCCCTTTTTTGGGACTGGGGATTGGACCGAACAATCCTAGGAGCGGGAATAGGATCCAATCGGCCAATCCGATCCAATGGAACCAGCCACTTAACAAAAAATTATTAAAAAATAAAAAATACTAGAGTTATTATATATTTAGGGTTTATTGCTATTTAAAAGAAATTAAAGAATATATTTTTAAAAAAAAAAAAGTTAGTCCAGTTTGTCGGTTCGGTTTGGACCAATTCCACCCTAGAACTAGGAACCAAATTGAAAATCATCAATTCCATTTTTATGGAACGGAACTGGGAATTGGACCAACACCTTTGGAAACCGGACCAAATTGGTTGATTTGGTCCAATTTAGATGGTTTCCAGTCTGAGCATCCAATATGCTCACTCCTAGAACAAACTAAGTGCAAAGCCTCTTTTCATGCATCTAACTTTGTGAATCACTTTCCATTTACTACAGCCTCAACTCGTCCCAAACTGACACAAAGTTCTCCTTATTTTTACAAAACAAAATTACTTGCCCTTTATCCAAACTACATAAATAAATGGAAAGGAATTGTCAAATCTTCAGATCATAATTTTCCAAAAAAAAAAAAAAGAATGGTTCAATCATGTCTGCCGAAGGGCAAGAGTAGGCTAAAATGGTAAAAGTGAATGGGTAGAGCACTAATAAAATATCTCGCTTAATTAAGTCGATACATTTCAAATTCAATTTGACATCCAATGAGCGACTCTTCACTATAAAAGCTATTTACCACTTTGATTTCATTCAAAAAATCTTAGCAACAACTAGCTTTCAAAGTATTCTACAACGGTTTATTATAAGGTCCACCAATTTATGAACTTTTTCTTATATAGACGGACCTACTTCCATTGAAACATGAGTATCTATTGACATTGGATTGAATCCATATTGTATTACCAAACAGAGATTTTCCGATGGATTGCATCTTTAATTTCTTTTTCTTTTTCTATTGAATTCATCATCCAACACTTTAATTTTTATTCAAAAAGAAAGGTAATTTTTATCAATGCTTTGATCCACCATGCTATTCAATCACAGATGATTTTTGCCATCCATTCGACTGTGAAGCTCTTTCGACTGTCAAGCTACGGCTCCAACAAAATAAATTTTCCGAGTTTAACTTAACGTGCCTGCAATTAATGCCACAAACTTGAGTAATTCATTTGGGGCACCTGCAATTTCGATACAACACCAGAAGAGAATGAAGTTTTAATCTAGTTTCGAAGTCCAAGTCAAAATCTATTTTTAGCTAAAGAAAACTACCCACTAAGAGATAATCACTAAGTGAAACTTAAAAAAAAAAAAACGAGAAAGAATGAAAAAACAGATGGCATGCATAATTGTAGCCCCTAGATATAAATACCCATTTCTCTTTTGATCCTTTTATGTTTGTCATTATTTTGTTAAGCGAAAGAGAATCCAGCACCCATCGTAGCATTGATAGAATAAGACTAAATTCGATTGTGCATTTGAAATCAAGCAAACAATGTCATCAGACCAAAACATCAAAATGAGCATTCAATCACGGACATTAATCAGTCGAATCTTCTAGCCAAAGTTCGTACATCAAAAAGACCGATCGAGCATATTTGTCCACGCAAACAACCAATGAAGAAGAGATGCAACAAAAGAGTCTTCGACACCTCCAGCATATTCCGTTCCCATTATATCCAAAACATTCGAGTTCCACAGTATCATGTAACTCCATCACCAGTCAGAAAAGATAACAAACCCCTCAAACCCAGATCAGTTCCTATTCAGACAGATCCTTCCTCTTTCAGACACACTAAAAGCATCCCCCACCAAAAAAAAAAAAAAAAAAAACAGTAGAGAACTCAAAACAAAGCTGATTAATTAACAACATATGGTCTTTCAGAACCACGAAGCCCCAATCTCAACTCTCTCCGCTGCTGCAATTTGCATTCGCCTTCTCGCTCTTGCAAAACAAATCCAAGTGTACATAAACTCAGGGCGAAAGGCAAGATCTCAACATGTACGGGACAAGTAGACAATGCCTCATGCATGACGGTTCTCGACGACCAAGTAACGAATCAGTAATCATCTCTTATGGTCGACTAGTCAAAAAAAAACATGCAAATCACACTAGAACACTCTCAGATTGACTGATAACAGAAGCAAATCAACACTGGAAGTCACGTGGGCAAAACATCGAACACCTGATGGAGATGAAATTCGAAGTGCTCGGAACAGAGTAGTCAACAAATCATCGGTGAGGAGTATAGAGTGAGATGTTCATTTTAAACATTACAAGACACAAAATCGACGAATCGGAGGACAGGCGTGCACGGAAACATGCTCGGCTAAAACCAAAATCGAGCATTAGTAGAGGGATACGTTGCCGGAGCCGTCCCTGGTCGAGATTGATGATCGCCCGAAGGAGAGAGATCGTAATGGACGGTAAAGCCGAGACCTAGAACCGTCAAAGGGAGGAATAGACCTAGATTCTGTACCTCGGCAGCAATGACTCTGAAACTGGGGCGATCGGAGCCTCTTCACGGTGGCAGAACTGGCGGCGATCGACCGCGGAATTGCTGATATCTTTGCGTCTGTGCTCTCTGCGATGACTGCGTGCGTCGGTGGCCGGCGATGGACGATCCGCGGCGGCTACCGCAGGCCCGACGGGGATGGAGAGGGGTATCACCATGAGAAGCGGCAGAACCCCGAGAGAGTTGGACTGGCTTAATGGGCTTGTGGGTTTAATGGGTTTGATCTCTGGGCCGAGGCGTCCTCTGATGATGGGCTTGGCGTGGCCCAGGCTGTTATTATGGATCATGTCTGGGCTGTGCGAATCGGACAAGGCCCTTTCAATTATGACCAAATTGGAGCCTTTTTTTTTTTTTTATTGTTGTTTTCTTTCTTTTTATTATTTATTTCTTCTGAAAGGAAACAATTTTTTTTGGGGAAAAAGCCACCAAAAACTCACCTTTGCTTGGAGTGACACATTTACCCGAACTTTGTTTTGTGACGTAAAAATCCCAGAAGTTTACTTGTGACACATTTACCCTATTAAAGGGTATTTTCGTCTTATCATTTCTGTTTTTTTTCTTGTTCTTTTTCTATTTGATTTTTTTTCTTCTCTCTTCCCTCCACCGGCCATGGCGGAGGAAGCCGGCGTCGGGCAGGGCTGCCCTCGCCCGACGCCAACGAGGTCGACGCCGGCGAGGGCAGTCTCGGCGGATGCCGGGCTTCTCGCCACGGCGGAGGGAAGAAAGAAGAAGAAGAAAAAAAAAGAATTTTTTTTTTAAAAGTAAAAAGACCAAAATACTCTTATGATTTAGGGTAAATGTGTCACACAAATGAAAGTTCGAGATTTTTTATGTCACAAATAAAAGTTTGGGGTAAATGTGTCACGGTTAGCAAACTTTGAGATTTTTCACGTCACAAAACAAAGTTCGGGGTAAATGTGTCACCTGGGTAAAGTTTGGGTTTTTGGTGGCTTTTTTCCTTTTTTTTTTGAAGGTTCAAGAAAAATCCCATCTTGTTTGAAAAGAGTTGACATTCGAAAGTCGTGGGATGTCCAAAAGCTCATTTTATATTGCGATTTAAGATAGAAGAAGATTGACTTGCATACTTGTATAGCAGCAAATTTACTATGACACTTTGACTATGGTGATGAATTTTTTTGTTTATAAAAATCTCTTATAAAAACAATCCCAAGCTATTAATTTAGTTCTCTAGTCTATGCATAATGAGTCTACACACAAATATTAAATTCCTTTGCCGGTTAAATACACAAAGTTTCCAATTTTATACTCCCAAACCACCTCAAAAGAAATTGTAGCAAATATATAGATAGATAGATCAATCATACATTTGGAAAAGTGGTTAGTATTTTATAATATATTTATTAATCTTTAAAAAATTAGTTAAACTATTGATACATAAAATTGAGAGAACATGGATGTCGGTTGTACTTAGCCTTTAGTAGGATAGACCACTTATAAAGGCTGAAGGTACTCAATGGCCAAAAACGAGAAAACGAAGCTAGCAGTAATAGTCAAAAGGTTGAGTTTCAAAGTTTATTATCGACGTTCTTTTCATTTCACGAAAAACCAATAATTTGTAAATATTTTTCTAAAAATAGTTATTTGTATTGGTTAAAATTTTCATTGTTAACAATAATCTTTGCCCAAATATTTTCTTTAATGATAAAGTGCTTTTCATTAATTAATATTTGCAAGCAATAGAAATAAATATTTTTAGAGAAATATTTCAAATTTTTGATTTTTCACGAAATATGTACATATAAACAAATCCAAGGTTTTACCACTACCTTGGCTTTTCATTAATTAATATTTGCGATAGTTTTGGCTCTCTCCCCTTACGCAAGGAGAGGAGTTCGAATCCCCTCACGGTCTCTTGGGAACTTAAGTGTGACGCTGGGGGTAATGGGTCCTCCTGCTTACATGTCACCCAGGTTTATTCTCCGGCTGCCGTGCGGGGTTCCTAGGTAACAAAAAAAAAAAAAAAAATCCAAGGTTTTCATTAGATTGATAATTTTTTCACACAAGGTTTTTCCTTCCGTCACTTTCTTTCTCCAAAATATCTTCTCTTTTTTCTCTCTCTAATTAAAGGGTTTATATCAGTGCCACCATTTTGTACCCGTTAGTGTGGGTGACGAAAGCCACTAACAACCATCGGTAGCAGCTTCAACTCATTGATAGGGCCTTGCTCGGTTCATTTTGGACATCTTTTATGGACAAGCCCAGCCCATTCGACATCCAATATAACAATAACAACAACAACAACAACAACAATAATAATAAAAAGAACTCCACCTCTCTAGCACCAGGAATGCTAAAGATGAGAAATAAAAAATAATAGAAAGTTAATAAATTTCATGAGCCATCAAGAGCTCGAAAACCCGGTAATTGACCCTCGCATTTCTCAGGCACGAGTTAAATGGGGTTAGTCCTTGGACATATTTTTCTAATTTTGATTTTAGGCTTGTTCAGGCTACAAACCTCGGGGACCCGAGATGCTATTACCAAAAATAAGCAAAGTAGAGAATATAATTTGATGCAATGAGACGTAAAGGGCACATAGAGATATGCAGATAAGAATGGAGGCAAACCAGTGTCGATGAAAGCATGGTGTAAAGTATATTTTAAGTTTAGTAACTACTTTCACTCTATTGATATGACACTTTGCAATAGTTATATGTATAAAAAAAATGGTTTGCTCATCATATATTTAGCTATATACTTCCATTTGAAATTAAAATTTGATAGGCCATGAAATCACTACAAAGTAAATTTCCACATAGGACCAATCTAGTGCTCCCTCGTCCATAAATTGCCATAAGGGATTTGGGAGCAAATGAGAAATATGATTAGGAATATTATAATGAAAGATGTCAAGTTTTGAAGCTCGTGTCAAAGATTTGAACAAGCACAAAGGAAGTTGAGACAGGAGAGGAGGGATCGATAATGAGTTAACATGGAGATACGTTGGAGTTATAGATTTCTTCATATTGGAAAGCCATTGACATCAATCGTTACCTATAAAATGATTAAATATGATTTTATCAAATGGTGTTTACCAATAAATTTAGACCTTGAAGGAATTTAGATGTGGATTTACCCTATATATATATATGGAAGGAAAAAGAACTTCCACAGTGTCTCTATTTTCATCAACTCAATTCAAAAATAAATAAAAAAATGGAAAGAAAGAAACTTCCAATTTAGTGTCTATTGATGGATGAATTACTAGTTACGAAAATCCAATTATATATGTTAAGTTCATTTATGGTGTTTCGAACGAAATTTCTCAGATGAATTGAACATTTTGATTTGGTAGTTGACATTATTGGATAAATCTTCTCCAGATTTTAAAAGATCCCAATCCATTTTTCCAATTTGCGTAAGCACAGGGGTTAGTCCGCGTTGCTTGACCAATTTTCCAAGTCGTTAAGGGGAAGCCATCATATCGTGTGACTCATGAGGAAATTAAACGGCGCAAGCAACTGTGGAACGGACCGATTACACAAGCTTTGTTAGAATAACTGGACAGGTAGGATCCATTGGGTAACATTTTCGTTATCGAGAACAATTTTTGTTTAGAAATGATTTTTTTTTCAATTCTACCCTCCGAATGATTTTCTGAGCATTCGAACGCGTTTGACAACTATACAAAAATTTTATTTTTGGAATAGAAAAAGAACATGAATGTTTGGTATGACCCTCAAAATTTTTTTATGACATAGATTTTTTTTTTTTTAAATTCAGTAATTTTTTGAGATTTTTCTAATTATTTTTTCATTTTTTTCTTCATTTTCCTCCTCTAACCAGTTGTTAGGCCAATCACCGAGTCTCAGTGATAGACGACAACCTTGTCTAGCAACAACAAGGTTAGCCTCGCCCTAACCGGGCAAGAGCGAGGATGAATGCCAACCCTCCTGAGGCCAGTGAGCCAATGAGGTCACTAGACCTTTGTCTCTAGCAAGTTGCCAACCATTATTAAACCTTGGCAATCGGCTAGAGTAGTAAGAAGAATAAAAGAAGAAAAGGAAAATGATCTATTTTAGAAATTTTTCCCATGAACAAAGAAGCATATTTCTTTTATTTCTTGTTTTTATTCCAAATTTATTCCTTGTCTACTTTTCTATTCTGAAAAATAGAAAAATTAATCGATATCACCAAATAGATTTTTATTCTTTTTCTATTCTAGGAAATAAAAGAGCAAAAAAATAGAAAAACAGAAGTGTTACCAAATGGAGCTTTAAAAGAATCCAATAACTTACTCACCCTAGTCATAAAAATTGAAAGAACTAAGTAAATTTGGCGAGACGTTAACAATTTAATAACTAGTTACCTAATAAGTAAGTTATTAGTCATACCTTTTGTATTTATCAACAATGTTTAAAAATTACTAAAAATTTGAAAAATTTATAAATCCTGGAAAATTTTCAACTTTTTCTCTAATTGGAAGCTAGATTCCTCTCTTATATAGCAAATAAGCAACCTTTAATCTCGTTCGATTCTAAAACTTACGCCATGCAAGCATCCTTTTGATATGGTTCAATGCGTCACTTATCACCATGTGAGAGACAAAATCCAGTTTAGCAGCAATTCAAACAAGAAAACTTGCATGATTAAAACACGCACGCAATATCATGGTTTTGTCAAGAATGGAGGATAGGAGGTATCTACATATTATTTGACCGTGTCTATTATATTCTTTTCACGGCTCGATTCTTCGGCTCGCACTAATTAAGTAAGCAGCCTCACCGTGATGATTTTGTTCCATTAAGAACAGTGATGATGTTATTATATTTCATGTCATTGTCATTACCTTTTTTTTTTCTGCTAAATCATTTCATGCGACACCTAACCCACATAGATAACGTAATTTTTAGCAACTTGATGCATTGCAACAAGCATGATAATCATTAATATTCTTAATCTAAAACTCGTCTTCTCTTGCTCTAACATCATGGATTGATGGTGGTTCCATATGATATATATGATGAGATCATAGTGGACTACGACACAACATAGCCCTGGCCTTGTAACGTTGCTTTCGCCAATCCCATGATGCTGTGCTAGCATGAAGCAACTAATGTAAGTTTACATGATCTGTGTTAGAATTGGGTCCACTTACATTGTTCAAATTGACGTTATAAGCCAAAAAGAAAAAGAAAACGATTTGGAGATAAGCCTCTGGAATACGCATGACGTGTAGTAAACAACACTAGCACCGAACTATAAGCCATCACAAATTAGGATTTTAAGCTTTCATCTGATATTCATAGCTGGCATGGAACCGCCATGCTCTTTGTTTATAAAGCAAGCATAGTCCTAAATAATCCTCACTAAGTGCCTAACCATCGGTATGTTAACCGTCATTTTATGGTCGACAGTAATCCCTAAAGTGAAGCTAAAACCTTCTTCGTTGCTCATGTTTTAACCTTCAAAATCGATCATGTAAAGATCACTATTTACCTAATTGGATTGAACTGTACAAGATAACCTTGTCATGAAGAATTCTTCTTCCTATTGATCTTCTCCATACCACTAATATACAATCACTAGACGTACCAAATACTTGCATTTTTTTTTTTTTTTTTGCAGATGATGCACAAATATCAGTTTACAATGGGGCTATCGATTAAACAGAGGTTCCTTTTGGCTCGTATCCAATGTCCTATGCGTTCAAATTATGGAGCAGAGATCAGACAACCCACGAATGGCTCCTACCCGAAAAGCGAAAGATTTTCCAATCTCTACAAATGAGACTTTACAAGCTCCTAATGGAAATTTGAAGTGACCCGAATATTTCACATCTCTTTGCCCAATCACAAAGAAGATTCATGCTTAATATGATTTGCTACTTCACATTATTGAATCCGCAAATATGGAGCACTAGGAAGAATATTATTGGCTCCACGCAAGACCGCATGGGGAAAAAATTATTGGAAGTGAGAATGGTCTTGAACCAACACATGTATTTGGTCCTCCATTAGGCATGGTTTCTATCACGATGACTTTCCTAAAATTTTGTTCATGCAATGCCGCCATACCCACATAAAAGTCTCCAGGTGCAAAGCCCACAAAATCTTTCTCCATTATATAAGTCTGAAAATGTTTTCTGGGATAAAAACGAAACGAGGGACAAGATCAGGTCCTGTTTATTCCATGGTAGAAGCATATCATCTTGAACTGGAAAAGTTTAAGTCATTAAAGCATAACAACTGTCATCGGCATGGAGTTCATGTCATGAGAAACTGTACCTTGTTGGCAGTTCTCACCATTCCCCGCATCATGGGAAACATACTATGGCCAGTTTAGAAGAGTGCTAAACTGACTTGGCGATAACATTGGAGTCCAGCATATCGGAATGGCATTCTGAGATTTGGTCATAGTTCTGGTAGGCAATTTCCGATAGGGATTCAAGGTAGACCTGCAGAACGGATTTAAGAAGAAAGTTATCTCGCATTCAAGAGGAAAGTCATACCCTATCATTGCACTGGCAATATCTATGTAGAAAGGAACAACCAAGGAAATCTTTCTAATGATAAGATCACTAAATTTTTCTCTCTACCACAGTTCACACATGAAACAAGCTGCAAATTGTCGTTAAGTCAGACCATATTAAGAAATTTATGTCATTTCATATCAATGCGATTTTTCTTTGTTTGTCTGTTCCTTAGATCAACGCTAGAAAGCTCTGGTTTCCTTGCATTTAAGCATGCTCCAAAATCATGAATGTGGCAGATTGTGGCAATACATTGAGCCTCTAACCTTTTGACCTCTGGAAAGTGATTCCACACCGGAGAATTGTGCATTACGGACGAGTCCTTTGAGCTCATAGTTCCAGTTGAAGTGAATGCCAAGGGATCGGCCTACATCAAAATAGTAAACATATTGTTTGTCATCAGAGACACATAACGTGGCATGCTCCAAAGTATGTTTCCACATAGCACCGGAGATTCCGCCGCCCACGATCTAAAATTTAGATGAGTCATCAAGAAGTAAGTAAAGAAAAACAAAGATTTAATGTTAAGGGACTATTGTGACAGTAGCAAAACATAACAGACGAAAAGGCGGACTTTATATTTCTCAATCTTGATCCCAAGGAAAGAAAGTGGACAAAATCTCGGACTCTGATGATCCTAGCTCCGGTCAATTGTTTGTGCGCCTGTCCACCCATCACCACTCCGACCAGTCTCCATACGTAGTCACTCAGTAAAAGTGGGAAATTCTTCTTGGCAACTATAGAAAGCATAAGAAACAGAAACTTCACAACAAGTACAGCATTGTAAATCTCAGAGTTAAATTGCTTGCTGAAAAGGTTGTAGCATAAGAATTACTAATTGACTTTCGCATTGTGTTTATATCTAGAAAGGTACCAGCCTCTAATTAATGATGGTTTTAGCCTACACAGCTCTGGATACTAGCTGTCTTGTTTGTGGTAGTTTCAGATGATGTGTTTTAAACAGAGACTAGACAATAGCAGTTTCTTTGAAGACTCACATTCTCCACGGCTATCCTCAACAGTAAAAGCCTCGATATGGCTCCACGGATGTGCATTGAAGCATAGCATCTACAGGCAACCTTAAGTCCAAGCTTGTATTTGCCACTCTATGTCCTGCTTGAATCCTGCATAAAAGTGAAATCGCCTAATGTGCCCATCCCTCCTTCTAGTGTCACTAGCAAATCACCAGATAGAAGTGGCTTTCTCTTGTCAGGTCCCTCTGATATTATGTGGCTTTCCAAGTGTTCCCTTGTCCAATCAACTTCCTCAATATCACCATCAAATACAACAACGTTCAACTTAGCTGTTGATCCTGGCCCGCTCTGCACAACATCTCCAGTTTCTAGATTTAGCAAAGCAACTCGAATGGCTGCTCCTTGATCTCCCTGAACTTTTTTCTCAGTGAATAAGTGTGAGGACATGTTGGTCATGAAATGAAGTTGAAAAGATTTCTCCTTCAGAGAAGGTGGTTTGGGCATCGTGAACCTCGACGAGAAAAGTTCATTTCGAGAGAAATTTGAGAGGCTCATGGCCACCGCCATCTAATCATGTATTGGTCACTAGTGCACTATGAAGAGGAGGTGGACTGCTAACCAAGATTCGGGAATTAATATGAAATTTAGTCTGTTACGTTTTCTTAATTGTCTCAAAACAAGACACGAGCTGAAATAAAGGCAGGGAAACTTGACCATACATACTAGATCAAAGAAAACTTTAACAGGTAGGAATTAAGCCGGCATGGCATACCAACCAGTCAAAAGCAAAGTACAAACAGAAACTAAATCCCACAAATGATTGCGATGCGTGAACCTGTAACTCACAGGCAATAAAGAGCATTTGAGGGAACTAACACAATGAGCAAAAACTAGGTGAGCTTACCATTTTGTGCTTGCTCCGTGGATGTCCCACGATACTGTATTAGGAGAGTTACATTTCCAGTCTTGCTCAGGATCAACAAAATCATCATGGTTGTCACTAAGATGTTCGAAATCGATAGGTTTTATCAGTCCTGACTCCAACTTTCTAACTTGTCCATCATCATTGCATTTGCCATTATGTATAGATAGTCATCCAATATACCGGCCAGGGATCCACCTGACTTCCTGGATTGGGCAGTTTCTGATGCATTGCGACACTCCAAGCATGAAAAAGAACTACAAGGTTGGCTTAGAATCAGAAGAGCATACTTTCGAAGTATAGGAAGGCCATTACCATTTTGCTCCCACCATTCATTTATCATAAGACAATCATTATTTAAGATATGGCGACTCTGGATTGGAAATTAATAGAAAATCAGAGTCTGATCAAAAGGGTGTGGAAGGATTTCTTTTCCAGACCACATGCTTCGTGAGGGGTAGATATTCCATAATTCCAGAATTCGAATGTGCTATTTTGAATTTAAAAGTTGCAACTAAATGAGGAAATACACAGATTCTGAATACAATGATGAGACGATCACCTTCTGGCTACATTAGGAGTAGATCATCTTAACTTAAAGATAGTGAAGAAATCTAAGCAAACAAGAGTCCTTATAGGGATGAGATGCTCTAGACGTTGTTTTTGCTGCAGATGTGAACAAGTTTGGCCCTCTTTTTATATACTGTAGCACCTACTCCATGAAAGCTTCCTGATCTTCGTCAGCAACCATATTTTGTAGCACATAATCAATTCCGTCTTTTATTTGTTCATTCTCCTGAAAATTGTCACTTAAAAAGTAGGACGAATTTAGAGAAGCTGCAGCCACATGCACTGGATGGATTAGTTTAGCACGCATGCCATAGTAAAGCTTCCGTATGCACTCATATTTGCCATCATCACTGTCAGAAAGACCCTCTAGAGATTCTCTCACTCTCTCCATCAATTCATACAAGTATGGAGTTGCTGAATTAGTATTATGAGACAAACAATAAACTCCAAATAGTGGTTCCAAAACTTGCAACACCTCCTGGCATTGGCTCCAAAATTGGGGGCTTTCAACAATAAACACGACTTTGCTCGCTGTTTCTTCCTCAAGATGTCCTGACTCTCTCCATTCAGTAGATGCAACCAAACGTTGTATCTCTGATTTTGCATTGTGAATACACTGAACCATTCTAAAGTTTGCGGCTAAACCATTAGGAAGAACATCTCCCAATTCCCTTTTGCCTCCAAATTTCACGGACAGGGACAAAGATTCGGCATACTCGTGCAGATAATCATTCGCCAATTTAACATCGCACATCGTCCTTCCAAACCATTTGACCTGTTGAAAGATATATGCGAAAAGCAACTGAATGCCTTGAGCAGCACAAAATGTCATGTAGGTACCTGGATGCCTTTGGAAAAGCGTCTTCTGGAGGGGCTCATGGTTACGCAGATCATTACTGATGAACTGTACAACTTTGTGAAGTCCTATTTCATCCATTGTAGATTGCAATTGATCCACAACAGACCTTTCTGTCAACTCATCCTTCGGAAGTTCAATGGTATTCACTAGGATTGCACCCTTTAGAGAGTGAAAAATGATGTTCAAGAAGGATCTACCGTGAACATCAACCCAACTATCTAAAATTACCATGCACCCCATTGAAGCACATGATCTCTTGACAGCATCTACATACTGCCCGACTTCCATACTCAATTTGGCGATAGGCTTTGTGGCAAGCATGGAAGAATCCTACCCACGGTCTATTGAAATATTGTTGCACACGACATGTTTTGCAAGCAACTCATCTAGGCAATCATGTCCACATTCAAAATGTGGATGTTTACTTCCTATACCAATCTTTCAAAATTATGAGCTAGATCAAGTAGATGATAAAAGTAAAGTTTGTCTTTGCCATTCTAGTGATTCAAGTAGCATATTGATAAGATGGCGGCGGCTATCAAATGGCCCTCTCAAATTTCTCTAAGAACGAGCTATTGTCTTTTACAGTTTCACAGAACCCAACCTACCAGCTCTGAAGGATAAATCTTTTGGACTTTGTTTCATGACCAGCATGCCCTCACACTTATTCATTAACGCAAAGTTTCAGGGAGATCAAGGTTTGAGTTGCTTTGCTAAATTTAGAAACTGGACACATTATGCGGAGCGGACCAGGATCAGCTTCTAAGTTGAGTTTTGTTGTACTTGGTGGTGAATCTGAGGAAGTTGATCCAAAATGGGATCAATTGGAAAGCCACATAATATCAAGAGGGTCTGAAGAGAGAAAGACAATTTTGTCTGGTGATCTGGTTGTGAACCTAGAAGGAGAGACAACCACATTAGGTGATTTCACTTTCACGCAGGATTCGAGCAAGACGAGGAGTGGGAAATACAGACTCGGAATTAAGGTCGCTTGTCGATACTATGCTGCGACACATATCCACGGGGCCGTATCCGACGCTTTCATTATTGAAGATAGCTGTGGAGAATATGAGTAGTCAAAGTAACTGCTATTCGTCTAGCCTTTGTTTAAAACACATCATCTAAAACTTCTACAGATAGCGAGTATCCAGAATTGTGTAGGGTAAAAGCATTGTTGGTTAAAGGCTAGTACTTTTGTAGATTTAAAGATAATGCAACAAAATCAATTAGTCATTCTTATGCGACAACCTTGTCTACAAGCAATTTAACTTCATAGGAGACTTATGATGCAGAACTTGTTGTGATGTTTCTGCTTCTCATGCTTTATATAGATGTCAAAAAACATTTTCCACTTCTACGAAGTGACCATGTGTGGAGATTAGTCGGAGTGGCGATGGGTGGACAAGTGCACAAACTATTGACGAGAGCTGGGATCATCATAGTACGAGATTTTTTCCACCTTCTCTCCTTGGATGAAACAAGACTAAGAAATGTAAAGTCCCGCCTCTTAGACTATTATGTTTTGCTACTGTCCCGATAGGGCCTTAACATTGAATCTTTGTTTTTCTATATTTAGTTCTTGATGATTTATTTCAATTTCAGATCGTGGGTGTTGGAATCTCCGATGCCATGTGGAAACATACTTCGAAGCATGCCACGTCACACGTCTTTAATGACGAGGACTATGTTTACCATCTCGATCAAGGCCGAAACATTGACATTCTTTTCCATTGGAATTTTGAGCCCAAAAGACTCATCTGTTATGGACTCGTCCAAAGGATGGAGTCACTTTCCGGAGGTGAAAAGGTCAGGCTTGAGTATTGCCACAGTCCGCCACATTCATAATTATTGAGCATACTTAAATGCAAAGAAACTTGAGCTTTCGAGGTATAATGTGACGATCAGACAAACGAACAAACTGCACATTGATGTGAAATGACATAATCTTTAATATGGCAGCTCATTTCATGTGTGAACCATATTAGGGAGAAAAATTTAGTGATCTTATCATTAGACAGACTTCCTAAGCTCTTCGTTTCTACATGGATATGTCACTGCAATGATAGGGTATGACTTTCAGAGAGAACTTTTTCTTTGAATCCATTTTGCAAGTTTACCTCAAATCCCAATCCAAGATCGCCTACAAGAATCCTGACCAAATCTCAGAATATCATCCCGATCCATTGCCCCTTGACCTCGATACATTTCCTTAGCACTCTTGTAAACTGGCCATAGCTTGTTTCCCATGGTGGAGGGAATAGTGAGAAGAGGTATAGTTTCTTATAGCATGAGCTTCATGCCGATGACAACTGTTTTGCA
The DNA here is from genome assembly GCF_016545825.1 of Eucalyptus grandis. Taxonomy (NCBI): domain Eukaryota; kingdom Viridiplantae; phylum Streptophyta; class Magnoliopsida; order Myrtales; family Myrtaceae; genus Eucalyptus; species Eucalyptus grandis. Next base: position 68,588,239 of record NC_052614.1, read on the forward strand.
TTAGCGACTTCTCTTTTTCCAATTCAAGTTGATACTCTTCTACCACCAAAAGAACAGTAACTGGAGAGTGCAGACCCTCAACGTTTCCTTGATTGGTTTCATTATATGCATAGATCACTTAGAGACTATCATACATTGGAAGAGCGTCTCCCAATTCCTTTTTACGTTGCACTGAACCATTATGAAGATTGCATTAGGAAGAAGATCTCGCCATTCCCTTTTACATTATCTCCATTGGCGGAGTTGCAAAGTAATAGTGCAAGAGACAACTCAAATAATGCTCGACAAATTCATCAAACTTTCATCTAGAAGCCCATTAACAATTGGAAGGGCGTGCAATGCATCACTTATCGCCTTTCGATTCCAATGAATTTGACCCCCTATGAGCGACAAAACAGATTTCGCGCGAGAGTGATTTTGCTCGATGGGATGGATAGTATCATTTAGAGTAAATTGTAAGCGTGAGCCCCCAATGGATGGACATCACGAGTTCCCACCCTAATAGAACCAACTGATTTAGGGTAGATGACCTTGGAAGAGCAGAGTGAGTAGCATTCATGAACAAGGTATTATGCCATCTCAGGACTCATTTGGAACTACAAAGAGGAATACTGTCCGAGTGGATTCGCTATCCTTGCTTGACAGCAGTGATATGATTCTTAGGTCCTACTAGAACCTGCAACTTTCTAATGTCCGATAGTCTCTTAAGTCTCTAAGTGATCTACGCATTTAACGAAACCAATCAAGAAAACGCTAAGTGGCTGCACTCTAGGTACCGTTCATTTGGTGGTAGAAGAGTATCAACTTGAATTGGAAAAAGAGAAGTCCTTAATATAGAACAGCTGTCATTGGCATGAAGCTCATGCTATGAGAAACTATACCTCGTTGGCCGTTCTCACTATTCCCCCACCATGGGAAACAAGTTGTGGCCAACTTACAAGAGTGCTAAGGAAATGCATCGAGGTCAAGGGGCAATGGAGTGGGATGATATTCTGAGATTTGGTCAGGATTCTCGCAGGCGATCTTGGACAAGGATTTGAGGTAGACCTGCAGATTGGATTCAAAGAGAAAGTTCTCTATGAAAGTCATACCCTATCATTGCAATGACATATCCATGTAGAAACGAAGAGCCTCGGAAGTCTGTCTAATGATAAGATCACTAAATTTTTCTCCCTAATATGGTTCACACATGAAATGAGCTGTCATATCAAGAATTATGTCATTTCATATCAATGTGCATTTTGTTCGTATGTCTGATCGTCATATTATACCTCGAAAGCTCAAGTTTCTTTGCATTTAAGTATGCTCAATAATCAAGAAAATGCTAAGTGGCTGCACTCCAGGTACCATTCATTTGGTGGTAGAAGAGTATCAACTTGAATTGGAAAAAGAGAAGTCCCTAGTATAGAACAGCTGTCATTGGCATGAAGCTCATGCTATGAGAAACTATACCTCGTTGGTAGTTCTCACTATTCCCCCACCATGGGAAACAAGTTGTGGCCAACTTACAAGAGTGCTAAGGAAATGCATCGAGGTCAAGGGGCAATGGAGTGGGATGATATTCTGAGATTTGGTTAGGATTCTCGCAAGCGATCTTGGACAAAGATTTGAGGTAGACCTGAATATTAGATTCAAAGAGAAAGTTCTCTCTGAAAGTCATACCCTATTATTGCGGTGACATATCCATGTAGAAACGAAGAGCCTAAGAAGTCTGCCTAATGATAAGAACACTAAATTTTTCTCCCTAATATGGTTCACACATGAAATGAGCTGTCATATCAAGAATTATGTCATTTCATATCAATGTGCGTTTTGTTCGTATGTCTGATTGTCACATTATACCTCGAAAGCTCAAGTTTCTTTGCATTTAAGTATACTCAATAATCATGAATGTGGCAGATTGTGGCAATACTCGAGCCTGACCTTTTCACCTCCGGAAAGTGATTCCATCAATTGAATGAGTCCATTGTGGATGAGTCCTTTGGCTCAAAATTCCAATTGAAAAGAATGCCAATTTTTTTTGCCTTGATCGAGATAGTAAACATAGTCCTTGTCATCGGAGACCTATGACGTGGTATACTCCCAAGTATGTTTCCACATGGCATCGGAGATTCCACCACCCATGATTTGAAATTGAAATAAATTATCAAGAACTAAATGTGGAAAAACAAAGATTCAATGTTAAGGCCCTATCAGGACAGTAGCTAAACATCATAGTCTATAAGGTGGGACATTACATTTCTTAGTCTTGCTGCATCCAAGCAAAGGAGGTGGAAAAAATCTCGTACTGTGATGATCCCAGCTCCCGTTAATAGTTTGTGCGCCTATCCACCCATCCCCACTCCAACTATTCTCCGCACGTAGTCACTTGGTAGAAGTAGGAAATGTTTTTTGACAACTACATAAAACATGAGAAGCAGAAACATCACCACAAGTACTGCATCATAAGTAACAAGTAAAGTTAAATTGCTTGCAGACAAGGCTGTAGCATAAGAATGACTATTTGATTTCTCACATTATCTTTAAGTCTACAAAAGTGCTAGCCTATAACCAATGATGCTTTTATCCTACACAACTATGGATACTCGTTGTCTGTAGAAGTTTAGGTGACGTGTTTTAAACAAAGGCTAGACAAATAGCAGTTGTTTTAACTACTCACATTCTCCACGGCTATCTTCAACAAAGATAGCCTCGGATATGGCCCCCTCAATATGCGTCGCAGCATAACATCGACAGGCGACCTTAACTCCAAGCCTGTATTTCCCACTTCTCATCCTGCTAGAATCCGGCGTGAAAATAAAATCGCCTAATGTGGCTGTCTCTCCTTCTAGGTTCACAACCACATCGCTAGACAAAATTGCCTTTCCCTCTTCAGACCCTCTTGATATTATGTGGCTTTCCAGTTGATCCCATTTCGGATCAACTTCCTCAGGTTCACCGCCAAGTATGACAACATTCAACTTAGCAGCCTGGTCCACTCTGCACAACGTGTCCAGTTTCCAAATTAAGCAAACCAACTCGAACTCCCTTAACCTTTTCATCAGTAAACAAATGTGAGAGCATGTTGGTGATGAAGCGAAGTCCAAAAGATTTATCCTTCAGAGCTGGTAAGTTGGGCTCTGTGACACTGTAAAAGACAAAAGCTCGTTTTTAGAGAAATTTGAGAGGGCCATTTTGATAACCACCGCCATCTTATCATCTCCCGAACCAAAACTAGTGCACTAGGAAGACAGCTAAGCAAGATTCATCAAAAATTGATATGAAATTCAATCTGTTATGTTATCTTAATCATCTCAAATCAAGAAACAAGCTGAAATAAAGGCAGGGAAACTTGACCACACATACCAGATCAAAGAAAACATTAACTTAGGTAGGTATTAAGCCGGGTACGGCATCTAAACCATGCTGTCATGCCAAGATATGGATAGACCGACCAGTCAAAAGCAAATTGCAAAAAGAAAACAAAATCCCACGAATGATTGCTGTGAGTGAACCCGTAACTCACAAGCAATACAGAGCATTTCTGGGCGACCTTACCGTTCTCCGAGGATTTCAGCTCGATTGCTACTCTCCGGTACATGTTTTGGAAGCAACTCATCTAGGCAATCCTGTCCTTTATCCGTGGTGGACGTTTCCGACGCGTCGACTTTCTGAATTTCTGCGAGTGGCGTCGAAGCTGTAGGGTGAGATGGACTCTTAGTTTTACCCTTTTGAGCAGTAATTGCTGCAGAAGCCTCGACACGAATAGGCTGAGGAACAACGGTACAAGGAGGAAGGTCGCCAGCCGAGATGCCGGCTAGGTGTGACTTAATCTTCAAGATCCCACTGGCGAAATCGAAATTGCAGAATTTGCAGCGGAAGTGATTGCCCAGCTGCTCAGCATGCTCCCAGAACCTGTCCCTCTTCCTAGTCATTTTGCCCCTGTCCGGACGATGCACACACCATACAATTACTCAAACTGCAAGCCAGCTCCTAAATTTAATTGAAAGTTGATCGCTACAAACTTCAAACTAAAGTCTGAGTTCAGCTGCAGACTGTTTACGATTATATAATGTACGGATCCTTAAATCTTTTTACAATATCCTCGATGACCGAACATCCGAACTTAGGTTTGCACAATCTAATCTGAAAATGACAGTAGAACGACGTTGGGCGGAGATGGAAATGAATCTACAGATGTGTGAGAATAGGAACCTAGCATTTGATGCGCTATGCCTGAAGACTGAAGACGTACGAGCAATCAAGAGTGAGAGAGTTAAACTCGTTTGTGCATGCATCGACATGGAAGCGAGCAAGCGATAGAGAGGGATCGGTACCTCCACGAATCCAAAGCAGAAGCAGAATTCTCCGATGAGATTTCTCGAACTACGCCGCAATCCCTGAAGATTGAAGACGTACGAACAATAGAGAGAGAGAGAGAGAGAGAGAGTTAAGCTCGTTTGTGCGCGCATAGCCATGGAAGCAAGCAAGTGATAGAGAGGGTTCATTACCTCCACAAATCCAAAGTAGAAGGAGAGTCCACTGACGCTATGCCTGAAGATGTCCGAGCGATGCAGCGAGCGAGAGCGCGGGCATGAGAGGGAGAGGGAGAGGGACGGGACGTCCTGGATCCCGTTGGACTCGATGATGCTGAGGGCGGGGCCGATCTTCTCGACAGGCATGTCGGTGCAGGCGAGGTGCATCATGGTCTCAACGCATCCGGTTTGCGATGTCGAGGTTCAGCTCCGGAGAGGGAGAGGGAGAGGGAGAGCAAGTGAGAGTGAGAGAGAGAGAGAGAGAGAGAGAGAGAGAGAGAGAGAGAGATTAACGAGCGCGTTGTCAGGAGGCAACCAAAGTACGCGCACATTTTTAACTTTGAACTTTTGAACCATTGCGTCGGCAGCTCCTCCGTCGGCGCCCCAAGTGACGGAAGAATACAATCCACTTTCACCTCCATTTCAATTTAATGGTCTCTCCAAGGTATTTTCTTTCTTCTTTTTTTTTTTCTCTTTCTCCCGGAATATGACCTATTGGTTAATGATTTGGATTTTCCAATTGCCAACGCAATACTATGGATTGCGGCCCAAATGTCGTGCATTTTTTGTCACGTACCTAAATTACAAATGAAATGTAGAGTGCGATCATTATTATGTTTCCATCCCTCTCTCTATCTTTCTCTTGTAAAATTTTGTTCTAAGTGTGATTTTCAGAATGAAATTTGGGTTTAAGCAGTAGTATTTGAAATGAAAAAAAAAAAAAAAAATTGGTGGGGACGAACAAATTTTGTTACTTTCCTAAACCTTAGTGAATCCGTAAATTGGAAACGAATTTATAAATCAAAGCTACTATCTTGACTAGTGAGACTCGCTTTTACAAGGTAAATTTTGAAATGTTGGTGACAGAACAAATCTAGAAGAAGAGAGTTTCTATCCGTCCCCGAAGTCACTACTGGTTTAATGCAATTGCCAATCCCACGAATTTCGTCCTTACGAGTGGATCCCTCCGAATAGGTGGGTCGAGTTTTGGTTGGGTGAAAAACGGATCTGATCCAAATTAATCAATATTAACCCATTTTTGTGTAAATAGAATTTAGGCAATTTATACCCAGCCGACTTGACTTGACTTCAACCCGAGCTCCAATTTTTGGCGATCTTTCTCCTTAAATCGGTACCCTTGAAGAATGGGCGACTCCTCGGGCCAAGTCGGGCGAGCATGCTCGTTGTCGGTTGGTGGGCTATGACTTCGCGTATGCGCATGGGCACAGTGAAGACGTGAGTGAGCAACGCTACAAAGGACAAGAGTTTGTGGATTAGGTTATGGAAGCGTGAAGGTTGTGCCTAGGGGAGTTAATATATACTAATTTTGTGTTTATAGATTTTTCTGTACCTAAAATTTTACTGCATAAGAAAATGATGCATATCATATTTGAGATATGTATAGTTTGGTTCACTGGAGATATGCCAGAAAAATAAAATCCCAAACTAGTATATTAGTCAACTGTTATGTATCATCAAACTTAGTTGTAAAATTTAATAAAAACTAACAAATGATAAATTTATCAAAAGTGTTTCAGTTTGTGGTAAATTTGTCAAAATGTATCAGTTTAGAGTTTTTGGTGGTCAAAATATTAGTTTGGGGTAAATTTGTTACATGTGTATCAATTTGGGGTTTTTTCAGGGTATTAACTCTAAAAGTTATTATGGAGGTATCATGTCCTCTCAACTTTCCATGTGCCTAAATCCATCCCATTTGATAAAAAGAGATAAAATTGCCCTTAATCATCTCACTAAAGTTTAAAGTGTTGGACCTAAAGTTATTTACTTTCCTCCTTTTTCTTTATTTTTTCTATTTCTATGCTGGAAGAAGTTGCAAAAATTAAGAATATCACGTATATGTTTTCTTAAGAATTCTAAGTGGGTATTACGAAGCATATTTAAAAAGCACCAAATTTTTCCTTTTAAATTTTTAGCTTTCTCGAAGAGAGAATTTTCTAGAAAACCTACATCTTTTTCACATTGTCGAGCAAATTTATGAATTGATTGTGAAGAAAATACAAATAAAAATTGAACATCAACAACTATTTAAGACAATCAATATTCAGAAAGCTTTCGTTTTTATTTTGCATATCATTGCCAAACTCTTTCTCATCAGTTATTTTTCATATTCACATGAGATGATTGGATAAAATAAATAGAAAGAAACTCTCTTAAAGATTGGACGTGATAAGATCACTGTTACATTCCCTAATACGGAAATTTAAAGAATGAAAATTAATAATAGAATACAATTGCATAAATAATTTAAATGATGGTTGAATTTAATTCGTTTTGAATTGACAAAAAGAAGAACGACAACGACAAGAAGACAGAGGAGGAGGTAATTCCACAGCCAATCAAAAAGTCCCAACACTTTACCCAACTTCTTGATTTTGATAATTCAAAAAGCAAAAAAAAAAAAGAACTTACGACTCTTGTAATAATCGAGCGTGCTTCAATCAAACACGAGAAGCAGTGAAAGCATTGAAAGGCGGAGAATTAGAATGGCATAGTAATAGTATCATGTATTTTTTTCCTGAAAATTGGAGGAAATACATGAATTACGTTTTGCTAAAAAAATCAAACCAACGTAGAATTAATATTAAGTTCTTCATCTTCAGTTTAGCTTAAAAAATTATTTCAATAATCGAGCTGGATGAAGCTTTCCCAGCCATGGTTAAGCTCGACGAAACTGGATTGGCTGTGACTGCGAGCTTGAAGAATTTTGGAAGCTAGAGTGCTCATGGCTGAGCTTAACGGAATTTGAGCACAGCTACGGCCCACGGCAGAAGCTAGACCAATCTTGAGCAGCCATGGGCGCGAGCTCGAATTGTGGGCTTTGAGCCTATGAGCTTAAAGAAGCCTGGAAGCTGAAGTGGCAATGGATGCAAGCTGACGAACTTAGAGCAGCAATGGCCTAAATCTTGAGAAGCCTGGAAGTTGGTGGTCATGGGCAAGCTTGAAGAAACTCGTGAGACAAGGTTTTTCCTCTCTTTTTTTTTTTTTTTTTTTCCACAAAAGTTTCTAGCTTTTTTATTTGTTTTAATGCTTGCACTTTTTCCTATATCCTATTTTTCTTTTTCTTTTTTAAATAATAGAAAAAATCACATCGGCATTTTTCGCTAGTGAAGCGAGATAGAGTTAACTAAGGGATTTGACTACACAAATTTAACAAATTTTAAGATTTGATTGCATTTTTTGAAATTGTAGGATTCTATTGCACTTTTGCAACAAATTTAAAACTCTTAGTTCACTTACTCCTATTTATGGATTAGATTTCCAATTACTTTTCACTTGGATTCGGAACATGTAAAATCAATGCCTTTCAACTAATAAAACAAGTGAACATAATGTAACATATCACATCCATTGAGTGCAAGTGATCTGTAGACCACGCAATAAACTAAATGGATTTCCACATACACTCTTGCATCCATCATTATTACAAAACATTCAATTTCCATTAAGAACTCGATTGGTTTTATGTCAAAGTGGTTGAATCAGCTGTGGTGCCCGCCTTCCTCTCCATCATTTCCATGTCTTCAATTCTTAACTAACTTGAAGAATGGTTTGCATACTTGGAAAATTTCTGGGTCATGACAAGATTTATTGACCGCGCGGGAGTAAAAGATGCGTCCCATCTTTGACTTGAAGAGGTCCCTAGCAGAAAATTAAGTGTCCTCCGTTAGTACTGACATGTGCGTGTGGACTGGGGCAGTGTCGATGTTAGAGGGGAGTGGAAGTTGTTTAAAAAGATTCTTATAACACTGGCAAAATTTCCGTGAATAACACGAGTTGAAGCCTTTTTTTTTTTTAGCTTTTTTATTTGTTTTAATGCTTGTACTTTTTCCTTTATCCTATTTTTATTTTTTTTTTCAAAATATTGTTATCCCTTTTTCTTTTTAAAATTTCAATTTTTTTCTTGATGTAGCGCTTGATGGACATCACATTTTCTTAGGGAAACAATAGAAAGAAAGTTCAGTCGGCATTTTTCATTAGTGAAATGAGATGGACTGAAGTAAGGGATTTGATTACACCAATGCAACAAATTTAAGATCTGATTGCATTTTTTTTTTTTTGAAAAGTTTAAAGAATCAATTGCACTTTTGCAACAAGTTTAAGACTCTTAGTGCACTTATTTCTATTTGTGGATTAGATTTCTAATAACTTTTGCACATGGATCCATAACATAAAAAATAAATGCCTTCCAACTTACGAAACAAATGATTCAATATAGGACCCATACAATATAACATATCACATCCATTGAGCACAAGTGAACCGTGCCCTACGCAATAAACTACAAAGATTTCCACATACGCTCTTTCATCCACCGTTACTATTGAACATTCAATTTCCATGAAGAACTCGATTGGTTTTATGTCAAAGTGGTTGAATCAGCTGTGGTGCCTGCCTTCCTCTCTATCATTTCCATGTCTTCAATTCTCAACTAACTTGAAGAATGGTTTGCATACTTGGAAAATTTCTGGGTCATAACAAGATTTAATGATCGCGTGGGAGTAAAAGACGTGTCGCGTCTTTGACTTGAGGAGGTCTCTAGCAGAAAATTAGGTGTCCTCCATTAGTACTGAACATGTGCGGATGGAATGGGGCAGTGTTGATGTTGGAGGGTAGAGGAAGTTGTTTAAAAAGATTCTTATAACACTAACAAAGTTTCCGTGAATTGCACGAGTTGAAGCCTATATATTTTTTTTAGCTTTTTTATTTGTTTTAATGCTTTTACTTTTTTCCTTTATCCTATTTTAATTTTTTTTAAAGAATCTTGTTATCTCTTTTTCTTTTTAAAAATTCAATTTTTTTTTTCCGATGTGGCGATTGATGGACATCACGTTTTCTTAGGGAAATAATAGAAAAAAGTTAAGTCAGCATTTTTTGTTATTGAAATGAGATGGACTGAAGTGAGGGATTTGATTACACCAATACAACAAATTTAAGACTTGATTGCATTTTTTTAAAAAAGTTTAAAGACTCAATTACACTTTTGCAATAAGTTTAAGACTCTTAGTGCACTTATTCCTTGTGGATTAGATTTCTAATAAGTTTTGCATGTGGATTTATAACATAAAAAATCAATGCCTTCCAATTGATGAAACAAATGATTCAATATAGGACCCACACAATATAATAGATCACATCCATTGAGCGCTAGTGATCTGCACCCCACGCAATAAACTACATAGATTTCCACATACACTCTTGCGTCCACCATTATTATTGAACATTCAATTTCCATGAAGAACTCGATTGGTTTTATGTCAAAGTGGTGGAATCAGTTGTGGTCCCGCCTTCCTCTCCATCATTTCCATGTCTTCAATACTCAACTAACTTGAAGAATGGTTTGCATACTTGGAAAACTTCTGGGTCATGACAAGATTTAATGACCGCGCGGGAGTAAAAGATGTGTTGCGTCATTGACTTGAAGAGGTCCCCAGCAGAAAATTAAGTGTCCTCTATTAGTTCCGAACATGTGCGTGCTGACTGGGGCAATGTCGATGTTGGAGGGAAGTGGAAGTTGTTTAAAAAGATTCTTTTAACACTAACAAAATTTCCTTGAATCGCACGAGTTGAAGCCTATATATATTAGCTTTTTTATTTGTTTGAACACTTTTTTCCTTCATCCTATTTTTATTTTTATTTTTTAAAATCTTGTTATCGCTTTTTCTTTTTAAAATTTCAATTTTTTTCCCTTGATGTGGCGCTTGATGGACATCACGTTTTCTTAGGGAAATAATAGAAAAAAAGTTAAGTCGGCATTTTTCGTTAGTGAAATGAGATGGACTGAACTGAGGGATTTGATTACACCAATGTAACAAATTTAAGACTTGATTGTAGTTTTTTGAAAAATTTAAAGACTCAATTGCACTTTTGCAATAAGTTTTAGACTTTCTTATTCCTATTTGTGGATTAGATTTCCAATAACTTTTGCACATGGATCCATAACATAAAAAATCAATGCCTTCCAACTAATGAAACAAATGATTCAATATAGGACCCACACAATATAACATATCACATCCATTGAGCGCAAGTGATCTGCGCCCCCACACAATAAACTACATAGATTTCCACATGCGCTCTTGCATCCACTGTTATTATTGAACATTCGATTTCCAGAAAGAACTTGATTGGTTTTATGTCGAAGTGGTTGTATCAGGCGCCTTCTTCTCTATCATTTCCATGTCCTCAATTCTCAGCTAACTTGAAGAATGGTTTGCATACTTGGAAAATTTCTGGGTCACAACAAGATTTAATGACCGCGTGGGAGTATAAGATGTGTCGCGTCCATGACTTGAAGAGGTCCCCGGCAGAAAATTAAAGTGCCCTCCATTAGTATTAAACATGCGTATGGACTTGGGCAATGTCGATGTTGGAGGGAAGTGGAAGTTGTGCAAAAAGATTTTCGTAACACTAAAAAGAAATCTGTGTATTGCACGTGTTAAAGCCTATATTTTTTTATATTATTCTAAATTGTGATAGTTAACTGATTTTTAATTCATTGATACTTTAAGTGAAATATGAGATATATTGAATGCTGATCGGTATTGTGGGGATCGGCATTATCAAATTGAACGCAGTTGTCTTATTGTTTCTTCAATGAGTCCACACAAATACCAATTTATGTGATATTTCTTGGCAAAACAACATCTATACTGAAATTTAATATCATCAAATCTTAGTTATTTATCTTATTTTTCTTGAGAAACAATATTTGGAATGGTTTTTTTTTTTTCTCCTTTACAACTTCGGTGAATCACTGGTAACTTTTTTTTTTTTTTTTTTTTGGGTCCATTTGCTAATACTAATTTTTTATCAATTTATAACATTCGTCTTATAATATTCACCTTTCTCTTTAGGACAAAACTCGAGCAGCTACGGCTCATGGCCAGGAAGCTCAGTGAAGCCTGGAAGCTGAAGTGCTAATGGTTGCAAGCTTGACGAAATTAGAGCAGCAACGACCAAAATCTTGAAAAAGCCTGGAAGTTGGTGGTCAAACTCCCCTGAGTCGCACCATTGCGGCTTCATAATATAGTGTCTTTTAATATCGAAGATGAAGAAACATGGCGTCTTTACTCTAACATAAATCTCACTTGTAAAATACATTTTTAGGAACATCAATCTTAAATAGGTAATTGAGATTTTTTATTTAACTAGTGTAAAAGTTGATGGTTTGTAAGGAGAACGAAAGGAAATGGAAGAGAATTGAGTTTTGGGACGACGTGATTCCCAGCCACAAAACTCCGTTTATCCAAATTTTCCATTATCCTATAGATTTGAATGTGGGCATTACATTTTCTTTTTGTTGGGAACTGAAGAGGAAAGTTTAGAGCAGCAAGGGGCCAAAGCGGGGTGACAGCCCCTGTTTTCCCCTTCCCGACTCCATGACTACAAATAACATGTGTTCACGAGCGATTAATCATACGTTGCATTACAAAAATCAAGATAAAAAGTGATGATGGTTTACTAAGTGCAGCCTTTCATGCCTTAGGACTTCCCCAATTGGTTGTTTATTTGCAATTTTGCATTACTTCTCACTTTTAGAAATAGATCGATCATATAGTAACTTACCTAAAGTGAACTCCGGCAAAAAAATCTGCTAATCTTGTCTTCAAAGTGAATACGAGCTAAAATCCTTACACGTGATCTAAACATAAGATTGTTTACACGTGTTGACAAGGGGAACCAAGCTGGTATAGTGTACCTAAATCACACATATATCTGTTAATTACTGCTAGCCCCATTACTCAAAATTGCAACGTAGAATTGGTAAAATAATTAAAATTTCATCTAAAGGCATTTTATTATTCTTCTTTCAGTGAAGAAGCCCAGATAATAACTATGTTGCTTACATTGAATATAACAACTTCTGACAAGTACACTTAGAAGTGGTTAGTATTAAGGGCTAATAATATCCGTGCCACAATTAGCTAAACTGATTTTCTTATAACAAAAAATGTCAAACTGTTATATTTGTGTCATATTTTCCCTAAATTAATATTTGAGCCACAAAAAATCCTAGACTAGTACATTCGTATCACATTTACCCAAAAATGATACACTCATGCTCTATTTACCTCAAATTGTGGTGAACTTGGGATTTTTGCAGTGTATGTAGTATCAATTTACTAGCTTGGGATTTTTTGTGACAGGAAAATTAATTTAGGATAAATGTGACACAGATGTATTAATTTGAAAATTTTGATGATATTAACGTTGGTAATGATGATGATGATGATGATGATGATGATGATGATGATGAAGTTACAAGAGTGATAATCACTGCTTTGGCTATGATGGGGTTCAACTCAATCAGGTTGTGAACTCGGATCACATGAACCCTTATCATATCCGCTGTCAAGATTTTATTAACATTTTTACTTGTTTCATTGCATAGGATTTTGGATGGGAAATGAAAAGAGAAATACAATTCCTAATTCACTTGTTATTTTCGTTGTAATTGTTTCATTGCATGTAACTGGGGATGTAGTGTCTTGGTCGATCAGTCAATTTTGAAAATTTTAATTGGTGCCTCCACTGAACATAGACTTCGTTGCCAGAGGGATATCACCGCATTGAACATATTTGAAGAATATAACATACTTTTAGATCACAAGCTGTGTCCATAGCGAAAGGAAACACTGACAGACTAAAATTAAAACATGAAAAATAAGAAAAATGAATGAATCCTTTCATTTAAAAGCCGGCATTGAAACTTAGGATGGTCGGGTCCATGATGACCGGACCAATTGGCATTTTAGGCAAGATTTGCTCTAGAAAACTTGATTGCATTTTCACTCAAAGGTTTAAACCACATTGAATTCAATTGAAAGATTAACATTAAATTCAAATTTATATGATATGTTTAGATTGAAAATGCAATTTTTCACCAAACAATTTTTGCACGTGGACCTGGAATATGTAAAATAATATTTTTTTTACAAATAAATTTAGTGAGTCCTGTGGAAAAAAATAAAATCAGGTAAGTCCACATATGAACTCCACAAAGTAAAAAATCACATCCATCGGGAACATGTGATTTGAATACGATGCAGTAAGTACATTTCCACAATGATTATTGAACATTTAATTTCCACAAAGAATTTGATTGGCTCTATTATAGTGACTGAATCAACTGCGGTGCCGCCTTCATCTCCATCATTTTCATGTCCTTCATTGTTAACAAAGTTGAAATGGTTTACATACTTTTTCTAGGAAAAACTTATGGGTCACGGCAAAACTTAAGGCCCACCAGGGATGAAAAGACATGTTGCATCTTTGCAAAAAGCGGAAGGAAAAAGAGCTCCACCGTATCTCTCTTCCCGGCAACTCAATTTAGACCTTAAAGGAAATTAGATGTGAATTTGCCCCAAAAAATAAGGAAGGAAGGATACTTCCTGCCACTCTTTTTCCATCAACTCACAGAATGACCGCCAAAGAGGGAAGAATCATTTGGTGACTCTTAAAAGGACAGTAATACTAATACCCAATTAAATTAGGGCAGCACTTTTTTCACTCTTCATTTCTTCATTTTTTATGATTTGACCGTAACATCCCTTGTGGGACACACAATTTTTATATAACTCTACAAAAGTGTTCTTTTTTATTATTTGATAAATACTTTTGAATTTATTTCTTTTTGTTTTCTTGCAGGCCCTACTGTCCTTCTTCTTCTTCTTTTTCCACGCCTTTGACGTCTTAGGAGGTTGGAAACTACAAACTGCAGCAGCCAATTGATGTACCCTTTGCTTGTCGATTCCGGTATGCAAAAGACACGCACTGTGGGAGGAACAATCTTTACCTCCTGACTATAGCTTAATTTTAGGTACAAGAGGCATCCTTCAGCCTCTACTCTAGCTTTAAACCCAGCATCTACAATATTGAGAAAGAGAAAGAATTTGGCCTTGATTGTCGTCAAAGAAAATAGATTGCCTTGTGGAAGAAGAAGATGTGGGAGGGGAGGCACAAAAGAAGAGAATGGCCTGCAAAAGAGAAAATAGAGACAATTTGCATGAGTGGAGAATTGAGACGTCTAAGGCATGAAAAGAAAGAAGAAAAAGGAAAGTGAGACTCGCAAAGAAAAAAAGAATAATCAAAATAAAAAAGAATTGACCGAATAATAAAGAAAGATCCCTTTTGTAGAGTTGTACAAGAAGTGGTAGACCTCAAGTGGAAAAAGTGCAATCTTTAAATTAATGGATGAATTATTAAATTACGAAAACTAATTTTATAGTAAAGACATTAGTGATACATGACATCCTTCTATATAGACATCTATCAATATTCAAATTATTTTAGAAAAACTCAGTATAGGCCTAATGACGTATAAAATTTCTTATATTATACGCTTCACAAACTAGTATTGCGCATCTAAACCACGTATATATTTGTTACTTAACTATTTGAATGATTATTTAATAAAAATAAGTTCGGCAGAGCTTTGATTTTTTTTGTATTCTGTTAATGCTTATTAGTATAATTATGTACATAAGATAGAAACTTTATGCGCTCTGCTCGTGGACTTTGCACATTCCCCGCATTACCACACTGTTTTTTTTTTTTAATAACATTGGACAAATTATATTAATCATTTACCCTACCGTTTTGCCCATTAACAACCATTATAAATTTTAAATAAATTCATCTAATGCAGAAAATAAACTCAGGGCCCAAGACTGCGGGGGACCTTGCATCTTCATTTCAATTCTCTCGTTTACAATTACGTGGTATTTTGTCTTCTGTTTTCTTTTTCTTTTTTTTGCCTTTTTCACGATTATTTTCCCGGTACAGTGAATTTTGATTTTCTTAATGATAGTGACAAATCGTGCTTTAGTAAAACAAAATCATAAGGCACCTATATATATTCAGGGGAGTACGCACCTATGCCTCTATATATTCTTTGAATGCTGCTTTTCCTTTTTCTATTACGCTATTATATTGCTCATAATTCTAAGCTAACGTGATGGTCAATTTTACGAAAACTCACTTTAACTTTTGTTATTCCCTTTATAAATCATCACTCATAAAATTTAGTTCTCGAGTCTATGCATAATTAGTCTACACATAACAAATATTAAATCTCTTGCTTGTTAAATACACAAAGTTTCCAATTGTATACCCTTAAACCGCTTGAAAAGAAATTTTGGCAAATATAAAGATAGATCAATCATGCAGCTGGAAATGCAGTTGGTACTGTATACTATATTTATTAATCTTTAAAAAATTAGTTAACCTATTATAATGATAAATGAACAATTTAGGAAATTGAGAGAACATGGATGTTACTTGGACTTAGCTTTAGTAGGATAGACCGCTAATAAAGGGTAAAGGCACTCGATGCTAAAAACAAGAAAATGAAGTTTGCAATAACGGTAAAAAGGTTGAGTTCCAAAGCTTATTATTGATTTTTTTTTTTCAAAAAAAAACTAATGATTTGTGAACATTTTTCTAAAAATAGTTATTTATATCAATTAGTATTTTTGTCAACAATAATCTTTGCCCGAATATTTTTTAATGATAAAAATTTTCATTAATTAATTTTTACTAGCAATAGAAGTGAATATTTTCAGAGATATATTTCAAATAATTGATTTTTCGCGAAATATGTGCATATAGAAATCAAATGTTTTCATCAAATTGGTGATTTTTAACTAAGGGTTTACGTATGAGCGTCCCCGTTTTGTGGCCGCGCGTGCGGGCGACGAAAAGCTGCTAACAAACGTCGGCGTCGGCTCCACCTCATTAATAGGACGCGCGGCCACTAAACGGTGGCAACAAACGTCGGTGTCGGCTCCAACTCATTGATAGGGCCTCGCTCGGTTCATTTTGGACAGCTTTCACGGACAAGCCTAGCCCATTCAACATCAAAGATCAAAAAGAAAAATAAAAAATAAATAAAAGAACTCCACCTCTCCAGCACTTGGGATGCCGAAGATGAGAAATAAAAAATAATAAAAGGTTAACAAAATTCATGAGCCGTCAAGAGCTCGAAAACCCAAATCGGCCTGACCAAATCGACCCCCACATTTCTCAGGCACGAGTTAGATGGGGCCAGTCCTTGGGCATATTTTTCTAATTTTGATTTTAGGCTTGTTTAGGACCCAAGAGATGTCATTAGCGAAAAATAAATGCAATGAGACGTAAAGGGCATACAGAGATACGCAAATGAGAATGAAGGCCAACCAATGTCGATGAAAGCATGGTATAAAGTATATTTTAAGTTTAGTAACTACATTCACTATTTTAATATGACACTTTGCAACAGTTACATGTATAAAATATGGTTTGCTCATTGTATATCTAGCTATATACTTTCATTAGAAATTGGAATTTGACAGGCCATAAAATCACTACAAAGCAAATTTCCACGTAGGACCAATCTAGTGCACCTTGGTTTAATGAAAGAAAATTGCCATATGGGATTTTGGGAACAAATGAGAGAAAATGATTAGGAATAATACCATGAAAGAAGTCGATGACTAGTTTGGAAGATTTTTGTTATGTTTTTCAAGGATTGGCGTTTTGCACAAATACAAAGGAAGCTGTAAGAGAAGTCGAGAAGACACAAAGGGGTTCAAATCAACTCAATTCCAAAAAAATAAAATGAGAAGGAAAGGCACTTCCAATTTAGCGACTATTAATGGATGAATTGCTCAATTATGAAAATTAATTTTATATGTTAAGTTAATTTATGGTGTTTTGAATGAAATTTCTCAAATGATTGGAACATTTTGGTCTAGTGGTTAATATTACCATATAAAGTTACTCCGGATTTTAAAAGATTCCAATATGTTATTCAAAGCCGCGTAAATACAAGGGTCAAGCCGCCTTGCTTGACCAATTTTTCGAAATATTAGCCAAATGCTTTATGAGAAAAAGAAGTAATTAGTCTAGCGTTTTGTCGGGGTAAAGAGGCAAAATCTCATTCAAGATTACATCAAGATGGAAAGAGAAATTGAGTGAATGGGCCAACTCTCTTTTCCATCATCCTTATCTTGCTTTTGGATCAAAGAAACATAAATTTAGTCAAGGTCTTGCCACTTACTTTTTGTAATGGACATCCGTGTCAAAAAGGTAAAGCTTTACCCCGGTTTTATCGCAAGGGGCCAAGACGACTTGGGAGAAATCCAGGTCAAGCTATAATGGGCATCCCTATCCAAAAGCAAAGCATTTCATGGCTTTTGTTGCAAGTGACCAAAATGATTGGCTCAAATTATGCATGAATCCCTACAAGATGAAGCAGGCATTTAAACATTCAACATTATATAGGTTTGGTGAAAAAATATAACATAATATATTCAATCCAACTAATAAGTTCAACTTATCAATTTACAAGTTTGAATATGTTGCGTTATTGGTTTATCTGTTCTATTTAGTTATATTTGGTTGAGAAAAATTAATAAAATTATGCAACATCTTTAATTGGTAATTTTAATAGATTAGTTATTACAATAACAAGTAATGGGTAACACTGTACTCTCAAAATAACTATTCAAGTAGTAATCATTTAGAAGGTTGATTTTACTTATGAATCATTGTCAAACGGAAATCACCACAAATGATCCGCTTGTATTTTGTAGACTCCATCAATTATCTCCCCAAGCCATAGAGGTGACACTAATTGAGATCCAATCTGAACATCCAAAGAAATGTCCATACAAAATGATCAAGTCGTTAGGGGGAAAGCCATCATATCGTGTGGCTCATGAGGAAATTAAACGGCATAGGCAAACATAACGTGACGGCCTGGAATTTGATGTCTTTAACAATTTCATTGCCATTCGTTAACCTAATGCTTATTAAAGATTAAAAAATCTTTATTTGACTAGTAAACGTCATAATACACATGACCTAGATTCAGGAATTGCGATTAGAACGGAAAGTGCAATTGAGAAGGTGACAAATGATTAGACTTAATAACCTACATTAACTTCAAAAACTTGCATTTTTCGTAAAAATGATAATGATAATAATAACAAAAACAACAATTAATAACAGATTTAAAATTATTTAGTGACGCACACTTATTGCAAAATCTCCCTCACCATATTATGCACAAAAACCTTGTTTATATGGATACGTAAGATAAGATACATATCACATATCGCAGATTTTATATATGGCAATCCTTTTCTTCAGACAAATAAGGGAAATTATATATAATGCATACGTTGCAAACTTTTTAATCAATATAAGAACATGTTTATATATCTTCAATATCAAAAGATTTCACTTTGACATATAATTAACAACAACAGACCCACACATCCATTTCAAGGGGGTGCAACACTTCTCAGTTTGGTTATGATTAGTGTTGCAAAGCATATCAATAAATTCAATAACAAACCCATGGTAGATCAGATGAGCCTACATAGGACCCATAAAATATTACAAATCACATTCATTAAGCACATGTGATTTGAGGGCCTCACAATAAACAGAACAGATTTCCACGTACGTTCCGGCATCCATGATTATTGTTCAACATTCAATTTGCACAAAGAACTTGATTGGTTTTATTTCACGGTGATAAATATATATATATATATCTATATATATATTATGTCCTTAGTTCTCAACAGAATCCAAATTGTTGGCATGCTTTTCCTTGGAATATTTCTGGGCCACGACAAGCTTTAATGATCATGTAGGAGGATGAGATCTGTCGCATATTTGAGTCTAAAAGGTCCCTAGTGGAAATTGGATTTGAACCATCAGATCTCGTGGGATCCCTCAGTTTTTATTGGGATTTGAACCATCAGATTGTATGTTCATATTCAATTTGGTATATATACTATGCTCATATAATAAAAAAACTATGATCCACAAAACACCATAAAAATTTAAGTATCCTTAATTGTACCGTACATGTGCATGTGGACTTTGGGTGGCGTCGATATTGGAGGAAGTGGAAGCTAATAGGGTGGTTTTGAAGAGAGACCAAAAGATACTGCTCATGGTTTATTTAATGGTTTTGCTTCTATATTGGCACGATAGTTCAAAATATATATTTTTTATTTAACACTATTAAGGTATACGTGTGCTGCACGAACTTAAAAGACTAAGTTTTTTATAGACTGTTCAGCAATTTTGCATTCATCGATACTTCAAGTTGATATTAAGATATACTGAATGTTAACATGTATTATCTTGATTGCTTTATTTAATCGATCAAAATTGCCTTATTTTGCCTTTAATGAGTCCAAACAAATACCAATTTATTTTATATTTCTTGGCAAAACAACACTGACACTAAAAATTAACAATATCAAACCTTAGTTATTTATCTCTCTCTTTTCTTTTCTTTTTTTTTTTTTTTGCAAAGTAATTCCTGGGCACTTTTTTTTTTATTTGCCAATTATAATTTTTTTTTTATCATTTTATAATCTTCAACTTTCTCTTTTGGAGAAGTTCTAGGTCAAGTCAACAACGATAAAAACGTGTTCCTTGGAATTGGCCCCTGCAGACTTGACTTTGCCCATGGTTGTTTTGTGCAATTGGCCCAACCGTGATGATCACTCAAAAGGGAAAGACTCTGCACATATAAATGAAGTTTGCACATGGTGAAGCAGAAGAGACATATAACACACAAAACACATTATAAACATGAAGTGTCTTTCATTGTGTACATGGACTTGGGTGTTGCTGGTTTTGATGGAAAGTGGAAGAAGCATGGGTTGCTTGGAAGAAGAGAGGAATGCACTGCTTAACATTGAGGCTGCCTTCAATTGGTCTTCTACTCTGTCATGGCGCAATAGCCATGATGACTGTTGTGGCTGGCAACGCGTGAAGTGCGATAACACCACTTCGCGGATAACTCAACTAGATCTATACGGGCACGAAGTGGATGGAAAGAGAAAAGCCTAGGCCTTGGGTTATTGACGCCACTTTATTCCTTCCTCTGGAGGAACTTCAAGTGTTGGATTTAAGTTTTAATTTTCTCTCAGGTAACTCTCTCTCTCTCTCTCTCTCTCTCTCTCTCTCTCTAGTTATTTGTTTCATTTTTTTATTTCAATTATGTTTCTAAGCAATCGTTTACTTTTTGAACAATGAAAAAATGTCATACTATGGTGCTATAAAGTATAAAAGTGAATTGGGTGAATTAATAAAAAACATATGATTGCACAAATGATGCAATTCTTAAAGTAGTTGATTGCACATATCATAAATTAATTATGAGACTCATCGCCATGATGATGATAAGTATGAAGAACAAAAATAGAATTAGCTCAGTAAGCAATGATTTACCAAATTGCGACCTTTTTTTTTTTTTTTTTAATAAAAGGTAGAATGGTTTGAATTTTTCACCCCAACAATTTTGCACTTGTTTGGAAGTGGACCAAAATCTACTTAATAGTTTTATTTGTGTCTATCTCTTTAGATTCAAAATAAGAAAAAAAAAATCAAGTTTATCATTCTACATATCAATGTTTACATTTTTGGAAAGGTTTTGAGTGTTTATGATAAATAAAAATCAAATTGTGAGAGCCATAAGATTTACAAAAGTTAAAAGAAAAATTGAAATTAAAAATCACGAAAAGTAGATTGGTAGAGAGGATTAATTTAGAGGGAAGAGAAAGGATCTTAAAGGTAGTGTAATGGTTGGATAGAGGGAAAGAAATGGAGCGGAATAAAAAAGATTAGAACATATCAAGAGGAATTATGTATAGCTATCCATCCTTTATATTCCTCATATAAAGGGATTTGGAGGGATTGAGGGCACTGATACTTTTATTAAACAATTTTTTTTCTTTCCCACATTTACATTTGATTTATTTCAAATTATAAATACTTCAAATTATATATACATAAAAGTACAATAAAGAGATAACGCATTATTTATTTTCCTTTTTTTTTTTCCTTTTTCTTATTTTATCTTATAATTATTTGTATTTCTTATTTTCTATTTTGGTTACATCTTCCGACATCTATATTTATATGAATGCATGGACTCATGCCTGGTCGGAGAAGGCAAATTGTTCCAAAATCCCAAGACACTTTACCCATCATGCATCTAGACATGCAAGAAAATTAGAAAACCCGTTATTAGTGCTCTCTAGGTCAACCTTTTAGATAAGGAAAGTCACATTTAGGTACGTGTGATTTCGGGGACAGTATTTTCCAAAAATTAATTTTCTAAACCGATCAACGAAAATATTTATGTATAAATTTAAGAAAGTGAATTCCCAAATCTAAAAAGATGAAAACACTTTCCGGAATTACTTATCTCAAATTGTTTGATATTTTATTTTTTTTTTTTTTCCTTTACTCTACTCTAGTGCCGACAACCGGCGAGGGTCAACCTCGTCGGGATTGGGCGAGCTCAAGCTCGCTAGTCTTTAATAGAGGTCGTCGAGGTGGAGCCTTGCCAGCTTGTGCCTATGGCTGGTTGAGGCTCTCGGACCAGTAGAGGGAGAAGGAAATGAAAAGATTATTTAAAAATAAAAAAAAAATTGCTTAAAATAAAGTCATGAGATTAAAATCATTTTTCAAATGCGATTCAAATACCAAAAATGTTTTCGGTCACATGTTACCAAATAAAGAAAAATTAAATATTTTTTTGGAAAATGTTTTTCTTGGACAAAAAACATTTTGTTTTACCGTAGAGTTTTTCTCAAAACAAACGCTTGAGCAAATAAGGGGATCTTATACAAATAGCCATAAATAAAAAAGGAAAATAGATTATCCATGGATCGATGTGACCTATTTATTTACAGATTATACCCACACTCAAAAGGAGAAAATATTGTGTGGGCCAGCTTGTCCACGTCATTACGGGACCGGCCCACTCAATGATCACAATGTGGCGTCTAGGATCCACTTTCTCTCCCTCTTTAGTGACGCTCCTATAGTATTGGTCTCTTCAATTGTACGACCCTCTTTATCTCTCTTTTGCACCTTTCCAGAGAAAGATTGAAGCCTAATTTTTTTTTGAGATACTCTTCGCTCCCAAGAGCCCCCACAGGTCGCATTCCGAACTCAAAACCACTGCCTCTACCTACGACACTCTCTCTCCTCTCCAGTCGTCCGTTTATCACCACCTCGCTCTCTTCCACCACCAAAGCCAATCATCCTCACTTCCGCCGAGCTGCAGCTCGTCCTTACCATCGTCTACCTTGAGCTCAGCTAGCACCCTCAAACCTCAGATTTTGGATCTAAGCTCAGAGTGAGCCCTAGACCTCATATCTCAATTGATTCGAGGTTGAGCAGGGTATATAGCAGCCACATCTGGATTTTTGGAGGTCAACTGCCATTGTCGACCCCTAGTGGACGAGTTCTCGTGGCATGGAGGCGATGGTAAAGAGAGACATGGGGTTGGGGCGGAGGTGGAGTCGTCCAAGGCTGAGTGAAAGGGAGAATGAAGAAAGGAGGTAAAAAAATAAAAAAAGAACAAGTAGAGAAAGGAATTAATGAAGAGAGAGGACCCACGAGGATAAGAGAAGAGAGAGAAAGTGGGACCCAACTGGAGCCACGTGTCGATGTTTGAGTGGGCTTGGACGTGGAGGGTCGGCCTACACAATAAAGTGGGGTCTAGTTTTTCTACTCTCTTGGTGTCTTAGACTCTCTTCGCACTTCTCTTCAAAGTATCCAAATCTAAAAGCCGAAAACAAAACTGAAGCATTCGGGATGAAGTACTCCCAAATGAGTAAACAAGCTCTCTTCCCAAATTTTCATCACCACTAGGAACATGTGTCGTCATCGTTGCCTGCCGTTGCTTGCCCCGCCACACTTTGTCGACATAACCTTGCCTCCATTCAAGCCATACAATGTTGCCGGCAACTTAGCACTTGGCCTCTGAGCTCAACAAGGCCACCCAAGCACCCTCCTTGCACCCAATCCCCACCTTCTCTCTTCCACTTTCTCGCCATTGCAGCAACGCCTGTGCCAAGGATCAATGGCAATTGTTGAACAAAAGACCCAATTGCGGCTGTAGCTAGCCCCTTTTGACCTTAGATTGACCCAAATCCTAGGTCAAGTCGAGGCTTAGACGTTAGATCTATAGCTTGGTTGACCATAGATCTAGAATGTGAGGCTCGATTGTGCCAGCGGACTTCGAGCTTGAAGACACCAAGGATAAACGATGATGATGCTAGCAAAGTTAGAGGCAAGGGTGTTGACCTAGGGCAAAGGTCTCTATAACAGTCCGTGTTTGTCGTTAAATCTATCTAAACCACTATGGAATTCACCGATGCCTCCATAGAGCTCCATGATCTCTTTATCCATTCTCCAAATGGAGTTGTTATCATCCTACAGCCAATTTTTGGGTCATCTTGTACACCACCACCTAGATGAACCTCTTGTCTTTGGATGCCACCACAAGATAATTGGTCCATGGGATGCTGTCGGGAAGCTTCTTCCTTATAAGGATAATTGTAAATATACTTTTTTGAAAGTTTGATACTTCAGCACATAATCATATCAAGATTGATTTCCAATTTTCTTTTCCTTCTGCTTTTCTTTTTTTTTTTTTCTTTTCCCTCTTTCCACTTTTCCCCTTCTCCTTTATTCAGGAAAATTACCAATTTGATTTTGAGCTCATTACATGAATGCCAATTTAAACCTAAATTTTTCAATTTTGTTGATGTATTCATATGCCTTTCTATGAAATTTCAATGAATTTTTTTTCTATCAATTGCCACTGAAAATTGCTGACGTGGCATTCTATCATTGTTGGTCATCCTACGCGACATGGAAAGTGATTTGACTTGTACAATTCTTGATAAAACGACGTTGTTTTGCATACTTTTTAAAATTTCATGTTTTTCTTTTATTTACTTTTCCTCTCTACTATTCATCTGCTTCCTTAGAGAGCTAAGACCACTGAGTCGCTCCATCACCACAACACCATATGTCTCTAGAAGATCTCATTAGAACCCTAGTTATCCAGGCTAGTAGCAAAGAATCCTTTATTTATTTATTTTTTTACTGGCGAGTATTGTCAAGTTTCTGCTCATTCAATGTCCCACAAAATATTGTGCTCTGTATTAGGTGCCTCCCAGATCGGTTGTTTCAAAATCTATGCTTTGTGTTTTCTTTGACCCTTTTGCTTAAGAGCATGAAACTATTGTTTCAAAACTCCTCTCTATTATGAAGAATCCTGCTATTTTTAGCTCTGACTTTTTTAGCGCCTAAAAAGTTTGTCTTTTTCTTTCCCCCTTCAGCTAATGCAAGCATCTTGTTGTCCTTCAACATCGTTGCTCATTGTTTCCTCTTCTTTTTTCGAATTTCTTGGTTTTAGCGAGTGGTGAAAGTTTGGTACATGGCTTTCTTGACTCACAAATGCACCCTTCAGAGAGCTTTGTTTTTTCCTTTTGCTTGTCCTAAAATTTAGATGGATCTTTAATTGCTTTCACATTTTTCTCATTGCCACAAGTTGAGAGCAAGAAGTGCCAAAAATGCTAAGAATGTCGCTGATTTTAAGGAGCTCCAAGATCAGAGCCCTTGGATCCCAGCAACCCCAGCCAAGCCATTTTCCCTGGCTGAAACATTCTGCTACCATGATCAATGAATAGGAGCTCTCTAAGGAAGAAGATGAACACTAGCACATAGAAGGAAAGAAAAGGAAAAAAAAAAAAGGAAGAAAAGAAAAGGGCAAAAACAGAAAAATCAGAAAAATATGCAAAACAACGTTGTTTCATTAAGAATTATACATGTCAAAACATCAACTATGCAATGTAAAATGACCATTGATGATTGAATATAACGTTAGCAATTTCTAGCAGCAATTTGCTAGAAATATTACGTTGGAATTTCATACAAATGTTTAGGATTATTTGTAAATTTGAAGAGTTTAGGACTAATTAGTCTTACAATAGGTTTAAAATTAATTTGGTAATTATTCCCCTTTAGTCTTTGTTCGCTCTCCCACTTCTTTTCTCACACACAAACCCACCATTGACGCTCATATGAGCCTTGTGACCCTTGAGCTGCCGTTGCCTGGTGGAGTTCCCCCCTCTCTCTCTCTACTTTGACCCCAAATCTAGATAGCCCGAGGCTGAGCTGCCATTTCATGAGGAGGCGGTTACCTTGCACAAGCAAGCCAAAACTAATGCTTATTAGTCGAATGCAAGCCACATGACAATACTATGCCATGTATGTTGCCACGTGATAATTACAGATGTAAAGTAAAGAAATGTCAGGTGGGGAGCACATAGCTATCTCAGCTTTGCTAGTTAACTAAATAAAATAAATACTGTTAAAGGCACAAACTACTCGCTTATGAAATTGGTTTACAAACAAAGCGATAGAATTTTTTTTATGCTTGGATACATTGGAATAATTGATTTCTACCTATTAATAAGTTCTCCTCATCATGAGCATATAGTTATTCTTGGTATATTAAAGATAGTTAGATATATGATATCTACAAATAATTAATTAATCATAATGCATGCATGAATCTTTCTGTAATCAGATTTAAATGGAACGCTATACTTGAAGAAATTGAAGAGGATAGATCTATCTGGCAATTATCTGCAACGAGTCCCCTCATTGTACAAGAAAACTTCAATGGAGGCCCAAAATTTGTCTTCCAGTCAGCTTGAAGGTACATGTAAAATAGAAGACAATGCCTTGATATGTAAAGTTCGATGTTGAGAACCTTTTGTCAATCACAGGTGTGAATCTTGAGGTGCTGGATCTTTGGGGGAACAATTTGGTGAATGATGCTCTCACGGACATTACGAGGATAACATCTCTTAAGGCCTTAAACATAAGTGATTGTGAATGGGATGCCTCTTCGAAGTTATTGGAAGGTACTTCTATAGAAAGGCTTTCGTTTATCATTATTAACTTATCATAGAAGCACATACAATTGTTTGACCATAAGTAAACCAATGTCATGCTTCAATGTGTTATGATGTCCGTGATCCTTACAAGTTTGATTTTTTTTTTTTCAAACTTTTCCCTGATCTTTGAAGATTGAAGTTTAGTCCCCATGCTTTTAGTTTTCTGCAACTTTTTGTGTGGGCCAATCTGAATAATAGTGTAACAACATAACAGATTCAAGGAGCCATAGCTAAGAAGATTAAATACTGACACGACAGTATACCAGAGGAGTTCAAATATTATATAGGAATCATAACCAAATTAAATGCAAAAGTTAATCAGAAATCAATATCAAACAATATTTAAAGTTTACATATTAAACCACAATGGTGGTCAAACTTCAGGGATTGCAAGTGTCAATAAATTCAACAAAGCCATGAAGCCTAAGAAATTAAATGACACTAAAGCTCAAACAAAGCAACCTTAATGGACATACATGTTTACATTGATTTTTACTTTATTCTTTCTGCTTATTTTAAATGTTGCAGATCTTTCACTTTGACTTCTTTTTTTTCTATTTCGAAACACCCACAACATACACAATTGTGGAGATATAGTTTTTTGTATTATTTTTAAATTAAGTTATATTTTAGATTTTGATAGTACAGTAAAAACCAAATTATTTTGTACTTTTCACAAAGAAAAAAAAAGAAGATACACATCATTTGTTGTCTATGGTAATACTTCTTGATAAATTACCTTTATAAATGAAAGTATAATAAGGGAGTCAATAACCTTAAGTTGTGAGCTGAGAGAGAGTGAAGAAACTATTGTTACCGAATGGTAATTAACTTATAAGACTCACGCTAAGTTATTCTTAATAATAGTGTCATTGCAAAGTAATAAACTTTGTGAGACAGAGAATGTGTTGCGTGCAAAATATGAAAACAAGACATTATTTTATAAGTGGCTACTAGCTCCAAGAATTAAGGCACTAGGATTAGGCGGCAATAGAATGGCCTATCTCAAAAAGGATAAGTGCATCATAAATTTTAAAACATATCACCAAAGTGCAATCAAATTTTCAAACTTATCAAATTGATGCACTGTGATTTGGCTAACTAGAAAAGCTGAAATGTTTGTTTTTATTACTTTCTTAACATGCGTAGTAATAATGTAGCACGCACTAAGCTCCACATAAAAGAAAAAAAAAATATTTTTAATTTTTTTAAGAGAGGAAAAAAATTTTAAAAATGAAAAAATGATGAGAATCGCAAAATAAAATAAAATAAAAAATCTAAAACCACCATCATAGCCGCTCAAGGCGGCCATATAAATTGTCTATCAAGAAAACAATTTATAATACTAGTTAATCATGAAATTTATTCAATTTGAAATTAATCCTACAACATATATTGTTTACAAAAATTATATTTATCGTTTCAAGTTTAACTTATTTCATCACATGATTAAACTTAGTAAATAAGTATTTATCTTCTTGGTTTGTCATTGAAGATATTATCTCTTATTTGGACAAATAAGTAGGCTTTCCCTTATCTATCAATTTTATATGTATATTGTTAAAGTCAGAGCTACGTTCGCTCCTATGCTCAACATATGATACTTCACTTCGACTTAGAAGCATTGGCTTATTGATTTGTCATCAACAAGCTTTAATATTTATTGAGTTAAATATAAGTAAAAAGAAAAGCACCTCGAAATTTTTTTTTTCCAACACTCATCTTTTTCAACCTTTATTACTCATTGATTGTATATTTGAAAAAAAAAAAATGAACAAAGATAATGTATCTTGAAATATTAAATTTAACGTCCAATTTAAGTTTACTCCACAAATGCCACTTAACTAATATATGTGATTGCCATGCGGTTATAAATTGCGGCAAAAACTTGCCTCATGGGATGCATTTGGCTATTAAGTTATAAATGATTGTTGATACCTCAATTTTGACTAAATATTTAGAATTAAATTACATAAAATATTAGGAGCCAATTCAACCCTAACTAATTTAGCCCTATCAAGGTAAGGATTTTGCACATCTACTGAGCTTTATTTTTATTTTATTTTCCCTTATTTTACCTTATTTCAGATAAATAAAAAAAATAAAAAAATAATTTTTTTTTTTAAAGAAAGGGCTAAAAAGGAGCTTAGGGGCTGGGCTTTCGCCCCAGCCCCTTTAGCCCCACCCCCCCCGGGGGCACGGGCCAAGCCTGGCTTACCCTAGATTCCCCCTCGGCCCAGCCCTCTCTCTCCCTTCTCTCTTCCTCCTCTGCTGCACGCCACCGAGGACACTGTGGAGCAGAAGCAACTAAGGGTGGAGTAGGTAGGAGACGGTGCAGGAGAGAGGAGGCGCAGAGCTAGGCCTGCTGCGGAGTGGATGGTGAGGGAAAGTCGGCTCGGCCAAGAGAGGGCCTGGTCGGTGCCAAGGACTGGCAGTCGGAGCACCTCCGTCGACCGGGCTCCTCGCCTATAAATAGGGGGCCACGAGCTCGATTGAAGGAGGAGGAGGAGGAGGAGGGAAATCCGAAAAAAAAAAAAAAAAGGGCATCTTTGAGGGGGACCGAGGGCAGTGGTCGAAGAAAGGGGGATCGGAGAGGCTGAAGCAGAGAGAGAAGTCGGCCAAGAGTGAAATCGGAGGAGATCCGAGCGAGAGGGCTTCAGCCAACACCTCGGCCATGTGCGAGCTCCATCCGACAACCCTGCCCAGCCGACGCTCCCTAGCCAAACCAGTGAGCCTCCCCCGACCCTATTCCGTCCCCTTTTTTGGGCATGTTGAGTCGGAGATCGTGGCCGTCTGGTTCACGCGAGCACTGGCCACTGGCCATCCCTCGTCACGCCATCACGCGTGTTCTAGTTTGTGTTGAGAGCGCCGGCACCAGTTTCGATCCCATTCCAGCCGAGAGTCGCCCGTCCCAGTTGCGCGCACTACTCGCTCGACAAAATGTCTAAACCAGATCTGAGCTTGTCTTGAGAGTGCTTGTCTCTGAGATCGTTGGTTTATTGTGTCGTCTTATCCTTGGCCATCACTGCCTCCATTTTTTAGTCGAGGTCGACGCGTGCGAGCGTCACTGGAGCATGGTCTACGGGTGGAGGGCGGGCTGTTCCGGCGAAACACCGAGAAGAAGGAGCTCTCGGTGAGGTCCAAGGAAGAAGAAAGCACGGATGTAGCGGAGAGCTCGAGTCGGGTCGGGTCCACATCATTCCCGGGTCGCGGGTTCAACTGGCTCGGGCACGTTTCTTTTTTTCTCACGGGCCGGGTGTGCACGGGCTTGGGCGATGTAGGGCTTTTTTTTTTTTTAGTTCAAGCACAGGCTGGGCTCTCCTTTTTTGCCCATTTTGTTCCCTTGGGCCGATCGCGGGACCAGGCTCAATAATTGAGACCAGTCCGGTCGCTGGCCTAGTCAGCCTTGACCGGATCGGGTTTGGATATCCGACCCGGGTCCGGCTGTTTGTATTATAATATTCTATTATTATTTTAATATTTAAAAATAAAAATAATTCCGAAAATGTTTTATTTTTTCCAAAAATTAGAAAAAGCTTTAAAAATAGTTTTTCAGTAGTTTTTCTAAAAAAAACAAAAAAATGCATGAAAAGTCATTCAAAAGAATCAAACTTCTAAGATTTAAACTAAGATTAAGTATCGAAATGGCATTGATTGATTAACTAGTGTAATCAAGTCATCAATCCTAATTTCTCCTTTAGTGACTCTAAATAAAAATGACATATATTAAAAGCTGAACCATAAGTCACGAATTAGTTGGCTTATGAGAGTTTGGGCTAAATTTAGACTTAGCAAGCCATCAATCATCGTGTGCCTCACAAGAGGGCTCGAGAAGGTCATGACATGATCGATCTATTATTCTTGAAATTTTAGCTCTTTAGGATAAATATGCACATTGTAGATAAAGATAAAATATATTGAAATAACTTATTCATGTAATCTAAAAATTAACTCTATAACATATACTATTTAAATATATTCTACTTATCATTCCAAATTTAGCTTTAATTTACTTGGCAAATAAGTTCGACCTTTTTGGTTTGTCGTTGAAGATTTTGTCTCTTATTTGAACAAATTTCACTTAATAAGTGAGCTTTCACTAATCTACCAATTTTATGTATAGTTAAAGTCGGAGCTATGCTCGTTCATATGCTCATCATGTGACATTTCAATTCAACTTATAGGCATTGTCTTATTAATTTGTCATCAAATTTTTTTTTTTTATCTTTATTGAGTTTAAGTTTAGACTTTAAGTATAACGACAAAGCCCAAAATCTTTTCTGGCATTTATCTTTTTCAACTTTTATCTCTCATTCATTATAAAAATTTGAAAAAAAGCAAGTAAAGACAATATATCTCAAAATATAAAATTCAACCATTTCATGTAAGTTTACTCCACACATGTCACTTCACTCATATATGTAATTGACATGAGCATAAATTGCGGAGAAAAATTTGCCACATGGAATCAAAAAGTGAACTAACAGACAATACCATGAACAACGTAATCTCTATTATAGTTCCAAAATGTAAAATTTAAAGGTTTTGGGGACAAATTAAAGAGTGGGAATATATGGCTTATTACATGAATAGAATATTTTATTTACTCATGTAATCTAAAATTTAAATTGAATATATCTTATTTTGAATAATATTCATATTTTTTAATATTTTTTAGTCAAATATTGAATTAAAATAATGTGAATGGCAGCTTATTTTATTTCTTATTTTCCTTAATATCTGAAATATTTTTTTATTTAATACTCTCTAAGTTTATATGCCATAATAACATTAATTCCTTAAACATAAAAAAATTAACTTACATCACACACAAATATTTACAGTTTTTTTTTTTAGCTTCTCTTCATCTAAAATTCACCTATCTGAAATAGTTTATTTCATTCGAAGCAATGTAAAAAAAAAATAAAAATTATACAAAGTCCACTTAATTTGAAATTGATTTACGAAAAAAAGAAGAAGAAGATAAAGAGAAATAAGTTTTACTCAATTTTGGTTTCAATCGTATAATTCACAAAAATTTAACTCAAGGATAATGAGAAAATAATCTCAAGTTTTGACTTAGTTGAATGATAATCATATTTAAAGACTATGACATTAATAAGGAATCCACATGATTATAATAAAAATTAAATTGAATTTGTGAAGAAGATAATAGTATTACTCTTATCTTATTGCACTGTTGTACATCTATTTAGCTAGAGTTTTCAGTTTAAACTTTTCTCCCACGTTTTATTTGTCCAATCTAGCGAATATTTTTAGTTGATGTATTTCATACCTAATGAGTAACATCCCCAAATGATACATATGCAAAAGTCACTAACACTAATAATGAAAAAGGATAAATACATGTAAAAATATCTTTACCAATAAACATATGTCCCTATAAAGCACCAGCCACGTAAATAGTTGCTTTGTCAGTCTCAATTTTTTATGTCTGATTGAGTATAAATTTGAAAAATTGTTAAAGAATTTGAATTTTCAAATATGTTATCAAATGATATGGATCATATTAAGGACATTTTTTTTTCTAAATATAGCTTATCTAAAGAATAATTTATAAAAGTATAATAAATGAATTGCAAAAAAAAGAAAAAGTAAGCACAATTAAAAAAAAAAAAATGGAAGTGCAAGGAAGAAGAAGAAGAAACTAAAATGGAAAAAAAGAAAACGTAAGCACAAAAAAAAAAAAAAAGGAAAAAAGGGGAAAAAAAGTGAAATGCAAGTCCACATGATGTTGGGGGACCTCCACTGCTCACTTGGCAAACGCGTCGGCCAATAAAGGATGTGATCTCACGCCGCACGCAATGGAGGATCACATTGAATCGTCTTCTGAAAAGTACAAGATTGCACAATCCTTTTAGATGCTGCCCATATAATTATGCCTTAAATCTAGGGATAATATCAACTTTAGACATCATTTCAAATCCAATTCAAAATTTGTCAAAATGCCTGAAGAAATCAAGCCCCTCCTTTTTTGTTCTAATTAATGAAATGTAAAGAATAGTGGAAATGAAGCATTGTGGTGATGGGACTCCGCTCCAAATCTCCATCTTACCAAATTTTCTATTTGTATTTTTTGATATTAGATTGCGTACTCTTTCTATCCTCCATTCTCGACAAAACCATCATACAACGTACAATTTAGTGATGATACTCATAGTTTCAGTGTCCACTTCAACAGGCTTATGTAGATTGAGGAACCTTGAAGAGTTGGATATTAGTTATAATAATTTTTGGGGTGCTCTTCCTCCATGCTTATGCAATTTGACCTCCCTCCATAAGTTTGATGTTGAAGGAAACAACTTTAACGGGCCATTCCTTCATGTCTCCTCTATAATCTCAAGTCACTTGAATATATTTCCTTTTCTGGAAATGCTTTTGAAGGCTCACTTTCGCTTGCTTCCCTAGCTAATAATTCTAACCTTGAGGTATTTAGCCTTTATGACAACCATAATTGATTGGAAGTAAATACGGAAGAGCCCACTTGGTTTCCTTCATTTCAATTGAAGGAGTTCTATTTACCAAATTGCGTGCTCAACAAAGATGCAAATGGCATAATTCCCAACTTTCTAAAAGAACAACATGACTTGAGATGGCTTGAACTCAGCCACAATGGAATGACAGGAAATTTCCCGCATTGGCTATTGGACAACAATGTAAATCTTGAGTACTTACAACTCGGAGGCAACAATTTATCAGGTGCTTTTCATTTGCCTTCCAATTTGACTCTTGTCAACATGAGCTCGATGGATGTGTCCGCTAATCATATGGATAGTGAGCTTCCATCTTGGATTGGTTCTATCCTCCCGAATTTGATAAACTTGAATTTATCAAACAACTTATTAAAAGGTAGAATCCCTTCCTCAATGGGCAATAGGCAATATGAAAGGGCTTCAAACATTGGACTTGTCAAATAATGGCTTCACGGGAGAGATACCAGAGACACTGGCTAACAATTGTACGTCACTTTTTGAATTGATACTTTCAAGTAACAAATTGCAAGGCCAAATGCTACCAAGGAATTCTAACTTGAGCAATTTGCAATATTTGTATCTGGAAAACAATTGTTTCATAGGAGACATATTGCCTGGCATCTTAAATAGCCCCTACTTGCAAGTTTTGGATGTAAATAATAATTCCCTATCTGGAACACTTCCCAATTGGGTTGGAGATATCCGATACATGAGAGTGCTTACGCTGTCCAATAATTTATTGGGAGGTCCTTTACCATTGAGCTTTTGCAACTTACATAATCTCCTTCTGTTAGACCTTTCAAGTAACAATATTGGGCCAAATATACCTCCTTGTTCCAATGTTTCAGTTATCAGGTTCTTGCATTTAGCAAATGATACACTCGCTGGGCATTTTCCTGATTTTCTTTCTAGAGCTTCATTGATTGTCACATTGGATTTGAGACACAATTCATTGTCAAGTGAGGTCCCCAATTGGATTGGTTCACTTTCGAACTTGAAGGTTCTTCTACTACAAGGAAACAATTTTGAAGGATCAATCCCTCTAAATCTATGTATGTTGAAAAACATGACCATATTGGATCTCTCAAATAATAATCTTTCTGGAAAAATTCCTCCTTGTTTGAAAGATTTGACATTTGGAAACAATAGAATATCTCCAAACTTATCTGCTACCTTGTGCGATTGGGCAGATTCTGGCCAAGGTTTCAGATATGTTTTAGAAGAAGTAAGTTTTAGGACAAAGAAAAGGGTGGAATCTTATAAGGGCAACATTCTAATACTAATGTCAGGAATTGATCTCTCACAGAACAATTTGACGGGCTTTATTCCTCCAGAGGTTGGCCACTTGAGTGAACTCAAAGCCTTGAACCTGTCACACAATCATTTGACTGGACTGATCCCGAAAACGTTTTCCAATTTGAAGAATGTAGAGAGCTTGGACCTATCTTACAATAGCTTAACTGGTCCCATCCCTCCACAACTAACAGAGCTCTATGCCCTGTCAGAATTTAGAGTGGGTCATAACAACTTGTCAGGCAAGACACCAGACCAAAAAAATCAATTTGGAACTTTTGATGAAGCAAGTTATGAAGGTAATCCTCTTCTTTGTGGAACACCATTAATGAGCTGTGATTACTAGAGAGAAGCCTTTTTGTGGAGTTTTGCAGGATCATATGTCGCAGCATTCCTTGGGGTAGTTCTTTTTCTCTACCTAAACTCGTATTATCAATGCGTGTTGTTCGAGCTTGTTTGTAAGCTTATTCGATCGTTTCTACAGTAGAGATTATTCTTCTAAGAATTTTGAGATGGAAAAATATGATGAAACAATGGAGAACCTTTATGTAATAGGATAGTAAACATTTGAGTTGACTCCTGGAGTGTTTGTATTGTAATCCTTGTCCTGCTAATTTGAATATAAGAAGATTTTAATTTGGTTTTGTCTATAAGCACATCCCATTGTTTCCCAAGTAGAGCTTGTGCTCGCAAGCATTTTAAGCATCTTGATTCTCCACTGCACATGTTAAACCGTTGGATCGTCATTTTGTCCAATCTTTTCCTATAAATTTGGATATGAATACCATCAGATTTTCTTTTTTGATTTTACTCTAGAAAAATCATTATGATCTACAATAGCCATAAGAAAGAGAAGTTGGGGCCGCGACATGTTATCACAGATTGACCGGTGCTGCTCTGATTTTCCTTGGGACTTTCCACAGTACACTTGGTAGACCTTACTGCCTCCCGTTTCATGACCCTTTGAACTTGGTTACTACAAATCGTAAAACAATTTGATAACGTGTTTCAACATTTTTGGACTTCGATGACATGTCGTATGGTACACCCGAGTACCATAGAAGTGGCTTGCAAGCATTTTAAGTATGTGATGGCATCGTTGGGATAATGTGTCAATAGATTGACCGCTGCCACTCTGATTTTCCTTGGAAATTTCTACAGTACACTAGTATAACTTACCGTCTCACTTTTCATGATCCTTTGAACTTGGTTACTACAAATCGTAAAACAATTTGATAATGTGTTCCAACGTTTTTGTACTTAACTTCGATGACATGTCCTACGATACACACGTGGCAAGTGCCATAGAAGTGGCAAATTTTGCGAAGCCAAATAGGCTGCTAACTGTCTTTGCCAATACGTAGCCAATTCTTCTTTGAAATTTAGCAGCATAACTGCTGGCATGAACCTTCGCTAAAGGCACAACTTAGATCATCTGAGCTTCTTCTCTTACTAGCAACGGCTCCTTCTTGGACTTCCAAACTCTTCATAGCTTGCGTTTCTTTCGGACATTTTTTATTTTATTTTATCACAGAGCTTTGATAATTGCATAGATTGCAAATGGGCTAAAGCAAGTTCCATGTCTGCATATTCTATTTGCTTACATCTGTTGCTTTTTCCCGAATCCTATTAGGTAGACCCTTACTATATCTATGTTGTATTGGTCCATGACTTGACTTCTAAAATTTCACGACACAAAGTACAAAATAATTCACCATCCTCCTGCTCTAGCTTTTTCTCTTTCGTATAGAGGACGATAAAATGGTTAACAAACTACTCTCGTGGTACCAGTACTCCTTTAAAAGAAAAGGAAAACTAATAGTAGATGAACTAAAATTATGAAGCAACAATCTTACAAACAGCTTAAAAATTAGATGAAAGCAGAAAATATTATTACCCACATATGATCACATTGTAAAATCAAATCATCCGTGGAAAATGAGAATAACATAACGAATACAATAAGCATTTCACTTCTTTATGAATAAAGGTGTCTCCTCTATCATGGAGCGCCATTTCTTCTTGAGGCTTCTTGATTTGGGGTGTACACACACCAACAACGTAATATCACGAAACCCCAGCAAGTAGCTCCCACCTGGTTCAATCAAAATGAATTGAATTTCGATAAATTTTAGTATTGTTACATAGTTCTATCGCACCCGACTCTATCTCGCCACTGTAAGAGCAAGAGAGTAGCGACATAATGAGCTAATGCGCCCATGATCACAAAGACGTGAAATATCTGATGGCTATGGCCAGCAAGGTCGAACCAACCTGGTTTTAGCCTCTCAGGAATCCTGCTAACAGAAAACAAAGTACCTGTAATGTAAGATAGTGCCATGGCCGACTCATAAACGAGCGTGATCGGGCGTTGGGGATTGCTCCAATTCACAATACAGGCATGAATCGCAGGTACGATACCAAAAAACCCCATGGACGAATCGCTCGAAATGCCCGGAATTTCCCAGAAGAAAGAGAAGGGGCCAGCAATGTCACAACAGTGAACATCCCCATCGCCGTTATTCCACCAAGGTAGATTAGTTGCCAATGGGGCTCGCACTGGAAAATGTAGTAGATTGGAGGGAAGAATGAGGTGATGATCATGACCGTGATGCCGACGTAGTCCATCCGTAGCAGTTGGATGTTCAAGCAGTGTGAGTGGCATGAGAAAAGGTGGCAAATGCTGCTCGAGAGGAGGCAGAACATGGATCCGCCTAAGAAGACGAAGAACGGTCACCGTGTCGCAGCTGGCTGGAGGAACCAACCTTCATTTCTTCTTCTGTTATCTGATTCAAGTTCACCAAAGAATTTGTACCCTGAAAACTAATTGTGTTAGATGCATCTGGAGAGATCGAAAGACAACATTCTTTTCATAAGTTGAATGAAACACCGTTGGCACGGCACTCGCCAAAAGCAATTCCTTTGAGTAAGAGATATTAATTCCCGCACTAGTGGAGTTTGTCCTGCACAAGTGGATTGCAATATCAAGCCATTGCATAATCTATGGAAATACTAGTCAGAGTCCAATCTTCAAATAACAATTTATAGAAAATGGTTCAATCCCGTCTGCGGGAGGGAGAGAGCAGGCCAAAATGGTGACAGTGAATTGGCAGAGCACTAACTGAATAACTACCTAGCTTGCTTAAGCTGATACTTTCAAATTCAATTTCACAACCTGTGAACTTCTCTTCACTATAAAAGCTATTTAACACTATGATTTGGTTT
Organism: Eucalyptus grandis; assembly: GCF_016545825.1. Lineage (NCBI taxonomy): Eukaryota > Viridiplantae > Streptophyta > Magnoliopsida > Myrtales > Myrtaceae > Eucalyptus > Eucalyptus grandis. The sequence continues at coordinate 68,625,568 of NC_052614.1, forward strand.
GGAAAATATTAGCAGCAGTCAACTTTCAGAGCATTCTACTGTAGTTTATTATAAGGTCCGCCATGTGTGAACTTTTTCTCAACACACAGTGCTCTTTCGTGGAAAATGACTATCCATGGAAGGTGGACTGAATCCATGTTGTATTATGAGGACACAGAGATTTTGCAATGGATTGGATCTTTACTTTCTGTTTGAAAAGAACGGAAAAATCTATTAATACTTTGATCCATCATGGAAACTAATCACAGATGACCCTTGTTATCCATCTTAATTTTGCACTTGTTGTTTGAGCAAGCCTGCCTTGACTGGTAGGCTACTAATCCTGAAATTTAGCAGCAATGAAAATGGCGAACACGACCCTTGTATATTCCTATGAAACAAACTTTCTGTGTTTAATTCTATGTGCCTGCACTTAATGCCACAAACTCAAGTTATTCATTTGTAGCACCTGCAATTTCGATACAGCACCAGAAGAAAATGAAGGTTAATGGCAGTTTTGGTTGCCAATTGCAAGAAAGGTCAGCTCATGAAAATGGCCGGTTGCTCGGTATGGTAACTCGCCACAAATATCACAATATTGCATTGACTTATACAGACTAAGAGCGGCGTCCTGCTGATAAACAGGTAAGAAAAATCTAATCGACTGTGGCTGTGAAATTCGACAATTTTAAGCTGGTCATGGAGGATTTGATCAAAACAGGGTAATTCAAATATCCTCACCAAATGAGCAATTCAGCAAGCTCTCTAGTGAGTTATAACTCGCACCTGCAAGCCTCATCTCAGATTACAATTGAGACAGTGAAATCGAGGTATGATAATCAACACAGCCCGAGCTGCTACTGACAAATTCCTCACTACATATGTATGGCTATCATTCCCACTCCGACAGAAATTATGTGTTCCATTCAATATCATGGACACTCACTAGAATCTGCACGCTAGTATAGGAGTGAATAATACAAAACACACCTTGAGAATAGGCCGAGAAGATCCGCAACCTGAGGCACGCCCTCAAAATTGGCCACCGTCAATCCCACAAACACCAGAAACCCAATCAAATGCCTGCTCGCCATCTCACAGAACGCAGAAGAGATCACCACAAATCACCCAAAAAAAAGAAAAAGAAAAAGATAGGGATAAAAATGACCTCAAGAAGAAAATATGAACGGCCCCGCATGAAGAAACAAGTCGAACTAAAGACACGTCAGTCATCCTTAGGTCCAGACGTTGAGCGTCTCGTTGTGTCAACGGAACAAGCTGCGGGCAGCCTCGGCGAGCGGCCATTTGGCGCGGTAGTGGCCGAGGATGAACTCGCTGTCCTTCATGTACTCCGGCAGCTCCCAGAACGACACCAGCACATACCGCCTCGCCTTCTTCGGCTCTCGCGAGCACCATCACCAGAAGAAGAGCAGCACATGGCATCGAGCCTCTTCCGATCCAAGGCTTCTCTTCCCGGCTTCCTCTCCAGACCGTCTCTCCTTCGCCAGCACTCATTGTCTGCCACGAACCGCCACCCCGACGACAATATACTAGCGATGGGCGACAACCCCACGAAGCAAGGATCAAGAAACGAGCAAGAAGGAAGGGTTTCTTGAGCGTGCTTCAGAGAGAAAGAGCGACTGCAGCATCAACCCAAATAGGGGTGGAAGCATTTAAAGAAGGAGGAGGAGTTTGGTTTGGCGTGGAGGGGAGGGAGGGAGAGATGGCGGTTAGGTCATCCATAAATATGGCGGGGGCGAGAGGAGGTCTGCGGTCTGTTCTCTTGTCCTTTGTAGCGAACGGAACGGTCTCGTTAATTTAATTAGGACGCTAATGGTGGATTGCTTGAACGAAAGGGAAAGGCAGAGGAAGTAACGAAATCCATTTGGATGAATGGGATGGTGGGGGGCGATTGGAGTGGGGCACAATGAGAACGTCACGCGCCATATATATATTTGTTCGATGTAATTCGAGTTACTGCCATGACGAGAAAGTATGGGACGAGGGTCGCCATGCTTTGCGACGTGATTGCTTATGGAAAAAAGTGCACCTAAAGTGAATGTATTTTGGTGAAAGAATTGATGTGTTTATGTAATGTTGGATGATTTTTTTTTTTTTTTTTTAATGAAAGAAGAGAAAATGCATGGTGGATTATCATCCATAGTTATAAATCATACGTCAAATGATGGGTGAGATAGTGTCAAGAGACATTTGTTAAGAATTTTCTTTAAATGATGTGTCTATTGATGTTGCTCTATTTAAATCATCTTACACATTCAAAATGTTCTATTAACACTCTTATATGAAATGGAGGGAACTGTACAGCTGTTTTTATTGGGGTGTAGGCTTCATCACGAGATGAAGAAAAGATCTTTAATTAAGATATTAAAAAAAATTGTTCAAAAATCCAAAATCTATTGTAGCATGACCAAATTATTCTAAACCTTGCAATTGCTATAATTTAGTTCTAAACATTTTGTCAAGTTACCAATTTAGTCTTGAACCCATCAATTGTAACAATTTAGTACTAAATTTTTTGATCACTTTAGTCATCTCGGCCAATTTTGATCAAAATTGTTGATGTGGAGACTTAGTCAATGTCGATTATATTTTTAATTAAAATATAATTGTTTGCAGTTTTTCTCGATTGTTATGGTTGCCACATTTTTTTTTGGTCGGAATAATTGCCACATTATGCAGTGGATTATGTACCTCTTAATTCTTACATCTCCTTCTTACGGTAAAAAAGATTGCGAGCCTTTCTCGCTTTGATAACGCATTTAGTAGCTTTTATTTTTTCATCGGTTAGCTGTCAATAGTGATTTTATGAACCTCCAATGCGGATAACATGAGCTGTCCTACGTTATGAGCACAAACCTTGTCTTGGCCCCTCTACACTCGGCTTAACTAAATGCAAATTATGACTTCATCGACCCATTAAATTTTCCGTATATATTTTGGGTTGGTAGGAAATATGGGAATTAATGTTCCCTGATCCCCTAACCTACATTGTCTCATGCAGATGAAGCTGGTCAACGTGGACCGACCACCGTTCATAGGATCTACTATGAATCGGAGTTGAATTTAACGCATTCACAACGTTTGACCCATGAAGGAATAAGGCCTCTTCTTATCATTGGAATATGCCATGCCATGCCATGCCAATGTTTGACCATCTCATCGCATCATCATCTTTAAGTTTGACTTGTGCATAGGGCATGAGTTATTAGGTTTTCCGAGAGGTGGCGAATGTATGTCGAGTGAAGACCGTACCATTCATGCAAAATCACCATTATCTGATGTCATTTTCACGAATAATTCAAAGAGCGATTTTTCAAACGATTCGTCCCTTGCTTTTGTTGAATTATCCAATTTTTATTTTTATTTGCAAATAATTGAATTACCGTTTATCATATTTCTTAGTCATTGGTGATGCATAATTAAGGATAGATTTGCCATTTAGAAAAAGTTGGCTTTCAAAGGATCAAAAGTTAATTTTGCAAAATCGATATATCAAAGGATCTCAGGAACTTTAAGAGGGTATTTAACTAGGGGTAAGACACAAAATCCCTTTGGGTCTATGTTTGATGAAAAATATAAGCATTTTGGATCTCTCCAATAATCATATTTCTGGAAAAATTCCTTCTTGTTTGAAAGATTTGACATTTGGAAATTATTGGGCATATATGACAAGGTTTAATTCGACTGAGACTTGGGTGGTCCATTGGGAACTAGGCGACTATAAGGGAAAATTCCCTTTAATAGAAAGGACAATTATAGCTAGCTCATATACTTTTATGGATGCACTGGTAGAAGTGGACTTCATGACAAAGAGGAGATTGGAATCTTATAAGGGCAAAATTCTACAACTCATGTCGGGAATGGATCCCTCTCAAAACAATTTGACGGGCTTTCTTCCTCCAAAGTTTGACTACTTCATTGAACTTCGAGCATTGAATCTATCACACAATCATTTGACAAGATTGGTCCCACATACATTTGCCAATCTAAAGAGCATAGAGAGCTTGGACCTATCCTACAATAGCTTAACCGGCCCCTTACCTCCACAATTAACAAAGCTTTATGCGCTGTCAGATTTTAATGTGGCTCACAACAACCTATCGGGCAGGACACCAGAACCAAAATGTCAATTTGGAACTTTTGGTGAAGCAAGTTATGAAGGTAATCTTCTTCTTTGTGGACCACCATTAAGAAGTTGTGATGGCTCAAATCAGGAACAAGGGACATCACCATCTTTTTTATCATACCAAGGAGGATGACACTTGGAGAGAAGCATTTTGTGGAGTTTTGTAGGATCATATGTCATGGCATTCATTGGGGTGGTTCTTTTTCTCTACGTAAACTCATACTATTGGTACATGCTGTTTAGGATTGTCCGTAAGCTTATCCCATGATTTGCTCAGTAGAGATTGTTCTTCTAAGCATTTTGAGATGGAAAATATGACGAAACACTGGATAACATTTACTTAATAGGATTATAACAATTTGAGTGTTTATTATGCATTTTGAATGCCTGACTCTTGGAGTGTTCATATTGTATTCATTGTCCTGATAGGAGATTCAATTTTGTTGTGAATTGAGAGAGGATAGTTTAGTTCACAACCAAAATGAATCCAGCATTAACAAATTTCTATAAATGTTACCCAACTTGTGAAATACCTTATGGCTGCAACCAGCAACATCAAACCAACCGTTTTAACGTCTCAAGACAAGATCCTACTAATATAAATGATTGGGCGCTTGGGATTGCTCCAATCTGACAAGAAAGGCATGTGCTGCTTATCCAACTGTGAATGCAATATTGCTTGGAGGATAATCTCAATTCTACTGCTGAATTTTAAGAGCATATGCAATAGGATCAATTATCAAGCCCACGTTTCTTTTCCCATCACCTTGTTCTGAACCCAAAACAAAATTTTGCATGATTTTTCATTGTATCTGGGCATTTAGACATTACAAAGCATGTCCACATCAAATTAATTTCATCTTAGTCAGCTTTATCATGCTTGAATTCGAATCGAGGAGTAGGAAAGTGCTTTTGGCCGACGCATGCTGCTAAATGGTGCAAAATTGAGCAAATATGTTAGGAATATGCTTGGTCTAATGAGGGACTATGAATCTTGCCCTTAATATGAGAAAAGGGACAGATGGATTGTGTACATGAGGACAAGAAATTTGGAAGAAAATCAGAAGTATATTTTCTTTATACTTGAGGTCACGACCTCCACAAAAGGGAAAGTGACCAATCAAGCGAGGAAATCTTTCCATGCTTCTCTTAAGCAAATTTCAGCCATAGAGTGCTAGAGATCACCGGAGGAGATTGGTGGACCGATTCCATGGGCCTAAGAAGGAAAGTCAAGATAGGATTTTCATTACTCTTTAACCCCATAAAAAGGAAAGAAAACGCTTGGCAGAGGACACGAGGGACACATAATGCAGAGAGAGGCCAAGACAGAGAGGGCAGAGAGATGGCCGTATTCTTTTTTTTTTTTTTAAATTTTGTCTCGGCAATTTTCTTTTGGAATGGAGACTAACCCCCCTGGATTGTCACCATCATGGAAGATCACCATCATCTCACGACATCTGACACCACCATGCCATCGAATTAGGCCAGAAAGCGGCAATCCCTGTTGCCATCGTTGATTTTTGTCCCCACGAACGTCCTCTCGTTGCGTAACCGCACCAACGTATCAAGCGCGGGAGTGTGAGCTCCGTTCCAGCCGCACACTCAGCGCATCATTCACCGGACAACGCGCTCGCCTTACATGTTATTGTCGCCAGTCGTCATGCTTCTGCCGCGTTCACGCTGAGATCGTGACCATATTCAATAGCCAAGCTGCTGTCTGCCGACTTGACTCGTCATCAACAGACGAACTCAAGCTGTTGTTATGATAAAACTGTGATGTCTGTTGAAGCTTGGAGAGACCACACTTGTAAACAAGCCTAGAACAAGAATATACGCTAAAACTTTTAAGAACCATGAAGGTGAGCAACTTGATAGAGTCAAAATAGTCAATATACTTGGAAGACTAGAAGATAGAAGATTTGATTATTATCAGGAGCAACAGATCATCATCGAGCAACAGAATGTTGGTGAGAACAGCGGCTGATATAAGATGAGAAGGCTGTGATAATACTGATGATCCTTGTGAATGATACTTGTGAGATTAGTGAAGATGACAAATCAGAGGAAATGCCCGAGTTATTGATCCATGATCCTTAATCAACTTAAGTTCTCCAAAGGAAATGCCCGAGTTATTGACCCATGATCCTTAATCAACTTAAGTTTCAGTGACTAAACTTGATTATTTGTCAACTAAGGTGCTAATGCAGTCTTCTTACAAAATTATGAATCCTAAAATTCTCGTCTATTACAAAATCATGAATTCTAAGGTTCTCACCTACTGGGGTGTGAATGATAACCATTATATTTCTCTGTATTTCCTTCTTTTTCTTTTTTTTTGTTCTTGGATATAGATTTGGAATAAAAAATCCATTTAGTAAAACAATTTCAATTTTCTATTTCCAGGAAAAATTTTAGCCTAAAAATATGTTTGGAATAGAAATGAGAAGTAAAGTTTTCTATTTTTCTATTTTTGGAATAGAAAATGATAAATACAAATTCTTTTCATCGCCCGCCCGCTCACTGCCTCCTTGCCATTGCTCGCCATTAGCCATCCACCACCACCACTCGCAAGAAAGATATTTAAGGTCTATCAAATGAATTTTTGTTAGGGGAGCAGAAAATTTGTGTCATTATCAAATGCGTACTTTTCTCGTAAACTCGTCTAGGGATTAAAAATAGAAAATTTTATTTTTAGCTAAAAATTGTTCCCAAGAATAGAATGATTATCATTCGTGCCATAGGTAATTATGCAATGTTTTTCATTAATATTTATTATAATCCTTAAAGAAAAGGTAACCAAACCATTCAGCTAAAGCAAGCAAATAATATAAAACAGCTTTGTTATTAAGCCACAGGGTAGAAACACCATGAGCTTGTTTCAAATCAAATTCAATTTCCTAAAAAAACGAATTTTCCCTTACCTATACTAGAGAAAATCGTGAATTATCCTAAACCATGCATGTAATGTCTAAATGAAACCAAACTAATTCTAATAATGAAATCTAATAACCTAATCAAGGCCCATTCCGCTAATCAATTTTCCAATTTTGATTTTTTTTTGGGAATTTTTTATTATTTATTATTTATTTATTTTCTGTAAACAGGAACTCGGGTTGGGCCCTTGGACCCGATCCCAGTATGGGCAGCAGTTCGCAATCCCACGGGTCCAGACCACGGACACAGATTACTGGGCTTATTGTATTGAGATGCTTCAATTAAATTTTTTTTCGGCTCAAACCATAGAATTAAGCCCAATATTCCCTATAGTCCAGTCGAAACCAAATATATTTGAAACGGGTTCAGATCCTCATTAAACCCATTTTGAACACGACAGCGTTTAAGCCCATCTTTTAATGCCCTTCTTCTTCTTTTTATTCCCGTCTTCATTATCTTCTTTATTTCTATTTCTTTGCCTGAACATCCGCAGTTTCTCACTTAATGTCCGTCACCCCCGGATTCATCTATTTATCACGTTAAGGATTCAAACGAGACTCCATCTCAGACCACTTCTGACGTTCACCAATGAACTGCCACTTTCGGCCATCACTGAGGACAGAATCTCAATATTGCAAGCCATGCATTAAGTACATTACTAGAGACACGATAATTTGCACATCAGTGACTCTCGCTCATTTTCCTCATAAAAAATACCCATGAGAAAGGGATTTTTATGCCGATGCAGTACATGTAAACAACGGGAACAGAAGCGAGGAGAAGGAAAAACGAAGAGCAAAGCAAAGATCAAAGCGAACACGTTACAATTTCGGACACTCAACTCCATTCGTGCAGAACATTCTGCTCCAACCGTGGACATCAACAAGGGCAGAGGCGTTTTTCTCTTGCTCTCTCTTTGCTTTGCCTTCTGTGTGAGCCCCTTTCCACAAATTCTTTTGAAAATGTGTATTTACAGCAACGCCAAATTTCTGGTGCAAATCATTCCACCTCCGCGTTCTAGAAGAAATGGTGTGAAATTTATGGGCAAGAATCGATTCTCCTTCATTCTCTCTGATTCTCTCGTGCACGCGATCATGGCTATCCGATTTTGGGCTGTCTTATTATTTTTTATTATTATCTACTTTCATTCTTTTTTATATCAGTATTTTTTTCAAGAAAAAAATTTGGATTGTTAATCAAAATTCAAGTGTCAACAGCTCTCTTCCTCTAAATATTGATTATTTGAGCAAAATATCTCTCTTAATTATATCGTTTATTCATTTGATGGGATCGATTCTAAAAACATTCTCAAATTGAAGTAATATAGAGAGCTTGGACCTTTATGATAACAAGTCACCAGTCTGGTTCCTCCACGATTAACATAACTATACACACTTTCAATAGGCAACACACGAGACAGAGAATCAATTTGGAATTTTTGACAAAGCAAGTTACGAAGGCAACAACTCTCTCTCGTGGATCATAATTAATAAGTTGTAATAGCTCAAATCATGATCCAAGAACACCATCAACTGTTAACGGTGGTGAGGATGAGTCCTTGAAAGATGCCTCCTTGAGTTTCGCATGATCATACATGGTGGCATTCGTTGGGGTCATCATTTTTCTCCATTGCCATTTTTGTCTAGTTAAACTCCTACTGTCTCAACTTAGCATTTGTTTTGTTTGAAAGCATATCCCATTGTTTCCCGAGCAGAGCTTGTGCTTGCAAGCATTTTACACATCTTGATTCTCCACTATGCATGTTGAACTATTGGATCATCGTATTTTCCATCTTTTCCTCTAAATTTGGATATGAGTACCATTATATTTTATTTTGGTTGTGAATTGAAGGAAAGATCATTGTGGTGACAGATACAATAACATTAAAAAAGAAAAGTATGGATGTGACTTGTTATCACAGATTGACAAGTGCTTCTCGATTTTCTTTGGGAATCTTTACGATTCACTAGTAGAACTTACTGCCTCCGTTTCATGACCCTTTGAGCTTGGTTACGATGGCTTGTAAAACAATTTGATAATGTGCTCCAACGTTTTTGGACTTTAACTTCGATGAAATGTCGTATGGCTGATTTTGCAAAGCCAGATCGGCTGTTAACTATCCTTTAGAAAAGGTAGCTGATTCTTTTTTGAGATTTAGCAGCATGACTACCGGAATGAAGCTTTACTAAAAGTGCAAATTAGATCGTCTGAGTTTCTTTTCTTACTAACAGCGGCTCATTCTTGGACTTCGAAATTCTTCGCAGCTCATGCTTCTTGAAGACAATTTTTTTTTTCTTTATTCAGAGCTTTGATAGATGCAAAGATTGCAAATGGGCTGAAGCAAGTTCCAAGCCTGCAGATTTTATCTACTTACATCCGTTGCTTTTTCCGAACCCTATTGGGCAGACTCTTAGTACTTATATATGTTGTATTGGTTCATAATTTATCTTCTTAACAGTCACCACACAAAGTACAAAATAACTCACCATCCTCCTGCTCTAGCTTTTTTTCTTTTGTACAGAGGACGATACAGCGGTTAAAAAAACTATTATCATGGTGGTGGTGGAGGCGGCGGTAGCAGTACTCTTCAGCGAAAAAGGAAAAGTAATAGTAGAAGAAATAAAGCACCAATCTTGCAAACAACTCGAAATAACATGAAAGCAGAAAAAGATTATTACCCACATATGATCACATTGTAAATCAAATCATCCATGGATAATGAGAAAAACATAACATATACAGTGAGCATTCCACTTCTTTACAAATGGAGGCATCTTCTCTATCATGGAGCGCCATCTCTTCTTGAGGCTTCTTGATTTGGGGTGTACACACACTAACAATGGAATATCACAAACCCCCAGCAAATAGCTCACACTCTGTTCAATCAAAACAAATCAAATTTTGACAAATTTTAGTATTGTTACACAGTTCTATTGCACCCAACACTATCTCACCACTGTAAGAGCAACAGAGTAGCGCCATAATGAGCCAAGGCACCCATGATCACAAAGACGTGAAATATCTGATGGCTGTGACCAGCAAGGTCGAACCAACCCGGTTTTAGCCTCTCAGGAATCCTGCTAACATAAAAAAAAGTTCCTGCAATGTAAGATAGCGCCATGGCCGACTCATAAGCAAGCGTGATTGAGCGCTGGGGATTGCTCCAATTCACAATGCAGCCATGGATTGCAGGTACGATACCGAAAAACCCCATGGATGAGAAGAGCATTGCCCGAAATGCCCGGAATTTCCCAGAAGAAAGAGAAGGGGTTAGCAGTGTCATGACAGTGAACATCCCCATCGCCGTTATTCCACCAAGGTAGATCAGTTGCCAATGGGGCTCGCACTGGAAAATGTAGTAGATTGGGGGAAAAATGAGGTGATGATCATGACCGTGATACCCACATAGTCCATCCGCAGCAGCTGGATGTTCAAGCAGCGTGAGTGGCATGAGAAAAGGTGGCAAATGCTGCTCGAGAGGAGGCAGAACATGGATCCGCCTAAGAAGACGAAGAATGGCCACCGTGTCGCCGCCGCTTGGAGTGAACCAACCTTCATTTCTTCTTCTGTTATCTGACTCAAGTTCACCAAAGAATTTGTGCCCTGAAAACTATTTGTGTTAGATGCATCTGATACTTCAAAAGAGAGTATTCTTTTCATAATTCAGAATGAAACGCCGTTGGCATCCCACTCACCAAAAGCAATTCCTTTGAATAAGATATATTAGTTCCTGCACTGGTAGAGTTTGACCTGCACAAGTGGATTTGCATATCAAGCCATTGCATAATCTATGGAAATACTAGTCGGAGTCTAATCTTCAGATCACAATTTATAGAAAATGGTTCAATCCTGTCTGCCGGAGGGAGAGAGCAGGCCAAAATGGTGAAAGTGAATGGGCAGAGCACTAACTGAATAACTACCTAGCTTGCTCAAGCCGATACTTTCAAATTCAATTTGACAACCAGTGTACTCCTCTTTACTATAAAAGCTATGTACCACTATGATTTGGTTCAGAAAATCTTAGCAGCAATCGACTTTCAAAGCATTCTGCAATAGTGTATTATGAGCTGCACCACGTGTGAACTTTTTCTTGACACACACTGTGGAAAACGATTATCCATTGAGAGTGAACTGAATCCATGTTGTATTACCAGGAGCAGAGAAGAGATTTTCCAATGGATTGGATCTTTAATTTCTGTTTGAAAGGAACAGAAATTTCTACTAATACTTTTATCCATCATGGTAACAAATCACAGGTGACCATTGCCATCCATCTTAATTTGGCACTTGCTGTTTGAACAAAGACTGTCTCGACTGTCAGGCGACTACTCCTGAAATTTAACAGCAATGAACATGGCGAGCACGACCCTTGTATATTCCTATGAAACCAACTTTCTGAGTTTAATTTAATGTGCCTGCACTTAATTTCACAAACTTGAGTTATTTATCTATGGCACCTGCAATTTCAATACAGCACCAGAAGAACATGAAGGTTAATGGCAATTTTGGTTGCCGGTTGCAAGAATGGTCGGCTTATGAAAATGGCCTGGTTGCTCATTATGGTAGCAAGCCACGAATATCACAATACTAAATTGACTTGTACAGATTAAAGGTGTCGTTCTGCTAATAATCCGGTAGTTAAAATCTAGGTGATTGTGACTGTGAAATTCGACAATTTTAAGCTGGTTATGGAGGATTTGATGAAAACAGGGTAATTCAAAACATCCTCACCAAAGGAGCAATTTAGCAAGCTCTCTAAAGTGTTATAACTTGCACCAACAAGCCTCACCTCAGATTACACTCGAGACAGTGAAATTGAGCTACGACAATCAACACAGATCAAGCTGCTACTGACAAATTCCTCATTATATATGTATAGCTATGAATCCCACTCCGACAGAAGTTATATGTTCGATTATATATTGCCGAGACTCACTAAAATGTCCACGCAAGTATAGGATTGAATGACACAAAACGCACCACGAGAAGAGGCCGAGAAGATCCGCCACCTGAGGCACGTCCACAAAATTTGCCACCGTCAGTCCCAGAAACACCAGGAACCCAATCAAATGCCTGCTCGCCATCACAAACAGAGCGCAAAAGAGATCACGACAAATCACGAAAAAAAGAAAAGATAAAAATTAACTCAAGAAGAAAATATGGACAAAGACGGGCCCGGATGAAAAAAACAAAAGTCGAACTAAAAGCACATCATTCATCCTTACGTCCAGACGTTAAGCGTCTCGTTGTGCCAACGGAACAAGCTGCGGGCGGCCTCGGCGAGCGGCCAGTCGGCGCGGTAGTGGCTGAGGATGAACTCGTTGTCCTTCATGTAATCCGGCAGCTCCCAGAACGACACCAGCCCGTACCGCCTCGCCTTCTTCGGGCTACCGCGAGCCTTCTCTCCCTCCTTGGCGCCCGCACAGCCACCATCATCAGAAGAAGAGCAGCACATGGCGTCGAGCCTCTTCCGATCCCCAGCTTCTCTCCCGGGCTTCCTCCTCCAGACCGTCTCTCCTTCGACAGCACTCATCGTCTGCCACGAACCGCCGTCCCGACGACGATATACAAGCAACGGGCGACAACCCCACGAAGCAAGGATCAAGAAACGAGCAAGAGGGAAGGGTTTCTTGAGCGTGGTTCAGAGAGAAAGAGCGACTGCAGCATTAACCCAAGTAGGGTGGAAGCATTTAAAGAAGGATGAGGAGGAGGAGGAGTTTGGTTTGGCGTGGAGGGGAGGGAGGGAGAGATGGCAGTTAGGTCATCCATAAATATGGCGGGGGGGAGAGGAGGTCTGCGGTCTGTTTTCTTGTCCTTTTTAGCGGACGGGACGGTCTCTTTAATTTAATTAGGACGCTAATGGTGGATTGCTTGAACGAAAGGGAAAGGCAGAGGAAGTAACGAAATCCATGTGGATGAATGAGATGGTGGGGGCTGATTGGAGTGGGGCACGGTGAGAACGTCACGCGCAATATATATATTTGTTCGATGTCATTCGAGTTACTGCCATGTCGAGATAGTACGGGACGAGAGTCGCCGTGCTTTGCGACGTGATTACTTACGAAAAAAAGTGTACCTAAAGTGAATGTATTTTGGTGAAAGAATTGATGTGATTATGTAATGTAAGATGATTTTTTTTTTTAAAACGAAAGAAGAGAAAATGCATGGTGGATTATCATCCGTAGTTATAAATCATACGTCAAATGATGGGTGAGATAGTGTCGAGCGACATTTGTTAAGAATTTTCTTTAAATGATGTGTCTATTGATGCTGTTTAAACCATTTTACACATTCAAAATGTTCTATTAACCTCTTATATTAAATGGAGGGAACTGTGCAGCTGTTTTTATTGGGGTGTAGGCTTCATTACAAAATGAAGAAAAGATCTTTAATTAAGATATTGAAAAAAATAGTTCAAAAAATCCTAAATCTATTGTAGCACGACCAAATTATTCTAAACCTTTCAATTGCTATAATTTAGTCCTAAACATTTGCCAAGTTACCAATTTAGTCTTGAACCCATCAATTGTAACAATTTAGTACTAAATTTTTTGATCAGTTTAGTCATCTCGGCCAATTTTGATAGGAATTGTTGATGCGGGACTTAGTCAACGTCGATTATATTTTTAATTAAATTATAATCGTTTTGCAGTTTTTCTTGATTGTCATGGTGTGGATTATGTACCTCTTAATTCTTACATCTCCTTCTTACGGTAAAAAAGATTGCGAGCCTTTCTCGCTTTAATAACGCAGTTAGTAGCTTTTATTTTTTCATCGGTTAGCTGTCAATAGTGATTTTATGAACCCCCAATGTGGATAACATGAGCTGTCCTACGTTATGAGCACAAACCTTGTTTTGGCCCCTCAGCGCTCGGCTTAACTAAATGCAAATTATGACTTCATCGACCCATTAAATTTTCTGTATATATTTTAGGTAGGTAGGAAATATGGAAATTAATGTCCCCGATCCCCTAACCTACCTTATCTCATGCAGATGAAGCTGGTCAACGTGGACCGACCACCGTTCATAGGATCTACTATGAATAGGAGTTGAGTTTAACGCATTCACAACGTATGACCCATGAAGGAATAAGGCATCTTCTTATCATTGGAATATGCCATGCCATGCCATGCCATGCCATGCCAATGTTTGACCATCTCATCGCCTCATCATCTTTAAGTTTGACTTGTGCATAGGGCATGAGCTATTAGGTTTTCCGAGAGGTGGAGAACGTATGTCGAGTGAAGACCGTACCATTCATGCAAAATCGCTATTTTCTGATATCATTTTCACGAATAACTCAGAGAGCGATTTTTCAAACGATTCGTCCCTTGCTTTTGCTGAATTATCCAATTTTTATTTTTATTTGCAAATCATTGAATTACCGTCTATCTTATTTCTTAGTCATTGGCGATGCTTAATTAAGGATAGATTTGTCACATAGAAAGAGTTGGCTTTCAATTTAAAAGTTAATTTTGCAAAATGATATATCAAAGGATCTCACGAACTTTAAGAGGGTATTTAAATAGTGGGTAAGACACAAAACGCTAACGATTTTTGCCACCTTATTTCCAAATTAATTCTGTCAATGAATTGTTGTATATCCTTTTTAATTTTTATTCTAACGCATTAGTGAGAAACGAATGCATGGTATGGATGCAATTTGCTTTAAATATGCAGGTTTTCTTTTGATACTGGGTCTCCTATAAAGTAATTTGTCATTTTATCCCAAGAAAATGATTGGAGCGATGTTTTTAAATGATGAGAACGACATCCCAACCCTCAAGATTGTTGCCATTTTGTTGAGGCATGCGAAGATTTTCAACTCAGAAAATTTTCACTCAATCGAGTCTCATCAATTACATGCAATTGCTCTAAGTCAAGGTTACGTACATAGAGAGCCACGAACACCAACCAAATGCCTGGACTTATCGATTAATAGGATTTCCATAGTATTTCATGATTCTCAAATCTTGAATTATAAAGAGAGAGAGTTTCCAATTTCCATTAATTTGTTCAGATAATTGGAAAAAGTTAAAATTCAATAAAACCAACTTTCAAACTGTTCAAAAAAGCAACAAGAATGCTTCATGGCACTCGCATACAAATTCTAACATAACTTTACACACCGACATCAACCACCTCGCCGC
Source organism: Eucalyptus grandis (assembly GCF_016545825.1). Classification (NCBI taxonomy): domain Eukaryota; kingdom Viridiplantae; phylum Streptophyta; class Magnoliopsida; order Myrtales; family Myrtaceae; genus Eucalyptus; species Eucalyptus grandis. The sequence goes on from NC_052614.1 coordinate 68,640,779, forward strand.
GAACACACGAAAATTATATCATATCGAAAGGTGAAAACGAAGAACTTGCAGAATTCTTTTGCTCTAACAAATCAGAAAATATTGAACAACAAAATAAATTTACAGAAAGATAGGCCGGAGGGACGGAAATCCTCTGCTGCTAGCACGCGGTCGTCCTTTACGACAGACCCGGCTAGACAATTACTGCCGCAACCGCCCATAGCGGCGGCCCCACCGTCACCAGCCCAACCACCAACCGATCATTAAATTCGTCATTAAACTTCCTCGATCGTCTGCCTACAGATTGGCCATACAACGTGCGTGAAATCCTCCTAAATAATCTCCTTCTGTATAAGTGCCCACCATATATATTATGTCGATGCAAAGCATTCTATCAAAAAGTATATTATAAAGATCTCTTTCACCTTCGTTTTTTTTTTTTTTTTACTCTTATCACTCGCCGTTCGATAGCTGAAATAATTATGACAAGCTTGCAATATAAAAATTAACCCATCTGATCCACACCACCTCTCGAAACAATCACCTCCAGAGAAATTTCGACAACCTTCTTCATTTTCGTTTTTTCTTTTCCTTTAATTTTTTTGATATGGTCATCTATCATAGTGGTGGCATATGATTTTTTTTGTTAGCAACGTAAAAACGTGAAAAAAACATTATATTATTCTTGCACAGTCTCAACGCTTTCGAGGATAAAAGTTTCTGCAATGGAATATGCTCATATACGAAGGTGACGACATACCCTTTTTCGTGTTGGACAACATAAATGTAGAGTTAGTTGCTTTATCTTGAGATTATTGAAATTGGGGGCAGGCGTGTTTTGATTGGTGAGATTTAGATTTAGATGGTGGGGGGAAATTTGACTAATTAGGTAAACGTCTTTAAGACAGTAGGGTACAGGTGGCCAAACGCTGGACTCCTCCACATTTTTTTTTTCTCGAATTTTACTCCATGGATTGCCGTTAAGAAACTTCAAAAGTGTCCAATAAACTATTTTGCTTCGCTTGCTCCGAGGACTCCAATGGTGGCTTGTCGAGTTCAACAACTGATTATCAATCAAAACCACAAGAAAAACGGGGCAAAATAATAATAATAATAATAAAGATAGCTTTCTTGAAGTGACACACGTTTGTCCCATCTACCTCTTTTTCAGGAGCAAACTTCACGCCAAGCTAGCACTAATACATGCTGAAGGGAAGTTTGTTTTATAATTAGGGCAGTATTAAATGAATTAACAAATCGCAATGGGGCATTATATACGAAAAGGTGATTTTTGTCAATATAGTTACCAAAAAATAAACATATGTTGCCCATACATGGGAATAATAAATCGACTAAATAAGATGTACTTAAGCAATGATTGAAATTGAGTAGATTTACTTCTAATCCTGGTGAAATTGATAGATTAGTGGGATATTCAATACAAATTGTGCAACTTTCATTGTGTTATGATGCTATTTCTCCTTCATTCGAATGTTTTGGGATGCGATCTGGGCTTCAAGAAAATTTAAATCTACTAACAGAATGCGAGTATATTGTTATGTCGTTAGCCAGAAATTAATCATTGGGGCTAGGAGATTATCGAGAGATATTACATTGCAATAGTATGATGGTAATTTACATGACTAGGAGCCAAGTAGATTTTCGACAAGATGTGATTCACGTGGACAAAATTTGCCTTGGTGAGAGTGGAAGCCAAGGTCGTTTCCAATGAGCCATGACAGTGCTCCAAAGCTTTCAGTAGGTCCAGATAAGTACTTGACCTATGACATGCTATCATAAATAAAATCAATGAGTCGTGTTTAATGTGAGCGAAATCAAATTGGTAGTTGGATATCAAGGTTCGTCCTTTCAACTGTTAAAAATTATGCTTTGCCATAGGCTCTAGGATGTCCACCGATGGGTCGTACATGGCATCGATTGTCAATAATTCTCGTGCAGCTGTTTTGCTAAGTATTGGAGGGGAATGGTGTGAATTTCCATAAAAAGTAATTAATTAAATTAAAACTTGGTCCCGGTTGGTCTTTTTGTGCCGGTTGATTTTGCACCATTTCCTTTATTCTTTATCCATAGTTAGTTTATTGCCGTTGGTGTAGGAATCGGTTTTCTCCGTTGGAATGAGACCACATAGCGGATAGGCATAAAATTATTTATATATATTATTTTTAGCTACTCTTTTAAGACAAGATCACTGTATCTTGGGAATAAATTTTCCATCGAAATCCGACTGCCTGGTGTCTCGAATCCTGTTGGAGAAATTACTGTCTTTAAGGCAAAATTATCGATGCTTCTTGACCCAAAAATTTCGTCCCTTCAAAGCCCTACGACATAACTTCCCTAAGATAGCTTTTCTGCGACCAAAATCAGCCTTTAGAGAGCACTTAACTTGGATGCTGCTAATTTCATAATCACATCGTAGCATCTCTCACTCGAAATTAACTTGAAGACGAATCGCTCTATAAAAGGATTTTGCTCAATACATGCAAACAAATCAAGTTGAATACATTGGTGACGTGATGTCGCGATAAATGTTCAACTACTATCCAACTCACCTATTCTCTCAAAACTTGGCAGCCCGACCCCGCGGATCGATAACTCCAAATTGAAGCACACAAATAGCCAATCCACATGCATAGAATAAAGGCTCCACCCACAAGGGTGGCTGGGAGAGTCCTAATTAACGTTACTCTGAGTAGAGTAAATCATGTTTAGGACACAAAACTGATCACATCGCTTAATCAAACCAATTCCTTGAGATCATGGGAACACGTGTCAACAAGCATCGCCAAGAAACTCGAACTACCAAACTGAGCACGAACTACGGTACAGGATCATCACGCCTCTTTCAATCTGTTTTTGAGTTCCGTCCTTGGAAAGTTTTGCTCATCAAGATATGAAAATTGTTGCGAAGATAATGAATTTTCCAGGATCAAAATCAGCCCTTGGAGATTAGTTGAATGATTAGAGCACTTAGCTTGAATGTTGCTAATTTCATAATCGAATCGCAATGTCTCTCACTTAGAGCTAACTTGAAGACACATCCACCGCTCTATGAAGGGATTCTTACCCATTAAATGCGAACAAAAAAGGTTGAATACATTGGCAATGTCATGTCGCAACAAATGTTCAACTACCATCCAAACCCCACAATTCTTTCAAAACTTGGTATCCCAACGTTGTGGATCAATAATTCCAAATAGAAGCACACGAATAGCCAATCCACATGCATATAATAAAGGCTCCACCCACAAGGGTGGCTAGGGGAGTCCTAATTAACTTCGCTCTGAGTAGAGCACGTTGTGTTCAGGACACAGAACTCATCGCATCTAGATCAAGCTTTTAATTGAACCAATTCCTCGAGATCATGGAAACACGTGTCGACAGGCATCACCAAGAAACTCGAACGACCAAGCTGAGCAGGAATTATAGTACAGTATCGTCACGCTTCTTTCAATCTATTTTGGAGTTCTTTCCCTGGAAAGTTTTGCTCATCAAGACATGAAAGTTGTTGCGAAGATAATGAATCGTCCCGGAAAATATCAGGTACCAGATCTTCTGTCGGGCCATGGAATTGATTGCGCTTTCACCTGAAGCTAACGACCTTCCCAGACTAAACTTACTGGCTCGATATCGCACTTCACTGTCGGAAAAGGGTTTGACAGGGTTTCCTTTATAGCATGCAAGATATGAAAAATCAGTGAAGCAGCTGTGAAGTTATTTCTCATCTTTCTTTTCTCATTTTTTTATTTATTTATAAATTTCATTCTAATTTAAGGTCGACGTGGAGCCGGATCTGATTTATTTTCCATTCTCATTGACTTGATTTTCCATATCAGATTTCCGTTGTCATTTCAAAAACACTCTTGACTATTGGATCATCGGAGGCTAAGTTCTAATAATAAAAAATGAGTTACACCATTTTATGTATAAGTGTAATCGATTAGTCATGTTTTTTGTATGATTTTTCAAGATAACTGATTTTGCGTTTGAATTTCGATAACTCGATGATTGACTTATTTCTCTATGTGTTGCCGCCATGTGGTGCCATCAACTTATAAATACCTTCTTATTAAATGGATCTATAGTGTAAAACACAATGCATATGAACCTTTACAAAAGACTAGGAACATAGAAGATCAAAAGGTGACACAGAGAATTTTGGTGTGAATTTTGCAAGATTCAATTTGATAACATTTCCATGAAGCTTTTGATGGGCCAAACATCATTCAGATGGCTAGGTCTTAGCATTTTCGCCTTAGTCGAATTGTGATAGGCCCAAACTTGATTACCTACTCCCTAAAATGTGAGGCTTTTGGGCCTTTCTCTTGGATCATGAGATGATCCTTATTAAAGACTAGAGTTGGCATTTCTACTAATCTTGTTTTTAACCTAAAGTCAACTAAACAACCTTCAATGACCCCCCCCCAGAATAAAATAAAATAACCTTAATCTTCACGTATAAGAAACCACCTCAAACATACTTTTTCCCTACACTTGTTAACAACAAAGCAAGGGACAACACATAACCGGATGACCCAAGATCATGACATTTTTACATTTGGGTTATTATTTTAAAGATTACTTGTCTAACTCGAATATTAACCAAAGATATGTCCAAAATAATGTAATTCCTCATGTAATGAGTGGTCTTGTCAAATCCTTGCCCAAGGTTTTGTAATTGCAAAACGCGTTGATCAAACCCATCACTTTCCATTTGTGTTTTTGGCTTCTTTTCTATTGACTTTCAATTGCAATTGGACAAAAAATCTGAAGTGGAAAACGGCTCTTTGGCCAACAAGGCAAGAGCTAATCTCACCTAACCCTAACGACGATTGCTTGCAGCACCATTTCTAGGGAGGTTTTGTCCTCCCCCCGTCACGGTGAGAGCAACTTCCTAACTTCTGGATTTAAATATGACGAATAGTCCCTCCACCATAGATTTTATTTGAGCTTTTTTTATAAATGAAATTTGCATATTTGTATATATTTTTTTATTTGTAGCGTCGGTGATTCGTATGCAACTTTGCATATGACTTCATCACAGGAAATCCTAAGATAAAATGTCAAAGGAAAGAGAAAAAAAATGAGAAAATGTTTACCTTCAGGACATACTATCATTTGAAAAATAAAATGGACGATAGCAATTTTAAATATATGCCGCAAAGTTGCTAAATAATCCTTAAATAAAAATATTTAACTTGAGCTTCGCACTTTCTTAATTTCAATTTCTTTTTTTGCTTGGAAGAGCCCAATAAGCCAAAGCATTGCAAATTAATTGGTGCTAAGCTTGCAAAGTGATAAAGTCCTATTAAAAAAGAAAAGAACTAATGGATGACATCTAAATAATCGAGTTAGACTAAACGAGCGTGCCATTCGACTTTTACATTCATTATTTTTTATCTTTTCACTTTTTATTTTTATCATTGAAATGCGACAGCTAAACCTTTGACGACATGTGAAATAGTGTCTAAAGTCACCCCAAAATTTATTTTCGCAATTTCTCTCCATTAAATATATATTTTTTATATCTTTTAGCAGAAAATTTAGAAGGCAAGAGGTGAAAGGTAAGGGCCACGAATACGCGGCTTTATTTGGCATTTCCGAAGATATTCTACTGTGGGGCCCCACAATTTCTGAGAACTATTTCCATCTTCCACAGCATGTGCCAATCGTTTCACACTGTCCGACGTGTCATGCACGCGGCCGAGGCCCAGATCGAGAGAGACGGCAGGGGACCTTTGACACTCGATCTATCACCAGTGAGAGAGATAAAAGTAAAAAATAATTTTAAAATTGGCCTTTTTCCTTTTGGATAACTTTTTAATTTATTTTATCAAAAAGCCCACTTTATATCCACCGGCACTTATTAACCATAAACTTTACCTTACATTTATACCAAGTTTCTCTCGTCAAAATTTTATTGATGGGATATGACTGTGGCTCCGACGTGACTAAAAACAACATTAGTTTGACTGAAAAGATATTAATAAAAATAAATGCGTTACATATATATAAATTTATGATTTTTTTATATTACAACCTATCACAGCAAGCATGGTTTGAAGGTTTTGATATAAAAAAAATTTAAGTAAACATGTTGTGTAGGCATATTTTAGAGCTTTTTGTGGCATTTTTCTTTTAATTTATTAAATTGCATTTTCATATAACAATTGGGATCCTGAACTCAAATTTTAACTCAGATTTTTTTCATACTTCATTTATTTTCTTAATTAAATTTTCATCTGTGAAGAGAAATATTGGAATATTTAAATAATCAATCACTCATTTTTTAATAGTTTAAACATTTAGAACCGGTAGCATTTGGGGTAAATTTTCTTCGGTCACTTTTAATTCGATCAAATCCGTAACTAGCCTGGTGTCCGGACGGCACCTCCAGATCATCCCGGCTGCCCCGGCCCGGAAACCCGAGTCCGAAGTCAACGCTGTGGGGCCCGTCACTTCCCGACAAAACTCTTTCCGGCCGAACTCGAAATGACGAAAACGACCCTCCCCAGTCCGCCCACGACTTTCTCCTTTTGCAGTCCGCAAACGCGAGCGCTGCTGGCTGCCTCTCAGCAACACGGAAAGTTCCTTCTCCTTCTTCGTCTCCATTCTCGTACGTACGCCCACGTACTTCCCTCTCTCTCTCTCTCTCTCTCTATATCCTCCACTTGCTGAGGCGAGGCGGCAATCCGGAGCTGCCGGCCAAGCATTACCCCCGCCTCTTCGGCCTTCTCGCTCTGTTTGTTGATTCCTTTTCGAAGTCGCGGCCGCCCGGTTGGTGGTAATTCGGTCGTGCGCTGTGTCCGGTGGTCGAGGTCTACTGGGTCGGGATTCTCTGGCGGGTTTTGGGTCGCTCCGGTCGAGACGTTTTGGTTGCGCGGCGCGCTGGCTGAGTGAGCGGTGAGCTGTTGCGCAGGGCGGTGAAGTCAAGGGGGCGTGGTCTTTGGGGGAGTGGTGGTGGGGAGGGAGAAAATTCGGGCTGCGGATGAGGCGGATCAAGGTTCGAGGCTTTTCAAAGCGTGGACGGCAAGTGTGAAGGGAGTGGAGTGTGTGAGAAAGGTTTCGTCTTTTGACCGGAGGGGTGGCTCCGAGGACTGACTTTGCAAGAGTTGACCTCGTGAGGTTTGAACGAATTCTGGGTCGATCATTTCATTTTGGTGTCTTGGTTTCTCTTGTTCGTGTGCTTGGCCGGCTGGAATGACCGTCGGCGCATGAACTTTCTTGCCTGAAGAATCTTCCGAGGCCGCGGAGTTGGCATTTCTTGCGGAAGCAGATACAGAGGGATCTTGATCGGCTCTGATGGCTCCATTCCTCTCGCGTTCTGTTCTTAGTGTGTCTGCCTGGTAGTTGGAGAAGTTGGGTGGTTCCCCCTAAGGTTTTAGCTTCCCATGACGGGTTTTGGAGGTACCTAAGGATTCTAGATGTCAATTTCGGCGTTTACCCTGCTGTTGTTTGTGCAATTTCTCAGAGCATCGACTTCGGGGTTTGTTCTTGAGTCGAGGGTTTGCGGTGCCGATCAGATAGCATATTCGAGTTATCTAGGTCGCGAGTTGTTTCTCATCAATGGGGGTGTAGTCGACAAACTTTTGTTCTGTGAGGCCCTCAAATTCTACGGCACCAATGGCTGCGACTTTGAGGAATACCCTGGAGTAATTCAATGTGAACTCGACCTTCCACAGGGTGCTACTTATAGCTCACACGGTGTGTAATTTCATTGTTTACGGGCTTGATTTCTGGAGGTCTATTGAGTGCAGAAGCTTTATACTTCAAATGTCCATGATCATACCAAACCTTTTATTTTGGCAGCAAGTTCGCATCTTAGTGGAGGAAGAAAGCTTTTGCAGCAAGGGACAATAGACAAATCTGCAATGGATCATAAGAGTGAGCAGCCAGAACATAACAGCCACAGTGATGACAAATTTCTATCAACCTCCAAAATTATTGGCATGGTAGTACCAGGAGCGTTTGCTGTCTGTTGTATTTCGCTTTGTGCCTGGTTCTATGGGAAAAGGAAGGCAACTGCTCACACAATGCTTTCAAAAGACCTGAATTCAAGTAAGTAGAGTACGTCATCATTGGTACATGGACCAAAAGTTATTGACTTTGGTATTGTTTGTTTGTTTCCTTTTTACTTAGTTTCTAACACATCTTTCCTCCCAGTGGATTCGATTTCCTCCTTTGACAGGAACTCTGTTTCAGAAAAGGTTTATTCCCAAGAAAAGTTCCTGGGCAGCCCAGCTCGGGTGCCCCCTAGTCCAATGAGGGTTCCCCAGAGTCCTAGATTTTCAATGTCCCCATCTCCACGACTCAATAGACTTGGATCGCTGCATCTCAATTTCAATCAGGTCACTAAAGCAACAAACAATTTTTCACCTTCATTACGAATAGGGAAAGGAGGCTTCGGGACTGTCTACAGGGCATCCCTAGATGAGGGTCAGGTGGTTGCCATTAAAAGAGCAAAGAGGGTGAGTGATTTTTTCATGTAACTAAAATAGCCTCTCATGCATGATTATTGCCAGTGTAAAATTTATAAAGTCATGAGCATACGCCTATGAGAATTACTATCAAATTGTTTGCTTTAAGTTCCTGTGGGGGTACCGTGCTCCAGATATTGGACATTCCAAGCAGATAAAGGACTAAGTGGTCTGTGCATACTTACTTTTCATGTCATCATTAAGTGGTCTGTGTATACTTACTATTGATGTCATCATTTAGAAAAAGGTGGTTTTCTTCCCGAGAGGATTGTTATAATAGAAGAGCTTGCTCTTATGTTTGTATGCTTGTCCCAGCGTAAGCAATTGAACTAGTGGGCTAAAAGGAGAATTCGGTTACAGTTTGTTGCCATCTATGATTTTACCTCAAATGAAGTAAAAGACAGAAATTTCTCACGAAATGTACGCCTATGGCAGAAAATGACTCCGCTTTGTTCTGTTTAATGTTATAGATATTTTAAGCTGTCCAACCTGAAACAGTTGGTCCTTATGAGTGGGTGGGAATTTCCCAAGGAAGGAAGGGAATAGTATGCCTTCTTTACTGAAAGCAAGATTTGATACATTCTGCTTCAATCTTGTTGGACATGGCATTCTTTACTGTTGTCAGACTGAGTTTAAGATGGTTCAACTACCTAAATTCTTTTTTGTTATATTAAACATGGACTTGTAATTTACATGAGAATATCTCACTTTCCGCAGGAGCATTTTAAGGGATTGCGAACTGAATTTAGCAGTGAAGTTGAGCTTCTAGCCAAGATTGATCATCGGAATCTGGTGAGGCTGCTTGGGTATGTTGATAATGGAGACGAACGCTTTATCATCACAGAGTATGTGCCAAATGGTACCCTAAGGGAACATTTGGATGGTGAGATCTCTAAACTTGAATTTGGAATTGTTTTTTTATTTCAAAAGTGATACTTATGCCTGATCCTTGCAGGCCGTCGTGGTAGGATTCTGGATTTTAATCAAAGACTTGAAATCGCCATCGACATTGCTCATGGCTTGACTTATCTCCATCTATATGCAGGTAATTGAACTTCACTTTTGAGCGTACACTTTTTTTTTTTTTGGTTGAATCTTTTATCAAGAAGAGTAGCCGTACATTTGTTACCCCTTCTTCTAGTAATTCTGCATGATAAAAATATCTAAAATGTCTAATTCTACTCAAGTTGGTCAGCATGGTTGCATGGGTACAGGTAATTTAGTTAGAGCACATGTGACAGAGTGATATTGTCAAGCAAGTTAAGAATATAACTTAATCCTCACAGGTCAGTCAGTGTGTAAATTGAACCATGAGGGGGTTGTAATATTCTTTTCCATTGATTCTCGACTCTGTTCCTTTTTTGAGGCTGCTAAATGCTATAGACATACTGTCTTTCTTGACTAATGGTCATGAGTGGTAGCTGTTTCTTGGAAACCAGAACCTGCATTTGGAAATATCAGTTTTTTTCTTTTAGGGTAATGCTTCAGCCATTCTTGATAGTCTTGTTCACGGATAAAATTCCTCTGCACCCTTTACAATTAATGTGTTTTGCGGAACGTTGCAAGAGCACTTTGGTGGAGAAAACATCCTCTGGTTTTAGCAATTTCTTTTATTTCTCTTAGATGTCAAAAGGATGCAATTCATATAGACAATAATAAACAGATTTGAAAGAGCAAAGAGTAACTTAAACATGACCTATGAATTTATCAGCTATCACTTCTCTACTTGTTTGAAGTCGCCACATATAGGGACAAATTAGGAAGGGAAACAGCATCCTAGCTTGTACCTACTGCACATAATATTGGAATTTCACCTGGAGGAATGAAACGGCTATTGAGTACTCGGAGTGAAAGGGGGATATAGTCTGTTCTTCTATTGCTAATTGCAACTGACATGGATCTGCAATCTCCATGTCAGCCTAGCATGGTTACTAATGCTATCTTTAGCTTCAAATCAATTGTTTCTTCTTCACACTTTCTTGGAAGTCATTGTCCATGGAAAAACCATGTCATCATAACCATAATGTGATTCACGCATTGTGATCTTTTCTGCCCACCTGCAGCACTTGTTGCTTTAGCATCATTCTTTTGTCTTTTCCTTACTATTCAATCTTATTTTCTGTTGTCCTTAATAGAAAGGCAAATTATCCATCGCGATGTAAAATCATCAAACATCCTTCTGACGGAGACCTTGAGGGCTAAGGTAGCTGATTTTGGATTTGCAAGGCTTGGTGCTGTGGATTCAGATGATTCTCATGTCTCGACAAATGTTAAAGGGACAGTTGGTTACCTAGACCCAGAGTATATGAGGACCTATAAGCTTACTACCAAGAGTGATGTGTACTCGTTTGGAGTTCTACTTGTAGAAATGCTGACAGGCCGTCGCCCTGTTGAACTAAAGCGGCCTTTTGAAGAACGTGTGACACTTGTATGGGTACGTTAATCTCACCTTCTAAAAACAAACGGTTTAGATATTATGATATTCATCATAATGTGAGAAAACTTAGACTACATTGCATGTGTGCTTTTTCGATATTGAATTACAGTGAAACCTGCATCAATACAGAACAGGACCAGTTGATGGATAATTACTGTAGGGATAACTATATAGTATGAGATGACTCATGATTTAAAATATGAAAGAGACAAAAGAAATCCGGTGGATTCCCATTGTATTCACTAACTGCTGAATTGCACCTAAGCTTGGTTAGATGAGCTGCTCATTAAGCTTATCTTCAACTAGATCACATGAGTTGTTAAAGAGAAAGACTCGATCATTGTGTCATTATATTCAGGTTTACACTAGAAAAGTGATCATGCTTGCTTGATGCATGTTTGAGTAGTTTGTCAGTTACCTTCATTTGCATGAATTAATAGTTTAGTTAGGAAATTCAACAGACAGATATCTGTGCAGGCCTTCAAGAAGTTTGACGAGGGAGAGGTCGTTGACCTTGTGGATCCAAGATTGGAAGAAGTAGTTGATGCAGGGATACTTTTAAGGATCTTTGGGTTGGCCATTCAGTGTGCAGCACCCATTCGGGCTGATCGGCCTGATATGAAAGCAGTTGGCGAGCAGTTGTGGGCAATCAGGGCAGACTATGTTAAGACTGGAAGGAGGGGGAACTGATCGAAATCTGGTCAAGTAGGCCTGGTACGAAGCTGTTGGTGCACAGTTTATTTATTTACCCTTCTAAAGTATTACACGCACCTTTTCTCCCCTTAAGGACAGCAGTAGTAGTTTAATTTGCTATTTGTGTATAGATGTATTCCATTGCATTGTGTATGGTCATTTTAAGGGAAGAAATAGTTCACCTTCTTTTGTGAAAATTTGCTGTTCAATGACAGAACTTTGCTGCATTAAGTACTGAGATAACTACGAGGAAAAGTTAATAGCTTGCAGCACATGGTCATTGTTTCGTTTTACCTTCTTTGCCCCATTTGTTATCCTTCCTATCGATTGTTCATTCATTCGTCTTTTGTCTAGTTGTCACGTGCCAAGTTTAGTCACTAGTATGCTAATTGATTGGGGGAGAAAATTATGCTCACGAGCGAGATAAATGCTACCTGGAGTTTCCTGTTTTTCTCTCCATTTAAGAACCTGAATGATGGTTTTAAGAAAACTAGCCAATATAAATGTGCATCAACCTACTTATGTGTGTCGTGGGCACGTTTTATCCGTCCTTATATCCACACAAAAGTAGAGAAATCATGCTATGCTATTTAGGGACTTAATATTATCACGGTGTTACATTGAACACAAAGGTGGATGCGGTAATCATGCCCACGTGCATGATTATGAACAAGAAACGAAGGAAAACATGCATTACATTGATCATCGTTGCAGTGCTGTACAACCTCAGGCCAGTGTCGAAGGAAAACAGGGTAGAGAAGGCCCACTCCGGCAGTTGAAGGCGGATCATAGCTTGAGCAGATACCATTGCTCTTGCCGTTCAAGCATTCCGTGCTTCTTTACCTATCCAATATCAACAAACACCAAATCCAATTCCGCATGCACATTCCTAGTAACAAGAGACGTCTCATGTTTTTTATGGTGTTTATGCCTAGAAAATCTCTTATTCGCCAGGTGCATTGATGGGCATCCGTCTACTTATATAGAATTGACGCGAGCAGACTTTTCCGAAGGGATATAAACAGAAGTCCGAAGACCTTAACCGAAACGTATCCCTTCTATTTATTAAGCTGTTCGTGCAAATTGAATTTTGGATTTTGATCTTGGGGATCTTTCCGTTGTCTTGTCTCGGTATATTTTCCAGGTTTTTCCTGTTCGGACAGCTGGTTCACTCAGTGGTTTATACGAGATCTCCAAAGATCATTTGCAAAGTCATACATATGCTCAGAATATTGTCTGCCTCGTGTCACTTCCCGCAATTTTTCAATGGATTAATCAAGAAGAAAAGTTCGTTTGATTGTGCTTCAAACTGCATGAGTTGCAGACTGCTATTTCTTTGGTCTACAAGAAGTTAGTTAGCTGGAGGAAGTGAGAGTCCTTTCTGTATGAATAGAAAAGCAGCAGAACTGTTGAAATTGGGATTTCAGGGCACCGATCCACGGCTTGAGGATTTCAAGTTTTGTATGGTTCTCATCAGTCTAATTTAGCAGATAAGGTTCTATTTTGCTTAGATCAGGTCAAGATACTCTTCTATTGCGTGGAATGCAATTTTGACAAAGCAAACTTGTCGATGAAAATGCTATGATGGAGCCACATTATTTTTCCTGTGACATTCGGGATATGATCCACGAAGAATTCCCAAGAGATTCACAAAAAATAATGCCTGCGAGTTGACATTTTTCAGTGACCGACACTGCAGCAGTCGGTGTAGTTACTTGATCACTCAACAATTTAATTCTCTTTTTCATGATTGCATACTGGCTTGCCTGCAATCCCTTTTGCCAACAATCGTCAACCCTTTCTTGGGTACGTGCGAGGTACTGTTATACTTCAGGACGATTTAGCTTATTAAAGCTGGATCTATTTGAAGATATTATGGAAAAGTTTATTCTGGCCTAGTAGCACTTACAGCCCAAACACATACAATTGCAATTACATATACCAGTTGTCTGAATAAACAAAATCATATTGAACTGATAAAAGAGCTTGGATCTGGAGGGACTGGGACTTCAACAGCTCCTTCCAACATCTGAGTGATTTTTCTTCATGTTTGGCCTCAAAGCCAGGTCTTCCTGGATGCACTACAGTGCTGTCATCACAAATCTTCTCACCCTCATCATGTCACTCAATGCCCCCTCATCGCTCTTCACTAGCTTAAGTACTCTCCCGTCGTGGTAGCAGTCATACGCCCAGTCAACTAGCACAATTTGAGCTTCAATTTTTGCTTCCGGCTTGTTGTTCTTTCTGCAGCAAATGAGCTCTACCAACAAAATGCCAAAGCTGTAAACATCTACTTTGCTAGAAATAGGCATATTCCTGAACCATTCTGGCGCTAAATAACCTCTAGTTCCTCTGACTCCAGTGGTGGTTCGTGTTTGATTCGTCATCAAGAGCTTACTAAAAGTTGGTCTACATTGGTAAGTTAGTTATTTCCATAGTAAGTTACTAACGGAGGTTTTATTTCCAATAGCAAACTCCTTACTTTGTTAGTAACTTACTAATATGTAGAGAGACTCACGTTAGTAATTTGTCAATTTCACTTGTAAATTACGATTTTCATTGCTAAGTTTTTATCTTGAGTGATAAATTACGTTCTACTTGAAGTTGGTAAGTACCTTACTCCGTTGGTAACTCATCATCTTATTAGTTGATCTATGTTGATAAGCTATTGATTTCACTCGTGAAGTTATTAAGTTCATTGCTAAGTTTTTTTTTTTTTTAAGTGATAAATTCCTAAGAAAATTAATAACTTATTTTTGCATTTAATGTCGTTAAATTGCTAACAATGTCTATAAATTACCATTAGTAGGTTGGAGGGAAAATTGTTCAAAAAGTTCTAAATCTATTACACTTTTATTAATTTAATCATAGACCTTTCAATTTTGCTAATTGAGTCATAAATTTTTTCACTTTTTGTTAATTGAGTTCATCCGATCATTTTTGGCTGGAATTTGCTAACATGGGTGCCAGCTGTCTTACATGGCATGGACTAGGCCGACGAACGTGAACAAAATTTATTATTTTTTTAAATATTTTTTCTAAATTTAAAAAAAAATTATTGTCTTTTTTTTTTTTTTTCCCTTCTCCCTCTCTCTTCTTCCTCTATGTCAATCGCCTAGCCTTCGACAACTAGCCAGAGGCTGTGATCTACAAGGCCGACCTTGCTGACCTCATATGAGGTCACCCTTGCTGGGAACTAGCAGGGCAGCCTCCCCGGCCTCACACGAGGTCCCCCTCATTGGGATTTGGTGAGGGTGAGCCTCGCTTGTGACTGGCAAGGGCAACCCTCTCTTTCACTTGAAGCACGTGAGGGTCGGTCTCGCTGGCTGCAAGAATTTTCCCATCTTAAAATTAAAGGTTCTGAAGTATAAATTTTAAAATTAAGAAGACCTTAAGTGAAATTAAAAGGAACTCAAGGGCGGCCATGTAAAATACAAGTCAACAATGGAGAAAAAAAATACAAGTCAACAATTAATATTTTTGAAGGAAACAGAACGCCTGCACTGGTTCATGAGAGATGATGCCAAATGGCGATACATAGCAAATCTCAAATTCTATTCACACAAAAATATTAAGCAATTCGGTCAAAATTGATCGAATGAACTCAATTGGCAAAAAGTGAAAAGATTTAGGGCTCAATTGGTAAAAATGAAAGGTTTATAACTGAATTGACAAATGTACAATAGGTTTAGGACTTTTTGGATAATTTTATTATTGGTTAAAACTTGGACCAACAAATTACATGATAATATTGACAAGATTTATAATTTTTAATCATATTAGAAAAGTGCCGTGCACGGAAACATGACCGAAGGAGGCGTTTTTCGTAATTTACCCGTTGGCCGGCAGCGCAAGCTTATTAAATTTAGACAAGGCGAGTCGGCTTGGGGACCCGGAAATTTCCCAAGGAGAAACAGACAAGAGTGAGTAGACTTTGACCAAAACATCTTTTAGGTTTAGAGGAGACTTTATGAGTTGAAAATGATGGAGAAGAATGCAGACCCCCAGCCACTTCCTGGAAATTGAATGTTTCAATCATGACCGCAGATGCTCGAACTTACGTGGAAATTTGCTGTGGAGTCCCGGGTCAAGCATGAGCTCAGTGGATGTGATCCGAGGTGTTGCAATGGTCTAATGTTTAGACTGCAATGAATCTTGCGCAGCATGGAGACGAATGGTTACATTCATTGATGATGAATAAACATTCTTCTTCACATACTCTGTGAAAATTTGCTTACATGAATTAATAAAAATAAAGATAAATGCACCATAACTTCTAAAATTTATCATAAAAGTGTGGTCGAGTATTCAAATTTTAAAAGAGTACAATCAAGTCCTAAATTTGTCCAAATGATGCAACCAAGTCTCTCTTTGTCCAATATCGGTAATAGAAAAAACTAATATGGTTTTTCATTGTTGTTCAAAAACAAAGGTGTTGATGTGGTTGCCACATCATCTATTTTAAGAAAAAAACAATATTAAAGGATATTAAAAGCCAAATGTTCTATGTTGCAATTAATATATGGATAATCATTATTGAGAAGCACATTCATCTCCCAATAATTTTTGCATCTGGATACTCCATTTCACGATCATAACTAGCGCTGGTTCTTAAGCTTCCGTGGCAACGAGATCTCCATTCTCGCTGGTACCCACTAGTCACCAGAGGTCCACTACCTCACGGTCGAGCACCGCTGCCTTCTTTGATCTCCTCTGACGTCTTGGGATGTGACCATCGCCTCAAATTTGGGTGGGGGCCGTCCTTCGGCTGTAGATCTAAGTAAGTGTTGCGGCCCTCGTTGCTAGAGGAGCAAGGGTAGCTGGTGGTAAGATCCTTATTAAATTAATATATCGAATTTGAATTTGGATTCGAATTTGTTGATAAATATTTTCTTCCGAGGATTAGAATTTGGATGAAGAAAGAAGAAACAATTTCCTTCTTGGACTAATTCTTTCGGACGTGCAAATAAGTAAGGAAGATATAATGTGTAGCTACAAGACAAAAAATGGGCACAGTATTTTTTTTATCTAATTATCTTTAAGAGGAATATAAAAAAAAGGAAGAAAAAGGAAGGTCTTCTTCCTCTGCAGTGTACAAATCCTCTTTTAAACAAGGAAAGAGACGTGGGGCCAAAGTCAAAATCTTGACTTTGGGCACATAATATGAAAGCTAAAAGGAACGTGAAACCTGTACGTCTACGCCGGTGGTGAGAGGAGCCATAAGCTTTTCAAGCCACGCAAAGCCTTGAAAAGGAACGTGAAGACTTATGTATGTGGACCAAAGATGATTTATGTACGTGGACCAAAGATGAATGTTGGAGTTCTTATGTAGGTACCGATTCTCGAATTGAACTACGTAAATTTTTGGTGTTTTTATTATTTTTCGTTTATTTCTTTGGAGTTTGTGCGTTGACATAAATTACAATATCTTATTGTTTCCATATATTATATTCCAACAATCCTCATCAACAAGTCCGATGAGCAATGCTTGCCCCATGCCAGTGTGTTGGTGGTGGCCGCCAAGCCGCCATCACCTTTACTGGAACAATCACTGCCCTTCTTAGCTTCTCCTATGTTTGATCTTCCTCTCCTCTTTTTTCCCCCTTTTTCAGATTTTTATTTTTCTAAACATCTTTAAATCAATTTTCCCTTTAATTTCTTTTTATTTTTCCTAAAATGGCCGATGCAACAACCTTATCAACACCCTTTTCTTCACAAAATGATTAAAAAATAAAGCCATGTTAGCTTTTTTCCATTAGCCAAATTGAATAGAGTTAACAGAGGAATTTCATTAAGACAATTTAACATATATTTAGATTTCATTTTTTTTCAAAAGTTTTATTACTTGATTGCTCTTTCTTAATAAGTTTTAGGACTTTTGGCGTACTTATTCCATTAAAATATAGAGCATTTAGAGCTAATAAAGGACTAATGAAGTGTCAAATCAATAACTTAATCAAAATCTTGTGGACGTCTGTTGGGGTGTAGAAAGCTAACATACTTGACTTTAAACCTCAATTCAATGCTCGGTACATGATAAACGGAACAAAACAGGATTGTTTTTAGGACATCAAGATGATGAAGGTCAGAGATGGATGAACTTGAATGGAGCTTGCTTAACTCACCGGTTGGGCTAGATAGACACAACTTCCGCTTGGGAACTCATCGTTGACACTTAAATTTTCACTTATTAAACTTTTCGAAACATTTAATAAAATTAGGGATTTAATTTGCTAATCCTTAGCAAGTAATAGTTATGCTACTCACTACATATCATCATAATTAAGGGGACTGCGATTTTTGCTACATGTTCAAATTGGCGAGAACATTGAAGCCTTCCATATCATTTTCCTCACCTTATTTTTTGACCTTGGGGATTATTTTTATTTCTAATTTGCATAATCGAAAATCCTAAGGAGAATACAATTCAAGATTACAGACAGCAGTTGTTTGAAAAAGAAAAATCATATTGAATTGATAAAAGAGCTTGGAACTGGAGGTACTGGGACTTCAACAGCTCCTTCCAACATTTGAGTGATTTTCTTCATGGTTGGCCTCAAAGCAGGGTCTTCTTGGATGCACCACAATGCTGTCATCACAAATCTTTTCACCCTCTTTATGTCACTCGATGCCTCCTCGTCGCTCTCCACTAGCTTAAGTATGCTCCCCTCGTGGTAGCAGTCATACGCCCAGTCGACTAGCACAATTTGAGCTTCAATTTCCGCTTCCGGCTCATAGTTCTTTCTACAGCAGATGAGCTCGACCAACAAGATGCCAAAGCTGTAAACGTCTACCTTGCTAGAAATAGGCATATTCCTGAACCATTTGGCGCTAAATAACCTCTGGTTCCTCGACTCCAGTGGTGGTTCGTGTTTGGTTCGCCATCAAGAGTTTAGCTAATCCGAAGTCTGATATTTTTGCAGCAAGAGAACCATCAAGAAGAATATTTTGTGGCTTGATGTCGCAGTGGATTATATGCCTCGTGCAATCATCATGCAAGTAAGAGAGCCCTTGCGCAACACCACAGGCAATTTCTATTCTTTTGTACCAACTGGGCCTTGAAGTGCCAAATAGGAAATCCGCCAAAGTGCCGTTGCTCATGAATTCATACACCAGTAGCCGGTGTTGACCTTCATTGCAGAATCCAAGCAACTGCACTAAGTTCTTGTGGTTAGTTTGGCTAATTGCACTTACTTCTCTTTCGAACTCCTTTTCGCTTTCTCCAATCCTTGTCGCCAACGCTTTTATTGCCACGAAGTTTGTATCCTCGGATCTGAGAACACCCTTGTACACTACTCCAAAAGCACCCCTACCTAGTTCTTCTTTGAATTCATCTGTTGCTTCTTGAAGCTCCTGATAAGTGAAAGTCTGCATACCTGTGGCTTGGTTGATCTGGATTGGTCGTGACAACTTAGAATCCCTTGATCGGAAGCTTCTATAAATTAAATAGGTAATGAGGAGTAGAAGCAAGTTCACAAATACAGAGCCACTCAACAGCACCGATCCGATGATAATCAAAGTCGAATTCTTGTTTCCATTTCCCGTAAATTTTGAAGTCGAGTTATTTATCCTGAACTTAATCAGAGCTGTTCCAGGCTCACTAGGATCCATCCTTCCATTGGAAAGAGGGAGCTTCTTTTTCCAGCAAGTTTCGCGATTGAAAATAGCAACTGCGCAAAAACAATCAGCCAAGCAAGCCTCTCTGCACTGGTCCTCGGTTAGTGCCGCGCTATGCTCATAATCAGACTGTGGCCAGTCTATAGTGGACATTTCATGGAAATCGAACTGGTCTGTTTCACGCCTACTTCCATTACAATTCTGTGGTGCGAATTCCTGTATGCATCCGTTCATCTCGTTCGTTGAATCTAAAAGAGTATATCCAGGTGGGCAGAGGCATCGAGGCCTCTTATCATCTCCTTCAAGAGTACAATAGCTGTTGAGGCCACAAGCTCCACTGCCAATATTTTGGACGATCTTGCATATATTTGAAGGGACCGGGGAAGAGACCATCGACCAGCGCATTGGCCAGCCAGAACTTGAATTTGCCGTCTTAGGGTGGATATATTGCCTGAATACCCCGTCGTATTCAAGGATCGCTCTTTGGTAAAACTCACTGGTTGGGCCTGTGTCTGAGGTGATGACTTTGAGCAGTGTTCCATTCTTAGCCGCGAGGTACACCTGACCACTTTGATGGAATATCAACTGGAAGCCGCTACCTGTGGTGTTGCTGCGCCAGTAGATATCTGACCCGTCATTCAACGGGTCAGGAGTGGCATTGAATGCGAGATTTCCGTCCTCTCCTAGCTTAAAGTTGAATCTCCCGGCAGAGTAATTCATTTTGGAGGAGCGAGCGTTGACTTTAGTCCCATTAACTAACCGTTGCGTAGGCAGTATCGTGTCGGTTGGTTGGCTGAACGTCTCCCACAAGTTGACGTCGTTCTGGCCAACTAGGACAAAGTTCCCCGTGTCGAGCATGGCCGCATACGCTATACCAGCGACAGTCAGGCTAGGAGACCACAACTCTCCTCCATTTGGGTCGGCTAGCACCAGTCGGCTGCCGGTGGTCAACTGGATCTTCGAGCCTTCTGGCGCTAAATTATCGCCTTCTTCGACCAGACAATGGTCTTGTCCTCTATCTTCTCGAACCATATAGCCAACAAATGAGCTCCTCTTCCCATTCTCCGGAACCCGAAGGCGAACTCACCCGACGGCGAGAGCCAGGAAGAGTTCTGGTCGTTCGCCGTCAACGAGGAGCCCAGGGTCAAGTTGCCGTGGGTCTGAGCTTTGGCGGAAAGGGGAAGTGGAACGAGTATTAGAAGGATTCCTAGTATAACTGAAGCCATATTTGATGAAACAGGCGTGCTCCTTGAGTTGAGCTACTTTGGCCTTAAGGATGAAACCAGCGTTCTTATAGAGATTCCCTACTTTCCAAGCTACCGGAGTCTCTCCCGTACGTCCCGTCGTTCACGGCGGGTGAGAGAGGCTTTTTTTTTTTTTTTTTTTTTTCCTTTTTACTTTATCTTGTTTCTTTTTCTTAAAGTATCTTATTAGTTCCATTAATATTTTCATCAACATTCAAATAAAACTAATTTATGATAGTATCATTGATAATGATTTTTTTCGGATTATAATGTTTTAGCAAATTTATATTTTCTCTATTTTCTTTGTTTTTCACTTCTTTTTTTTTTTTTTATAGAAATTAATAGTGAAAGAACTTGTCAAATTTAGAATAAGGCGACTCTGCTCCATAAGCTTGCCAGGGACCCGGACACTTTTCGAGGAAGGCACAAATTTGGAAGACTTTGACCAAACGTCGTTGTACAGGAGACTTTATGAGATGAAAGGGATGGAAGAAGATGGCCTTTATATCACGTTGGTAAACTCCACTAAGCTAAAAGCAGGCCACTAATTTCGCAAGTAATTTTTGTTTCAACAGTAAAATTTTGTTTCATCAATACATTATTAAGTTACCAATTTCAATTGTGGAGCTTTTTCTAAATATTGATTAATTAATAAAAATACTTATAAAAATTAAAAAGGAAATGATGCCCTCGACTCATAAAAGAAAATGATATATCGGATCTGTAGTCATTTTAAAATATATATATATATATATATAATTGATTCATCTATCATATATAATTGATTTTTTTTTTTTTGTAGATATATTTTTCTCCATTTTCTTTATATTTCCACATAAAAGAATGGTGAAAAAGCTATTGCCATAAACAAGATGACAATAAACTTTTACCCCTTAAAAGGCATGTGCCTTGCAAGCGCTAATAGAATGGAGTAACAATTTTAAAGTTTAGGGGCAAATATATACTATTGCAAAGTTCGAGAGAGATTTGAGTAATTTCTTCATGATTTTCTTTCCAACTGAAAATTTGCCACTTTATTAGAAATTTACTAACTTGTAACTTGTAAGGACTTATGTGGTAACTTACTAATTTCATTGCTACAATTTAGTTTTAAATGGTCAATTTTTAAATAATTGGACAACTTGCATTCCACTTGAAATTGGTATGACTACCTTATAAGCGGACCTATATGGTAAGTTATTAGTTTATATGAAAGTTATAAATTTCACCACTAAATTTTTGTTTGAGTAATAATAAATTTCATTTATTGAAAAAAGTTAATGACAGTTTGAAAATCATTGCATTTATTGATGGTAAATTACTACCATTGTTAGTTTTTTTTTTTTTTACCAAAATTACCACATCAGTTGACTAAGAAGTCCCCAGTTACGTGAAAATTTAGGTTGAAGCTTGGACCAACAAGTTACATGATATAACCAACAAGATTTATAAATTTTAATCATATTGGAAAAGTGCCGTGCACGAAACATGACTGGAGTAGGTGTGTTTCTTGGTTTCTCCGTAGAAAAAGGCAGGTCTGCTTGGACGGATCCATTAATCTTCGGTCGTGACCCTGAAATTTCCCAAGGAGAAACAGACAAATTTAGAAGACTTTGACCGAAACATCTTTTAGGTTTAGTGGAGGAGATTTTGGGAGTGGAAAATGTTTTCTTTTTCTTTATCAAAATACAAAGGATTCGATTCCTGTGGAAATCAAAGCGATCACAGTATCACTTCGTGGAAATTGAACGTTTCAATGCGCGGGTCATATTAAAATGTGCTTACTGTTTTGCCAACCTAACTGTAACTCGTCCACGAGGTAAATATTTTATCCAAAAATGGAAAAATTGATACGTTTAATTAATGACAAGGTTTAACCGGGGGTTCAAGAAGTGGGTTAGCGTGAGGACGCTGTTTAAGGGGGGGTTAAGAAATGGTAGCGGACCTTATGTGGAGTTGCAGAAGTTATTCTCTATCTACCCTCTTCACCATGTGCGGTGGCAGGCCTCATGTGCTAAGCATCGAAAGAAGGGGAGGTGATTATGGCAGGACATGTGCGCGAAAGCCAAGGAATCAAACTTTGATAGTTCATGTATTACTTTTCTATTTTCATTGCTCTTTTTGAGCAAATAATTTATTTATTAAACGCTATTCTCTCCCTACCCTCTTCCCATTCCCAGATGCAAGCCCCATGTGCAAAGCATAGAAAGAAGGGTGAGTATATGGCAGGACATGCGCAGAAGCCAAGGGATTCAACTTTTATAATTCATGTCTTACTTCCTATTTTCATTGCTCTTTTGTGGTACAAATAACTTATTTATCTATCTATCTATCTCTCTCTCTCTCTCTCTCCCCCCCTTCCATGTATATTACTTTTCGATTTTCTTTTATAAATAAAATTTTAGTTTATATTTTGTTTTTCTTTCGATGTTTGATCCCTTCTTCCACTCCTTCACAGTATCATATTGCTGTGGTGTCCCGCATCAAGCATGCATGCAGTCAGTGGATGTGATTGTGAACCGTCTAATTTTGACTTTAATCAAATCGCTAATGGACTTCATAAGAAAAAAACAACACTCCTAATCATTCCCCCCCGCGACCCGCGAAACGTACACAGCACACCTAACACGACCCCGACAACTGACACGTCAGCACACGCACGCCACACTGTCCGGTGCTCTCCCTCCATTGTTGTCTTCCGCTGGGAAATATTGAAATGCAGGAGATGGCTACGTCTATCCACGAGAAATCTGCTGCTTTGTTTCGTGAGATGGAGGTTCTGCCCGGCCAAACAATTACCTCCTCCTTCTCCTTCTTCTTCCTCGTGCTCTGAAGCACGCCGCTGGATTGTGCTTTGCCGGAGGAGGTAAGCGAGGCGAGGAATGATCTTGACGTGAGCGGAGTACTCCTCGCGATTGTGAACCATGTCATCGGGGTGATCTAATGCTTGCTGCTTAGGCTGCAATTGAGTCTTGTGCAGCTTGGAGAGGAATGACTACATTAGCGATTGATGGACATAATTCTGCATATATTCTGCAGAAATTTGCATACATCAAATTTGCATACATTAAATCGCTCTGTTAACTCTGTTAAATTTGGCTATGGAAAAAGATTGACATAATTTTTCATCATTATTGTTCAAAAGAAAATGCATTAATATGGATGTCATGTCAACCGATATAGAAGAAAAGTATTAAAAGATATTTAAAGCTAAATGTTGGATGTTGCAATTAAACTATAATCAGTTATTTTTGAAACTTTAGAAAAATAAAATTAGGGAAAAAGAAGAAAACTTAAAGAGAAAATCATTCTCGAGAATCGGCTCCATCAATTTTTGCATTTACCTACTTCGTTTCACAGCCATAGCTGGTGCTGATTCTTAAGCTTCCATGGCGACGAGATCTCTATTCTCGCTCAAATCCACCATTCACTAGACTCGATCATTGTGTCATTTTATTCAGGTTTACACTAGAAAAATGATCATGCTTGCTTGATGCATGTTTGAGTAGTTTGTCAGTTACCTTCATTTGCATGAATTAATAGTTTAGTTAGGAGATTCAACAGACACATATCTGTGCAGGCCTTCAAGAAGTTTGATAAGGGAGAGGTTGTTGACCTTGTGGATCCAAGATTGGAAGAAGTAGTTGATGCAGGGATAATTGTAAGGATCTTTGGGTTGGCCATTCAGTGTGCAGCACCCATCCGGGCTGATCGGCCTGATATGGAAGCAGTTGGCGAGCAGTTGTGGGCAATCAGGGCAGACTATGTTAAGACTGGAAGGAGGGGGAACTGATCGAAATCTGGTCAAGTAGGCCTGGTACGAAGCTGTTGGTGCACAGTTTATTTATTTACCCTTCTAAAGTATTGCACGCACCTTTTCTCCCCTTAAGGACAGCATTAGTAGTTTAATTTGCTATGTGTATAGATGTATTCCATTGCATTGTGTATGGTCATTTTAAGGGAAGAAATAGTTCACCTGCTTTTGTGAAAATTCGCTGTTCAATGACAGAACTTTGCTGCATTAAGTACTGAGATAACTACGAGGAAAAGTTAGTAGCTTGCAGCACATGGTCATTGTTCCGTTTTACCTTCTTTGCCCCATTTGTTATCCTTCCTATCGATTGTTCATTCATTCGTCTTTTGTCTAGTTGTCACGTGCCAGCTTTAGTCACTAGTATGCTAATTGATTGGGGGAGAAAATTATGTTCACGCGCGAGATAAATGCTACCTGGAGTTTCCCGTTTTTCTCTCCATTTTAAGAACCTGAATGATGGTTTTAAGAAAACAAGCCAATATAAATGTGCATCAACGTACTTATGTGTGTCGTGGGCACGTTTTATCCGTCCTTATATCCACACAAAAGTAGAGAAATCATGCTATGCTATACAGGGACTTAATATTATCACGGTGTTACATTGAACACAAAGGTGGATGCGGTAATCATGCCCACGTGCATGATTATGAACAAGAAACGAAGGAAAACATGCATTACATTGATCATCGTTGCAGTGCTGTACAACCTCAGGCCAGTGTCGAAGGAAAACAGGGTAGAGAAGGCCCACTCCGGCAGTTGAAGGCGGATTATAGCTTGAGAAGACACCATTGCTCTCGCCGTTCAAGCATCCCGTGCTTCCATACCTATCCTATATCAACAAACACCAAACCCAATTCCGCATGCACATTCCTAGTAACAAGAGACGTCTCATGTTTATTATGGTGTTTATGCCTAGAAAATCTCTAATTCGCCAGGTGCATTGATGGGCATTCGTCTACTTATATAGAATTGACGCGAGCAGACTTTTCCGAAGGGATATAAACAGAAGTCTGGAGAGATAATAGAATTGACGCGAGCAGACTTTTCCGAAGGGAAATAAACAGAAGTCCGAAGACCTTAACCGAAACGTATCTCTTCTATTTATTAAGCTGCTCGTGCAAATTGAATTTTGGATTTTGCTCTTGGGGATCTTTCCGATGTCTTGCCTCGGTATATTTTCCAGGTTTTTCCTGTTCGGACCCGTTATCAAATGGCATTGACTGTGGTTCACTCAGTGGTTTATACGAGATCTCCAAAGATCATTTGCAAAGTCATACATATGCTCAGAATATTGCCTGCCTCGTGTCACTTACCGCAATTTTTCAATGGATTAATCAAGAAGAAAAGTTCGTTTGATTGTGCTTCAAACTGCATGAGTTGCAGACTGCTATTTCTTTGGTCTACAAGAAGTTAGTTAGCTGGAGGAAGTGAGAGTCCTTTCTGTATGAATAGAAAAGCAGCAGAACTGTTGAAATTGGGATTTCAGGGAACCGATCCACGGCTTGAGGATTTCAAGTTTTGTATGGTTCTCGTCAGTCTAATTTAGCAGATAAGGTTCTATTTTGCTTAGATCAGGTCAAGCTACTCTTCTATTGCGTGGAGTGCAATTTTGACGAAGGAAACTTGTCGATGAAAATGCTATGGAGCCACATTAGTTTTCCTGTGACATTCAGGATATGATCCACGAAGAATTCCTAAGAGATTCACAAAAAATAATGCCTACGACTTAACATTTTTCAGTGACCAACACTGCAGCAGTCGGTGTAGTTACTTGATCACTCAACAATTTAAGTCTCTTTTTCATGATTGCATACTGGCTTGCCTGCAATCCCTTTCGCCAACAATCGTCAACCCTTTCTTGGGTACGTGCGAGGTAGTGTTATACTTCAGGATGATTTAGCTTATTTAAGCTGGATCCATTTGAAAATATTATGGAAAAGTTTATTCTGGCCTAGTAGCACTTACAGCCCAAACACATGCAATTGCTATTACAGATACCAGTTGTCTGAATAAACAAAATCATATTGAACTGATAAAAGAGCTTGGATCTGGAGGGACTGGGACTTCAACAGCTCCTTCCAACATCTGAGTGATTTTTCTTCGTGTTTGGCCTCAAAGCCAGGTCTTCCTGGATGCATTACAATGCTGTCATCACAAATCTTCTCACTCTCTTCATGTCACTCAATGCCTCCTCATCTCTCTCTACTAGCTTAAGTGCGCTCCCGTTGTGGTAGCAATCATATGCTCGGTCAACTAGCACAATTTGAGCTTCAATTTATGCTTCCGGCTTGTAGTTCTTTCTGCAGCAGATGAGCTCTACCAACAAAATGCCAAAGCTGTAAACATCTACTTTGCTAGAAATAGGCATATTCCCGAACCATTCTGGCGCTAAATAACCTCTGGTTCCTCTGTCTCCAGTGGTGGTTCGTGTTTGATTCATCATCAAGAGCTTACTAAAAGCGGGTCTACATTGGTAAGTTATTTCCATAGTAAGTTACTAACGGAGGTTTTATTTCCAATAGCAAACTCCTTACTTTGTTAGTAACTTACTAATATGTAGAGAGACCCACGTTAGTAATTTGTCAATTTCACTCATAAATTACGATTTTCACTGCTAAGTTTTTTTTATCTTGAGTGATAAATTACTTTCTACTTGAAGTTGGTAAGTACCTTACTCCATTGGTAACTTATCATCTTATTAGTTGATCTATGTTGGTAAGCTATTGATTTCACAGGTGAAGTTATTATTGATTTCGGTGAAGTTATTAAGTTCATTTTTTTTTTTTGGTGATAAATTCCTAAGAAAATTGATAATTTATTCATGCATTTAATGTTGGTAAATTGCTAACATTGTCTATAAATTACCATCAATTGGTTGGAGGGCAAATTGTCCAAAAAGTTCTAAATTTATTACACTTTTGCTAATTTAATCCTAAACCTTTCAATTTTGTCAATAAAGTCATAAAAATTTTCACTTTTTGCCAATTGAGTTCATTTGGCCAATTTTGGTTGGAATTTGCTAACATAGATACTGGCTGTCTTACATGACATGACCGATGCGAACGTGAACAAAATTAATTATTCTTATATATATTTTCTAAATTTTTAAAAAAATTTCTTGTCTCTTTTTTTTCCCCTCTCCCTCTCTCCTTCCTCTCCATTAGACGCCTAGCCTCCAACGACTAGCCAGAGGTTGTGATTTGCAAGGGTCGACCTTACTGACCTTAGGCATGGTCACCCTTGCTGGGAACTAGCAACAAGCAGCCTCCCTGGCCTTACACGAGGTCCCCCTCATTGGGGTCTGGCAAGGGTGACCCTTGCTTTCACTCGAAGCACGTGAGGGTCGGCCTTGCTAGCTGCAAGCGAGGCTTGCCCTTGCCAGATCCGATGAGGGCGAGCCTTGCCCAAGGACTGCGAGGTCATCCCTCGGGATTTGGCAGAGGCGACCCTCGCCCCCACTCGAAGCACACAAGGGTTGGCCTCACTAGCTATGAACAAGGCTCACCTTGCCAGATTCGGCGAGGGCGAGCCTCACTCAAGGCTCGCTAGGTAATCGTCACTAGGAATTGGCGAGGGCGACCTCACATGAGGCCAGTGAGGTCACCTCTCACCAATTCTAGGTGAGGTCGACCTTGCTTGAGGCCAGCGAGGCTAACCCTCATTGGTTGCAACCTTTGGCCAGTTGCCAAAGGCTGGGTGACTGATAGAGAGGAAGACAAGAGAGAGAGAAAGAGAGAGAAAAGAAAAGAAAAGAAAAGAAAAGAAGAGAACATTTAAAAATTTAAATTTCGAAAAAATATTTAAAAATTAATAGATTTTATCCATGTCATTTCGGCCAAAATTGGTCGGATGAACTCAATTGGCAAAAAGTGAAAAGATTTATGACTCAATTAGTAAAATTGAAAAGTTTATGACTAAATTGATAAAAATATAATAGGCTTAGGATTTTTTGGATAATTTCCTATTGATTAGAACTTGGAGCAACAAATTACATGATAATATTGACAAGATTTATAATTTTTAATCATATTAGAAAAGTGCCGTGCACGGAAACATGACTGAAGGAGGCGTTTTTCGTAATTTACCCGTTGGCCGGCAGCGCAAAACTTATTAAATTTAGACAAGGCAAGTCGGCTTGGGGACCCAGAAATTTCCCAAGGAGAAACAGACAAGAGTTAGTAGACTTTGACCAAAACATCTTTTAGGTTTAGAGGAGACTTTATGAGTTGAAAATGATGGAGAAGAATGCAGACCCCCAGCCACTTCCTGGAAATTGAATGTTTCCGTCATGACCGCAGATGCTCGAACTTACGTGGAAATTTGCTGTGGAGTCCCGGGTCAAGCATGAGCTCAATGGATGTGATCCGAGGTGTTGCAATGGTCTAATGTTTAGACTGCAATGAATCTTGTGCAGCACGGAGACGAATGGTTACATTCATTGATGATGAATAAACATTCTTCTGCACATACTCTCTGAAAATTTGCTTACATGAGTTAATAAGAATAAAGATAAATGCACTAGAAGTTCTAAATTTTATGATAAAAGAGCAATTGAGTACTCAAATTTTAAAAGAATACAATCAAGTCCTAAACTTGTCCAAAAGATGCAATCAAGTCTTTCTCTGTCCAATATGGCTAGTAGAAAAAAACTAATATGGTTTTTCATTGTTAAAAAACAGAGGCGTTGACGTGGTTACCACATCATCTATTTTAAGGAAATAAAAAAATATTAAAAGATATTAAAAGCCAAATATTCTATGTTGCAATTAATGTATAGATAATCATTATTGAGAAGCACATTCATCTCCCAACAATTTTTGCATCTGGCTACTCCGTTTCACGACCATACTAGCGCTGGTTCTTAAGCTTCCATGGCAACGAGATCTCCATTCTCGCCGGTACCCACTAGTCACCAGAGGTCCACTACCTCACGTCTTGGGACGTGACCATCGCCTCAAATTTGGGTGGGGGCTGTCCTTTGGCTGTAGATCTAAGTAAGTGTTGCAGCCCTCATTGCTAGAGGAGTAAGGGTAGTTGGTGGTAAGGTCTTTATTAAATTAATGTCTCAAATTCGAATTTGAATTTGTTGATAAATATTTTCTTCCGAAGATTAGAAATTGAATGAAGAAAGAAGAAACAATTTCCTTCTTGGGACTTATTCTTTGGGACGTGCAAGGAAGATATAATGTGTAGCTACAAGACAAAAAAAGGGCACAGTATTTTATCTTATCTAATTATCTTTAAGAGAAAAATAAAATAAAAAAGGAAGAAAAAGGAAGGTTTTCTTCCCCTGCAGTGTACAAATCCTCTTTTAAACAAGGAAAGAGACATGGGGCCAAAGTCAAAATCTTGACTTTGGGCACATAATATGAAAGCTAAAAGGAACGTGAAACCTGTACGTCTACGCCGGTGGTGAGAGGAGCCATAAGCTTTTCAAGCCACGCAAAGCCTTGAAAAGGAACGTGAAGACTTATGTACATGGACCAAAGATGATTTACGTACATGGACCAAAGATGAACGTTGAAGTTCTTACGTAGGTACCAATTCTTGAATCGAATCACGTAAATTTTTTATGTTTTTATTATTTTTCGTTTATCTCTTTTGAGTTTGTGTGTTGACATAAATTATAAGATCTTATCGTTTCCATGTATTATATTCCAACAATCCTCATCAACAAGTACGACGAGCAATGCTTGCCCCATGCCAGTGTGTCAATGGCTGCCAAGCCGCCATCATATTCACTAGAACAATCACCGCCCTTCTCAGCTTCTCCTATGTTTGATCTTCCTCTCTTCTTTTTTTCCCCATTTTTTTCAGATTTTTATTTTTCTAAACATCTTAAAATCAATTTTCCCTTTAATTTATTTTTATTTTTCCAAAATGGCTGATGCAACAACCTTATCAACACCCTTTCTTCACAAAATGATTAAAAAATAAAGCCATGTTAGCTTTTTTCCATTAGCCAAATTGAATAAAGTTAACAGAGGGGTTTCATTAAGACAATTTAACAAATATTAAGATTTGATTTTTTTCGAAAGTTTTATTACTCGATTACTCTTTCTTAATAAGTTTTAGGACTTTTAGCACACTTATTCCATTAAAATATAGAGCATTTAGAGCTAATAAAGGACTAATGAAGTGTCAAATCAATAACTTAATCAAAATCTTATGGATGTCTATCGGGGTGTGGAAAGCTAACATACTCGACTTTAAACCTCAATTTGATGCTCGGTACATAAAATGGAACAAAACCGGATTCTTTTTAGGACATCAAGATGATGAAGGTAAGAGATGGATGAACTTGAATGGAGCTTACTTTACTCACCGGTTGGGCTAGATAGACACAGCTTCCGCTTGGGAACTCATTGTTAACACTTAAATTTTCACTTATTAGAATTTTCAAAACATTTAATAAAATTAGGGATTTAATTTGCTAATCCTTAGCAAGTAACAGTTATGCTACTCACTGCATATCATCATAATTAAGGGGACTGCGATTTTTGCTACATGTTCAAATTGGTGAGAACATTGAAGCCTTCGATATCATTTTCCTCACCTCGTTTTTTGACCTTGGGTATTATTTTTGTTTCTAATTTGCATAATAAAAAATCCTAAGGAGAATACAATTCAAGATTACAGACAGCAGTTGTTTGAATAAGCAAAATCACATTGAATTGATAAAAGAGCTTGGAACTGGAGGTACTGGGACTTCAACAGCTCCCTCCAACATTTGAGTGATTTTTTTCATGGTTGGCCTCAAAGCAGGATCTTCTTGGATGCACCACAATGCTATCATCACAAATCTTTTCACCCTCTTTATGTCACTCGATGCCTCCTCGTCGCTCTCCACTAGCTTAAGTATGCTCCCGTCGTGGTAGCAGTCATACGCCCAGTCGACTAGCACAATTTGAGCTTCAATTTCTGCTTCCGGCTCAAAGTTCTTTCTACAGCAGATGAGCTCTACCAACAAAATGCCAAAGCTGTAAACGTCTACCTTGCTAGAAATAGGCATATTCCTGAACCATTCTGGCGCTAAATAACCTC
Source organism: Eucalyptus grandis (assembly GCF_016545825.1). Taxonomy (NCBI): domain Eukaryota; kingdom Viridiplantae; phylum Streptophyta; class Magnoliopsida; order Myrtales; family Myrtaceae; genus Eucalyptus; species Eucalyptus grandis. The sequence continues at coordinate 68,672,102 of NC_052614.1, forward strand.
TGGTTCCTCTGACTCCAGTGGTGGTTCGTGTTTGGTTCGCCATCAAGAGCTTAGCTAATCCGAAGTCTGATATTTTTGCAGCAAGAGAACCATCAAGAAGAATATTTTGTGGCTTGATGTCGCAGTGGATTATATGCCTTGTGCAATCATCATGCAAGTAAGAGAGGCCCTGCGCAACACCACAGGCAATTTCTATTCTTTTGAACCAACTGGGCCTTGAAGTGCCAAATAGAAAATCCGCCAAAGTGCCGTTGCTCATGAATTCATACACCAGTAGCCGGTGTTGACCTTCATTGCAGAATCCAAGCAACTGCACTAAGTTCTTGTGGTTAGTTTGGCTAATTGCACTAACTTCTCTTTCGAACTCCTTTTCACTTTCTCCGGTCCATGTCACCAACACTTTTACTGCCATAAAGTTTGTATCCTTGGATCCAAGAACACCTTTGTACACTACTCCAAAAGCACCCCTACCCAGTTCTTCTTTGAATCCATCTGTTGCTTCTTGAAGTTCCTGAAGAGTGAAAGTGCGCATGCCTGGAACCTGGTTGATTTGGACTGGTCGTGACAACTTATAATCCCTAGATCGGGAGCTTCTATAAATTAAATAGGTAACAAGGAGTAGAACTAAGTTCACAAACACGGAGCTACTCAACAGCACCGATCCGATGATAATCAGAGTTGAATTCTTATTTCCGTTACCTGTATTTATTGAAGTTGAGTTATTTATCCTGACCTTGATCAGAGCTTTTCCAACCTCACTAGGATCCATCCTTCCATTGGAAAGAGGGATCTTCTTTTTCCAGCAAGTTCCGCCGCCGAAAATAGCAACTGCGCAAAAACAATCAGCCAAGCAAGCCTCTCTACAACTGTCCTCAGTTTGTCCCGTGCTACGATTGTAATCAGCTAGTGGCCAGTTTGTATTGAGCATGTCCTGGAAAGTGAACTGGTCTGTTTCCGGCCTACTTTCATCACAACTTTGGGGTACGAAGTCCTGTTTGCATCCACTCATCTCGTTTGTTGAATCTAACTGAGTATATCCAGGCGGACAGAGGCATCGGGGCTTCTGATCGTCTCCAAGAGAACAGTAGCTGTTGAAGCCACAAGCTCCAGAACCGATATTTTGCGCGATGCTCGTGCATATATTTGAAGGGACCGGGGAAGAGACCACTGACCAGCCTATTGCCTGGCCAGAACTTGAACTTGCCGTCTTAGGGTATACATATTGCCTGAAGACCCCGTCATATTCAAGGATCGCTCTTTGGTAATATCCGCTGGTCGGGATTGTGCCTGTGGTGATGAGTTTGAGAGCTGTTCCATTCCTAGCCGTGAGGTAGACCTGACCACTTTGATTGAATATCAATCCGAAGCCGCTGCCTACGGTGTTGCTAACCCAGTAAGTATCCGAGGCATCCCATGGGTTAGGAGTGGCATAGAATGCGAGATTTCCATCGTCTCTCAGCATGAAGTGGAATCTCCCGGTGGAGTAATTCATTTCGGAGTAGCGAGCGTTAACTTTAGTCCCTTGAACTAACTGTTGCGTAGGCAGCATCGTGTCGGTCGGTTGGCTGAATGTCTCCCACAAGTTCACATAGTTCTGGCTAACTAGGACAAAGTTCCCCGTGTCGAGCATGGCCGCATACGCTACACCAGCGACGGTCGGGCTAGGAGACCACAATTCTGTTCCATTTGGGCCGGTGAGCATCAGTTGGCCATCGGCGGTCAACTGGATCTTCGAACCTTCTGGCGCTAGATTATCACCATTCGCTGACCAGACGATGGTCTTCTCCTCTATCTTCTCGAACCATATCGCCAGCAAATGAACTCCTTGTCCCATTTGCAGGAACCCGAAAGCGAACTCGCCCGACGGCGACAGCCAGGAAGAGTTGCGGTCATCCGCTGTTAGCGAGGAGCCCAAGGTGAGGTTGCCGTTGGCCTGAGCCTTGGCAGAAAGTGGAAGCGTAACAAGCAGCAGAAGGATTCCGTGCATCACTGAAGCCATATGAGACGGAAACTTGAGCTACTGCAGCCTCAAGGATGAAGACCAGCGCTGCTTATAGAATTCGAGTCCCTCTCTCTCTCTCTCTCTCTCTCTCGTAAATAATGATTTGGAATCATGCGTGAATCAGTATGAAGCACCTAAAGTTTTATCTTATTAGGAGCTTGGTCAACTTTATTGTAATTGAGGCATTTTCCTTTTTACTTAATTGTGTGTTTTTTTTTCTCTTAATATGCCTTATTAGTTTTATTATACATTCATCAAATTAAAAAAAGAAGAAGTTACTTTTTCGTATCATCATCGATATTTATTTTTTCTGGTATTTATTGTTTAACTAAATTATTTTTCTCCATATGTAAAAGTTGATTGGTAGCGTTCTTTCTCTAGTCGAAATAATTTATAGTTTACGAACAAAAAACGTACCTTTCTCAATTATAATACCCACCGGTGGATGTTTAAGTGAACCTTTATTGACCGGTAAATTATCAACAAAATACAATATAGATTTTTAGAGCTTTCCAATTGGGCCCCTGCAATTAATTAGTAACTAACCAACGAAATAATGATCTTACCATCTAGATGAAATCAAGCTTAAGTTCGTAAATTACTATTTTCACAGTCCTTAACTGTGCTGGTAATCTCCAAAGACAACGACAACCTCCTAAATAAGTTAATAAACTTTTCATTGAGTAGGACCTTTGATAAACTTCATAAACTTCATACTTCAAGGGATACTTACTACCCTAAGAGAGCGCAGACATGTTGCTAATTTCACTTGTACTTACTAACTTTTATGGTGGAGGTTTACAATTTAAGATTGAATTTGTTGTTAGCAGATCTCTCAAATTTTTAGCAACTTGCTATGCTAAAAGCGGGCCTACGCTTGTGAGTTACTCATTTCCATAGCAAGTTAATAACCAAGGTTTTATATTTCCAATGGTAAATTCCTCACTTTGTAATCAACTTACCAACTCGTAGCGAGACCCAAGTTGGTAATTTATTAGTTAAATTTCTTAAATTACCAATTTCACTGCTAAGTTTTTATTTTGAGTGGTAAAATATATTCTGCTTAATGTTGGTAAGTTCCTTACTTCGCCGGTAACTTATTATCTTATAAATTGATCTCGACAAGTCATTAATTTCACCGCTAAGCTTTTATTCTGTGCGATAAATTCGTAAGAAAGGTGATAATGTACTCTTTGCAGTTAACATTGGCAAAGTTGCCAACATTGGCCCCGTTTGGTTCAGCTTTGGGAATGGGCTTTGGGACTCTAAAGTCCCTTGGCCAAATGCAAATGCGTTTGGTTCGTGCTTTTGCGCGACTTTGCCAAGATGCACTTGCATCTCCAAAGGAGTCTAAAGGCCCTTAGCCCAATGGAGCTCTTGAGGTGCATTGGCAAGTTGCATCTTGGGAATGCGGTTACTGTTCATCTTCTCCAACCTCTCCAAGCTGCTGATCGGAGGCCGACGACCACCGGCGAAGGGATGGCGCGCGCCGGCGACCGTCGCCTGAGGGTCGCCCGACCCCGGCGACCGTCGCCCGACCCCGGCGACCGTCGCCGGACCTCAGGCGACGCCCGGATCTCGCGACCCAGGCGTCGGCCGCCTGGATCGCGCGGCGGCCGCCGAGGTCGGGCGACCCTGTGCGACGGTCGCCGGGGTCGGGCGACCCTGGCGACGGCCGCCCGAGGTCACGGTCGCCGGGTCGCGCGGCCGGCCGCCCGGGTCGCGCGACCCCGGGCGACGGCCGCCTAAGGTCGCGCGACCCGTGCAACGGTCGCCCGGGTCACGCGCGGCCGTCGCCCGGGGTCGCGCGACCTCGGGCGGCCAGATCTGGCCATCCGCCGCCGCCGCGACCCCGGCGACCGTCACCTGGGGTCGCGCGACCCAGGCGGCCAGATCCGGCCATCCGGCCGCCGCATCTGACGGTCCGGTCGCCGGATCCGACGGTCCGGCCGCCGGATCCGGCGGTCCGGTGGCCGGACTTCAAAAAAGAAAAATAGAATTTTTTTTTGTTTTTTTAATTTAATAAAAGTCATTTGCAAATGCAAATTTTACCAAACGGTATTTTGGCCAAAGTTGCATTTCAAAGCAAATTTTACCAAATGATATTTGCATTTCGGAAAACCTCCTTCACCCAAAGGTATTTGCATTTTGGCAAATGCATTCCCCAAAAGCCGAACCAAACGGGCCCATTATCTGAAAATTGCCGTCGGTCAGTTGGAACTTGGACCAACAAGTTATATAATATTGCCGAAAAGTGCCGTGCACAGAAACACGATTGGAGTAGGTGTGCCTTGTGATATTCCCCTGGGCCGGCAGCGCAAAACTTATCAAATTTAGGGTGAGACAAGTCTTTCCCAAGGAAAAACAGACGATTTTGGAAGACTTTGACAGAGACATCTTTTAGGTTTAGAGGAGGAGATTTTGGGAGTGGAATGTTATTTTGACCAAAACACAAGAATCAACGCGATTACAGGTTATCACGATGAGGAAATTGAATGTTTCAATGGGCGTATGTTAGGTGGAGATTTTTTCTTTTTTTAATATTTTTCTTGTTCAATGTAGGTGCAGAATTGTTGTGCTGTCCCGCACCGAGGATGCGCTCAGCGGATGTGACCCATGGCGGTGTGGTGATCTGATGCTTCGGACTGCAACGAGCCTCGTGAAGCTTGGAGAAGAATGGCTACATCAACTATGGATAAACATAATTCTGCATATATCAAATGGCTCTGTTTATTCTGTTCAATTTGGTTAAGAAAAAGTTGCATGTGTTTTTCATTGTTGTTCAAAGAGCGAGGCGATGATGTGGATGTCATGTTAGGTAAATAAAAGCTTGGAGTGGACTTTGTTTTAAATTAGGGTTCAAAGTATTATTACTTTTTTAAATAAGAGTTCAAAGTGAATATTGTTTCAAATAAAAATCTGAAGTGGTCATATCAATCTTAAAAAATGATTTGACCTCATTGACTACTCAAGGGCATTTTCATATTTTAATTTTTTTTTCCTTTTTTCTTTCCTTAAAAAAAACTAAAACTTGAAAAAAGAACAAAGAAAAAGGAACACATAGGCCCTTCGCCTATGGCCATTGCCTCATCATTGATGGGGCAGCCACAATGGCCAATAGGGTAGCTAGCGACTTGGCAAGGGCTAGTGACCCTCGCCAACCTGACTTGCACGAGGGCTGCCAAACTTGTGCAAGGGCCAGTGACCCTTATGTAGATCTGGTTTATGGTCGTTGGCCATTGCTGCCACCCCATCAGAAATGGGGGGGGCATTTTTGTTCTTTGTTTTTTTTTTTTTCTAAAATCTGATTTAACTAAAATTTAGCCCATGATCGACCGGATTATTTTGCCAATGAGCCGACGGGGTTATGCCCTTATTTTAAACAGTTATAACCACTTCGGATTCTTATTTGAAAAAGTAATGACACTTAATACCCATATTTAAAACAAGATCCATTTTATGCCTCTATTTGAAAAAATAAGAGTATTTCAAACATTTCTTTGGAATTTTCCCTAAAACTATTAAAAGATATTGAAAGCTAAATGCTGTATGTTGCAATTAAAATATAATCAATTCTTTTCAAAACTTTAATGAAATAAAAAAAAAGAAAAATTAAAGAGAAAATCATTCTCGAGAATTGTCTCCATCGATTTTTGCATTTGTCTACTTTTTATAGCCGTAGCTGGTGCTGGTTCCCAAGTTCCCATGTCAACGAGATCTCTATCCTCACTCAAATCCGCTATTCACGAGAGATCCACCACCTCGCGGCCGAACACTGCTTCCTTCTTCAATCTTCTTTGACAATGTGGGCTATGATCATCGTCTCAAATCTGTGCAAGGGTCATCCTCTTGTCGTAGATCTAACCAAGGGTCGCGGCCGTAATTGTTGGAGGAGCGAGAGTAGCCAATGGCAAGGTCCTTGTGTAGGCAAGTGACAAGGGATGCCACCTTGCCCGGCTGCCTTGTCTCACACACGCTTACTTTATTTTTGTCTTTTCATTTTTTTTTGAAAGTATGTGAAGGTGGTAGCAAGGGTCACACTAGCTTACCTAAGCCCGGCGAGGGATGTCGGCCCCTCGCCAATGCATGGGTGGCCACCAAGCCGCCACCACCTTTACTGGAACTACCGCTATCCTTCTGAGCTTGTCTTATGTTTGATTCTTTGAACTTCTCCTCCTTCTCCTCCTTTTTTTCCAATTTTTTATTTCAACTTTTTATTTTTTTATAAAATCTTGAAATCAATTTCTTTCTTCTTCTTTTTTTCGATTTTTTTTTTTTTTTTTTAATGTCAATGTAGCAACTTCATCGACACTTCTTTCTTAAAAAAATGGTAAAAAAAGTCATATAAACTTTTCCTGATAGCTAAATGGAATGAAGTTAAATAGAGAAACTTGAATAAACCAATTTGAAAAATTTTAAGCAAGATTTCACTTTTTGAAAGTTTAAGAATTCGATTGGACTTGTATAATAGGTTTTAGGACATGTAGTACACTAATACCATAAAAAATATAGAGCATTTAGAGCTTATCGAGGATCAATGAGGTATCAAGTCAATAACTTAATAAAAGTCTTATGGACACCTGTTGGAGTGAGGAAAGCTAATATACTCAACTTTAAATTTCAATATGCTCGGTAAACGGACTGTATACGGCTTAGGCCGTCAAGGTGATGTAGGTTAGAGATGGATGAACTTGAATGGAGCTTGATTTACGCATGAATTAGGTGGATAGACATGACTCTTGCTTGGGCCCTCACCGTTGACACTAAAATTTTTCCCTATTATAATTTTTGAAACATTTTCATAAAATTAGGGATTTAATTTGTTAACCCTTAGCAACTAACCGTCATGCTTCTCCCGACATTTCATCGCAATTAAGGGGATTGTGGTATTTGCTACATCATGGGAGTTCAGACTGGCGAGAAAATTGAAGCCTTCAACATCATTTTCCTCCCCTCGTTTTTCCACCTTGGGGATTTTTTTTTAAGTAACAATAGACGCCTCGTTTTTTTAAGGTGTTTATGTGCAATAAATTTCTACTTCGCCACTAGTAAGATTTGAACCCTTTGCGCAGCATGCTGGGGTTGAAATCCCGCTACCGACAGTCCCCTTTGCTAGGCGATCTGTAAATCCATGATAAAACTTTCTAAACCCGTGTTATGCCCTAGCTTTGACATGGAGTAATCTCCCTTCCTCTTAAAATTTTTATCATATCCGAATAAAAATAATTTTGCTTCACCTGGTGCGTTAAGGGCATTCATCTACTTCTATAAAATTGGCGCAAGCAGACCATTCCAAAGTGAAACAAACAAAAGACGAAGACCTTGACCCAAATATCGTACGTTTTGTTGAAGAAAAACGACATTAGAACGATAGCAAACGAGCCGGCAGACCCCATGGCTGACAAAAACAACTGTGAAATCGAACCTTTCAATTTTCTGATGCAAATCGATGCTGGATTTGGATCTTCTGGGTCTTTCCATTGTCTTGGTATATTTTTCGGTTTCCTCCAGTTTGGACCCATTGTCCAATGGCATTAACAGTAGCTTGCTGAGTGGCTTATACAAGATCTCCAATGGTCATTTAGAAAGGTATATGTATGCCTAGAGTATTGTCTTTCTATTGTCACTTCGCGCAATTTCTCAACAGATCAATCGAGAAGAAAGTTCGTTTGATTATGCTTCCAACCACGTGATTTGCGGACTCTGATTTCTTTGGTCTATATGAAGTTGGTTGCCAAAAGGAAGTGAAAGTCCCATCTGAGTGAATAGAAAAGCAGCAAACCTTTTGAAATTAGGAGTTCAGGGTACTGATCCTCGACTTGAGGATCAGCAAGTTTCATATGGTTTCTCACCATTCAAATTGAGCAGATAAGATCTGTTTTGCTTCGATGAGGTTAAGATACTCTTTTACTGCATCCAATGCAATTTTGATGAAGCAAAACGGTTGATGGAAATGCATTGATGGGGTCACATTAGTTTTACCTGCGACATAATGGAATATGATTCACGAAGAATTCCTAAGAGATTTAAAACAATTTTGCCAACAATTGCCAACATGCGAATGAATTTCAAACTTTGGGAAGATTTAGCTTATTTAAGCTGGATTTATGTGAACATATAATGACAATGTCTATTCTGGCGTAGGAGCATTAACAGACTATACAGATACTTTTCATTATCACAGACACCAGTTGTCTAAATAATCAAAATCACGTGGAACTAATAAAAGAGCTTGGATTTGGAGGGACTGAGACTTCAACAGCTCCTTCCAGCATCTGAGTGATTTTCTTCATGGTTGGCCTCAAAGCCGGGTCTTCCTGATGCACCACAGTGCCGTCATCACAAATCTTCTCACCATCTTTATGTCGCTTGACGCCTCCTCGTCACTTTCCGCTAGCACATGTAGATTCCTGTTATGGTAGCAGTCATACACCTAGTCGATCAATACACTTTGAGCTTCACTTTTGGCTTTCGGCTTATAGTTCTTTCTGCAGCAGATGAGCTCAAGCAAAAAATGCCGAAGCTGTAAACATCTACTTTGGCAGAAATAGTCATATTCCCAAACCATTTAGGCACTAAATAACCTTTGGTTCATCTGACGCCAGTGGTGATTCATGTTTGGTTTGCCATCAAGAGCTTAGCTAATCTGAAGTCTGATATTTTTGCAGCAAGAGAGCCATCAAGAAGAATATTTTGTGGCTTGATGTTGCAGTGGATTATATGCCTGGTGCAATCCTCATGCAAGTAAGAGAGGCCCCTTGCAACACCACAGGCAATTTCTATTCTTTTGCACCAGCTAGGCCTTGAACACTTTCGTACACTGTTCCAAAAGTACCCCTGCCCAGTTCTTCTTTGAATTTATCTGTTGCTTCTTGAAGCACCTGATAGGTGAAAGTTGGCATGCCTGTGGCTTGGTTGATCTGGACTGGTCGTGAAAATTTAGAACCTCTAGATCGGAAGCTTTTATAAATTAAATAGCTAAAGAGGAGTAAAAGCAAGTTCAAAAACATAGAACTACTCAACAACACTGATTCGATGATTACCAGAGTTGAGTTCTTGTTCTTCTTCTGGCCGTTTCCTGGAGATGTCAAAGTTGAGTTATCTATCCTGACCTTGATCAGAGCTTTTCCACCCACACTTGGATCCATCCTACCATTGAAAAAAGGTTTCTTCTTTTTCCAGCAATTTCCATCTTGAAAAACAGTGACTGCACAAAAACAATCAGCCAAGCAAGCCTCTCAGCACCAGTCCTCGGTTTGTGACGCACTAAGCTCGTAATCATATCGTGGCCAGTGTGTATTGAGCATGTCACGCAAAGCAAACTGGTCCTTTTTAGGCCTACTTCCATCACAACTCTAGGATACGAAGTCTTGTCTGCATCCGTTAATCTCGTTCATCGAATCTAACATAGTATATCCAGGTGCACATTGGCATCAGGGCCTTTGAATCCGATCGTCTCCATAAGTACAGTAGCTGTTGAAGCCACAAACTCCGGGACCGGTATCTCGTGTGATCCTCATGCATATATTTGAAGGGACCGAGGAAGAGACCGTCGGCTAGCCCATCGCCCAGCTGGAACTCGAATATGCCGTCTTAGGGTGGACATACTGCCAGAAGACCCCGCCATATTCAAGATCGCTCTTTTGTAAAATCCGGAGGCGGGGATGGTGTCTGAGGCGACGATATTGAGTACCGTTCATTCCTAGCGTGAGGACGTAGACCTGACCACTTTGATTGAATATAAGTGGTAGTCAGTACCCAGGGCGTTGCTAATCTAGTAAGCATTTGAGATGAGCGGCTCAGTTGGGGTATGAAGTGGAATCTCCTAGCGGAGTCATTGAGGACATGAAGCAATGACAAAATTGAGGACAAATCTTCAATAACCTGGGGAGATTGAGGTGTGAGCATTAGGCTTCATCAATTGATTCAAGTGGAAGATGTCAATTATGTGGAAAAGTTGTCGATCGGCTATTGAGACATCAACACACATGTTTATTGTTGATCCAAGACTACTAATAGACTATCTAACAATCGAAGGCTATTCTGGACAATTTCTTTTGTTGTTTGGTGATCTTCAAAGATGTCCATTAGACTGCCCAAGGAGACGAACGAATTTATAGTCTATTTTAATTACTTTGCATCTAGTCAAGTGTCATTAGGAAGTCTTAAGTGTGTTGTAGTTTTCAAGGAGCCAAAGTTCAAGTTTCTAGTCTTAAGGGTGTTGTAGTTTTCAAAGAGCCAAAGTTCAAGTTTGTAGATGTTTTAATGCATTGTCTAGATCCTAGGTCATTATTGTGCTTTTCTAATTCCTATGTCTTTAATTGATTAGATAGTTTCTCGTGTTTAATGTTTAGTCTATTTCCTATGTAATTATCTCTCTATATAATAAGGCGAATTCTCATATGTAAAACATTGAATTTTGAGTGTACGAATTTTTGAGATTTTCCTCTTTATGAGCAAATATCTTTGGAGAGTGGATTACCCCCGTCTTTGTATCCTTCAAAGGTGGATTCTTCCTCAAGGTGAGCCAAAGAAGCACTATATCCTTGGTTGATGGTTTTCATGTAGGCCTTGGTGATGAGCTTTTTCAATCCTGAAGTCGTGTAACAACTCTCTCACCCATCTTGCAACCGTATCAGATATCATTTGAACTCGTACATCATTAAGACGGTGATTAGCAAATATTCACCTCGGGGAGTATTTTTATTTCTAAGTAGCATCATAAAAAATCCCAGGGAGAGTGAACCAAGTCGTGGCCTAACCAGATGAAGATGACATTGGGCCACATGCTCTTAAATTAAGCATTCATTGGACAAGGAGGAAAGTATATGCATTGAATGGAATGGCCTCATGCATGCATGCAAAGGGAACAAGCTCATAATTGTCTAGCAAATTTCTGCTTCGCCAAGTGCATGAATAGGAGCAGTCATCTACTTCTATGAAATTGTCGCAAGCAGACTTTTCCAAAGCGAAACAACCGAAAGACAGAAGACCCTTGACCAAAACATCCTCCGTTCCATCGAATTGAGAATATGGCATGGAAAAGATAGCGAAAGCGTCAGCAGATGCCATAGCTGACAAAGACAAACATGTAATTGAACCCATTAAGCTGCTGGTGCAGATCGATCGTTAGATTTGGATCTCCGAGGTCTTTTCATTGTCTTGTCTCAGTGTATTTTCCAGTTCCGTCCTGTTTGGACCCGTTATGGAATGGCTTTGACTATAGCTTGCTGCTTTGTTTATACAAGATCTCCAATGATCATATGGAAAGGAATACGTATTGCTTAGAAAAATTGTCTACATTGTGTTGCTTCTCGCTAATTCTCAATAGATGCATCGAGAAGAAAGATCGTTTGATTATGCTTCCAACTACGTGATTTGCGGACTGGGATTTCCTTGGTCTATAAGAAGTTGGTTTCCAAGAGGAAGTGAGTGTCCTTCGTATAAATAAAAAAGCAGCAGAACTATTGAAATTGGGATTCCAGATCACCGATCCACGACCTGAAGATCGGCAAGTTTCATATGCTTCTCATCATCTAATTTAGTAGATAAGGTCCGTTTTGCTTAGATCAATTTAAATTCTCTTTCACTGTGTCAAATGCAATTTTAGTGAAGCAAAATCGTCGATGAAAATGCTTAGATGGAGCCACATTAGTTTTTACCATGACATGCAGGGATATGATCCACATAGAATTCCTAGGTGATTCAACAGAATAATGCCTGTGACTTTAAATTTTTCGGCGACTGATTCTGCATTATTTGATATATAGTTACTTGGTCACTCAAACATCGAAGTCTCTCAATTAATGCATGCGGCCTCGCATGCAATTCCTTTTGCGACAATTGTCAACCCGTTTTCTCTTGGATACATGCGAGGGAATGTTAAGCTTGACTGATGATTTAGCTTATTTAAGTGGGATCCATGCAAATTATGAAATTTTTTTATTCGGCGTAATAGCACTAACAGACAATACAAGTACTTTTCATGATTACAGCGACAACAATTTTCTTAATAAGCAAAATCATACTGAACTGATAAAAGAGCTTGAAACTGGAGGTATTGGGACTTCAACAGCTCCTTCCAACATCTGAGTGATTTTCTTCATGGTTGGCCTCAAAGACGGGTCTTCCTGGATGCACCACAATGCTGTCATCACAAATCTTCCCACCCTCTTTATGTCACTCGATGCCTCATCATCGCTTTCCACTAGCTTAAGTATGCTCCCGTCGTGGTAGCAGTCATATGCCCAGTCAACCAGCACAATTTGAGCTTCAATTTCTGATTCTGGCTTGTAGTTCTTTCTACAACAGATGAGCTCTACCAACAAAATGCCGAAGCTGTAAACGTCTACCTTGGTTGAAATAGGCATATTCCTGAACCATTCTGGCGCTAAATAACCTCTGGTTCCTTTGACTCCAGTGGTGGTTCGTGTTTGGTTCGCCATCAAGAGCTTAGCTAACCCAAAGTCTGATATTTTTGCTGTAAGAGAGCCATCAAGAAGAATATTTTGCGGCTTGATGTCACAATGGATTATATGCCTGGTGCAATCATCGTGCAAGTAAGAGAGGCCCCGTGCAACATCGCAGGCAATTTCTATTCTTCTGTACCAGCTGGGCCTTGAAGCACCAAATAGGAAATCTGCCAAAGTGCCTTTGCTCATGAGCTCATACACCAGAAGTCGGTGTTGACCTTCATTGCAGTATCCAAGCAACTGAACTAAGTTCTTGTGGTTAGTTTGGCCAATTGCAATCACTTCTCTTTCAAACTCCTTTTCGCTTTCTCCAGTCCTTGTTGCCAGCAATTTTACTGCCACAAAGTTTGTATACTCGGATCTGAGAACACCTTTGTACACCGTTCCAAAAGCACCCTTACCTAGTTCTTCTTTGAATTGATTTGTTGCTTCTTGAAGCTCTTGATAAGTGAAAGTCTGCATACCTGTGGCTTGGTTGATCTGGACTGGTCGTGATAACTTAGAATCCCTAGATCGGAAGCTTCTATAAATTAAATAGGTAATGAGGAGTAGAAGCAAGTTCACAAATACAGAGCTACTCAACAGCACCGATCCGATGATAATCAGAGTGGAATTCTTGTTTCCATTTCCCGTAGATTTTGAAGTCGAGTTATTTATCCTGACCTTTATCAGAGCTTTTCCAATCTCACTAGGATCCATCCTTCCATTGGAAAGAGGGAGCTTCTTTTTCCAGCAAGTTTTGCCGCTGAAAATAGCAACTGCGCAAAAACAATCAGCCAAGCAAACCTCTCTGCACCTGTCCTCGGTTTGTGCCGCAGTACGCTCGTAGTCATACATTGGCCAGTTTGTATGGAACATTTCATGTAAAGCGAACTGGTCTGTTTCAGGCCTACTTCCATCACAACTCTGCGGTACGAAGTCCTGTCTGCATCCGCTCATCTCATTTGTTGAATCTAACAGAGTATATCCGGGTGGGCAGAGGCATCGGGGCCTCTGATCGTCTCCAAGAACACAGTAGTTGTTGAACCCACAAGCTCCAGAACCCATAGTTTGACTGATGCTTTTGCATATATTTGGAGGGACCGGGGAAGAGACCATCGACCAGACCATTGCTCGGCCAGAACTCGAATTTGCCAGCTTGGGGTAGACATATTGCCTGAAGACCCCGTCGTATTCAAGGATTGCTCTTTGGTAAAACTCACTGGTCGGGACGGTGTCTGAGGTGATGAGTTTGAGCAATGTTCCATTCCTAGCCGTGAGGTAGACCTGACCACTTTGATTGAATATCAATCGGAAGCCGCTATCTTTGGTGTTGCTGACCCAGTAAGTATCTGAGGCAACCCACGGGTCACGAGTGGCATAGAATGCGAGATTTCCATCATCTCCTAGCTTGAAGTGGAATCTCCCGGTGGAGTAATTCATTTCGGAGTAGCGAGCGTTAACTTTAGTCCCTTGATCTAACTGTTGCGTAGGCAGCATTGTGTCGGTCGGTTGGCTGAACGTCTCCCACAAGTTGACATAGTTCTGGCCGACTAGGACAAAGTTCCCCATGTCGAGCATGCTTGCATAAGCTACGCCAGCGACAGTCGGGCTAGGAGACCACAACTCTCCTCCATTCGGGTCAGCGAGCACCAATCGGCCGTTGGCAGTCAACTGGATCTTCGAACCTTCTGGTGCTAAATTATCGCCATTCGCCGACCAGACGATGGTCTTGTCCTCTACCTTCTCAAACCATATCGCCAGCAAATGAGCCCCTTGTCCCATTTTCCGGAACCCAATGGCAAACTCGCCTGACGGCGACAGCCAGGAAGAGTTCCGGTCATCCGCTGTTAACAAGGAGCCCAAGGTGAGGTTGCCGTTGGTCTGAGCTTTGGTGGAAAGTGGAAGGGTAACAAGCAGCAGAAGGATACGGAGCATCACTGAAGCCATATGAGATGGAAACTTAAGGTGCTCCTTGCGTCGAGCTACTGCAGCCTCAAGGATGAATACCAGCGCTCTTTATAGAATTCGAGTGTGTCTCTTATCGCCCGTCAACAAGATTATAAATCCACCACCTCGACATCTAGCAGTAGATGAGCAACTGTTTTACAAGTGAGCCTGTCAAGCAATTAGTAACTTTCTAGTGAAATCATGATGTTATCACCCCTACGTCAAGCAGTGAACTCCTAAGTGCTTTAAAATTTTTCAAGTGGGTTCGTCAAATACGTGGTGAATTTCTAAAGAAGTTGATAATTTATTATTTCACCAGTTGTAACTTATTAAGCTAAAAGCAAGCTTACGTTGGTAAATTACTACTTTCATGGTCCGTAATTGTACGGGTGATCTCCAAAGACAACCTCCTAAATAAGTTAAGTAAGACCTTCGGCAAATTTCATACTTCTTGTGAGACTTACTAACTTGAGAGAGCAGACACGTTGCTAAATTTACTGGTACTTACTAACTTTAATGGGGAAGGTTTACAATTTAAGATTGAATTTGGTGTTAGTAAATCTCTCAAATTGTTGGCAACTTATTATGCTAAAAGCGGGCCTACATTGGTGAGTTACATATTCCCATAGTAAGTTAATAACCAAGGTTATATTTCCAATGGCAAATTCCTTACTTTCTTAGTAACTTACCAACTTATAGCGAGACTCATGTTGGTAATTTATCAGATTCACTCTTAAGTTACTAATTTTACTGCTAAGTTTTTAACTTTGAGCGATAATTTCCTAAGAAATGTGGTAATTTACTCTTGCATTTAATGTTGGTGAATTGCTAACTTTGTAAACTTGGACCGACAAGCTACATGATATTACCAACAAGACTTATAAATTTTAATCATATTAGAAAAGTGCCGTGCGCGGAAACATGATTGGAGTTAGCGTGTTTCTTTATTTCTCCGTACGTGGAAATTTAGAAAAAGGCAGGTCTGCTTGGGCGGATCCATTAATCTTCGGTCGTGACCCAGAAATTTCCCAAGGGGAAACAGACAAATTTAGAAGACTTTGACCGAAACATCTTTTAGGTTTAGAGGAGGAGATTTTGGGAGTGGAAAATGTTTTTCTTTGACCAAAATACAAAGGATTCGATTCCTGTGGAAATCAAAGCGATCACTGATCACTTCGTGGAAATTGAACGTTTCAATGCGCGTACGTACGTGGAAATTTTGCTGTGGTGTCCCCCATCAAGCGTGCATGCAGTCAGTGGATGTGATTGTGAACCGTCTAATTTTGACTTTAATCAGATCGCTAATGGACTTCACAAGAAAAAACAACACTCCTAATCAATCCCCCCCCGCGACCCGCAAAACGTATACAGCACACCTAACACTACCCTGACAACTGACACGTCAGCACACGCTCGCCACACTGTCCGGTACTCTCCCTCCATTGTCGTCTTCCGCAGGGAAATATAGAAATGCAGGAGATGGCGAAGTGAGTGTCCCCTTCTGTATGAATAAAAAAAAGCAGCAGAGCTATTGAGATTGGGATTTCCGGACACCCGCTGCACGCCTTGAGGATCGGCAACTTTCATACGGCTCTCATCATCTAATTTAGCAGAGAAGATCTATTTTGCTTGGGTCAGGTTGAAACACTGTTCTACTGCGTCGAATGCAATTTTAATGAAGCAAAATCGTCGATTGAAAAATGCTTTGATGGAGCCACATTAGTTTTTCCCGTGACATACAGGGATATGATCCGCATAGAATTCCGAAGAGATCCAACACAAGAATGCCCGTGACTTTAAATTTACCAGTGACTGTTTCTGCATCATTTCATATAGTTACTTGATCATTCAACATGTTCTCTCTTGGATACTTGAGAGGGAATGTTAGGCTTGAGTAAGATCTAGCCATTTTAAGTGGGATCCATGTGAGGACATCATGAAAAAGTTTAATCTGGCGTAATAGCAATTACAGACAATACGGATAATTTCCATGATTACATACATTAGTTGTCTTAATAAGCAAAATCATATTGAACTGATAAAAGAGCTTGGATCCGGGGGGACTGAGACTTCAACAGCTCCTTCCAACATCTGAGTGATTTTCTTCATGTTTGGCCTCAAAGCCGGGTCTTCCTGGATGCACCACAATGCTGTCATCACAAATCTTCTCACCCTTCTCATGTCACCTGATGCCTCTTCGTCGCCCTCCACCAGTACAAGCACACTCCCATCACGGTAGCAGTCATAAACCCAGTCGACCAACACAATTTGAGCTTCCGTTTCCCCTTCTGGCTCAAAGTTCTTTCTGCAGCAGATGAGCTCGACCAACAAAATGCCGAAGCTGTAAACATCTACTTTGCCAGAAATAGGCATATTCCTAAACCATTCAGGCGCTAAATAACCTCTAGTTCCTTTGATCCCTGTGGTGGTTCGTGTTTGGTTTGCCATCAAGAGCTTAGCTAATCCAAAGTCTGATATTTTTGCAGCGAGATAGCCATCAAGAAGAATATTTTGCGGCTTGATGTCGCAGTGGATTATATGCCTAGTGCAATCGTCATGCAAGTAAGCAAGGCCCCGCGCAACACCACAGGCAATTTCTATTCTTTTGTACCAGCTGGGCCTTGAAGAGCCAAAAAGAAAATCTGCCAAACTACCGTTGCTCATGAATTCATACACCAGTAATCGGTGTTGACCCTCATTGCAGAATCCAAGCAACTGCACTAAGTTCTTGTGGTTAGTTTGGCCAATTGCACTCACTTCTCTTTCAAACTCCTTTTCGCTTTCTCCGGTCCTTGTTGCCAACATTTTTACTGCCACAAAGTTTGTATCCTCGGATCCGAGAACACCTTTGTACACTGTTCCAAAGGAACCTCTACCTAGTTCTTCTTTGAATCCATCTGTTGCTTCTTGAAGCTCTTGATAATTGAAAGTCCGCATGGGCGCAGTTTGGTTGATCTGGACTGGTCGTGAAAACTTAGAATCCCTAGATCGGAAGCTTTTATAAATTAAATAGCTAATGAGGAGTAGAAGCAAGTTAAAAAACACAGAACTACTCAACAACACTGATCCGATGATCACCAGAGTTGAGTTCTTGTTCTTCTTTTGGCCGTTTCCTGTAGATGTCAAAGTCGAGTTTTCTATCCGGACCTTGATCAGAGCTTTTCTATCCACACTAGGATCCATCCTACCATTTATAAGAGGGTTCTTCTTTTTCCAGCATTGTTCGTTTGCGAAAATAGCAACTGCGCAAAAACAATCAACCAAGCAAGCCTCTCGGCACTGGTCCTCGGTTTTTGATGTGACAACCTCGTAATCAGAGTACGGCCAGTCTGCATTGAGCATGTCATGCAAAGCAAACTGGTCTTTTTCAGGCCTACTTCCATCACAACTCTGTGATACGAAGTCCTCTCTGCATCCGTTCATCTCATTCGTCGAATCTAACAAAGTATATCCAGGTGGGCAGTGGCATAGGGGCCTCTGAATCTTATCGTCTCCAAGAGTACAGTAGCTGTTGAAGCCACAAGCTCCAGTACCGGTATCTCGATTCATGCTCGTGCATATATTTGGAGGGACCGGGTAAGAGACCATTGACCAGCCCATTGCCCAGCCAGAACTCGAATTTGCTGTCTTAGGGTGGACATATTGCCTGAAGACCCCGTCATACTCGAGGATCGCTCTTTGGTAAAATCCGCCGGTTGGAACTTCGTCTGAGGTGACGCTATGGAGTACTGTTCCATTCCTAGCCGTGAGGTACACCCGACCACTTTGATTGAATATCAACTGGAAGCCGATACCTACGGTGTTGGTAGCCCAGTATGCATCTGAGACGACCAGCGGGGTGGGAGTGGCATAGAGTACAAGATTTCCGTCATTTTGCAGTATGAAGAGGAATCTCCCAGCGGAATAATTCATTTCTGAGTAGCGAGCGTTGACTTTAGTCCCTTGATCCAACTGTTGTGTTGGCAGTATCGTATCTGTCGGATGGCTGAATGAATCCCACAAGTTGACGTGGCTTGCACTCGCTAGGATGAAGTTCCCCGTGTCGAGCATGGCCGCATACGCTAAGCCAGTGCCGTTCAGGCTAGAAGACCACAGCTCTCTCCCTCTTGGGTCAGTAAGCACTAGCCCATCGGTGGTCAACTGGACTTTCGAACCTTCAGGCGCTAGATCACCGCCATTTGCCGACCAGACTATGGTCTTGTCCTCTATCTTCTCGAACCATATAGCCAACAAATGAGCTCCTCTTCCCATTCTCCGGAACCCGAAGGCGAACTCGCCCAACGGCGACAGCAAGGAAGAGTTACGGTCGTTCGCTGTCAACGAGGAGCCCAAGGTCAAGTTGCCGTGGGTCTGAGCTTCGGTGGAAAGGGGAAGTGGAGCGAGTACAAGAAGGATTCCTAGTATAACTGAAGCCATGTTTGATGAAATAGGCGTGCTCCTTGAGTTGAGCTACTTCGGCCTTAAGGATGAAACCAGCGTTCTTATTGAGATTCCCTATTTTCCAAGCTACCGGAGTCTCTCCCGTACGTCCCGTCGTTCACGGCGGGTGAGAGAGGCGACCATTCCTCCTCCGCTTTGATGCGATTGCTCCTCCTTTTCTCCATAGCAAGTTTGAACCAAAGTTGTGGACAGCCTTTGCCCATGTCAACACATATATCTATCACTATCTTTGACCAAAACAAAACACATATATCTATCTAGAATAATGATTTTACCATATGGTCTGAAGTTTTATAAAAGCTCCATCTGTAATAAAAGGAAATGATTGATCAAAATATAAGGTGATATTCGTAAATATATTTTATTAATCAACCTTTTCTTTTTTGTAGTAATAGACCATTTAGAAGTGTATGATGAGCATCCAATTTTCGCAATTTGATCTTTCTTTTGTTTTTCGTTATTGAGGCCTTTTTTTTTTTTTTCCTTTTTACATTATCTTGTTTCTTTTTTCTTAAAGTATCTTATTAGTTCCATTACTATTTTCATCAACATTTAAATAAAACTAATTTATGATAGTATCATTGATATTGATTTTTTTCGGATTATAATTTTTAGCCAAATTTATATTTTCTCTATTTTCTTTGTTTTTCACTTCTTTGTTTTTTTTTTTTTTTTTTTTTATAGAAATTAATACCGAAAGAACTTGTCAAATTTAGAATAAGGCGACTCTGCTCCATAAGCTTGCCAGGGACCCGGACATTTCGAGGAAGGCACAAATTTGGAAGACTTTGACCGAACGTCGTCGTACAGGAGACTTTATGGGATGAAAGGGATGCAAGAGGATGGCCCTTATATCACGTTGGTAAACTCCATTAAGCTAAAAGCAGGCCACTAATTTTGCAAGTAATTTGTTAATTTCAACGGTAAAATTTTGTTTCATCAATACATTATTAAGTTACCGATTTCAATGGTGGAGCTTTTTCTAAATATTGATTAATTAATAAAAATACTTATAAAATTTAAAAGGGAAATGATGCCCTCGACTCATAAAAGAAAATGATGTATCGAATCTGTAGTCATTTAAAAAAATATATATATAATCGATTCATCTATCATTTTATTTTGTAGATATATTTTTCTCCATTTTCTTTATATTTCCACATAAAACAATGGTGAAAAAGCTATTGCCATAAACAAGATGACAAAAAACTTTTACCCCTTAAACGGCATGTACCTTGCGCGCGCTAACAGAATGGAGTAACAATTTTAAAGTTCAAGGGCAAATATATACTATTGCAAAGTTCGAGAGAGATTTGAGTAATTTCTTCATGATTTTCTTTTCAACAGAAAATTTGCCACTTTATTAGAAATTTACTAACTTGTAACTTGTAAGGACTTACGTGGTAACTTACTAATTTCATTGCTACAATTTAGTTTTAAATGGTCAATTTATAAATAATTGGACAACTTGCGTTCCACTTGAAATTGGTATTACTACCTTATAAGCGGACCTATATGGTAAGTTATTAATTTATATGAAAATTATAAATTTCACCACTAAATTTTTGTTTTGAGTAATAAATTTCTAAAAAAGAGTTAATGATTTATCATTGCATTTATTGCTGGTAAATTGCTACCATTGTTAGTGCATTACCACATCAGTTGACTAAGAAGTCCCCAGTTACGTGATTTTATCAATAAAATTTGGAATCACTGATCATATAAAGAAAAAGTATAATCACAGAAATTTGTTGGTTTTTCGGCAGACATTTCAATATAATTCAGCTATCTATTATACATGTTGAGGTGCACGTGTGAGGGTGTTAGAACTTAGATGAAAGAAGTATCACGTCATGGATGTGGTATATTACGGAGCAGTTAATAAATTCTAGTTACCTTATCGTTTAATTGACTTAACATTTTTAATGAAGGTAGATACAATTGAATATGTTAACGGGCTCGTATTTGGGCTTCCCCTTTAGTTATCTCTTTAGGTGAAGGTTACATACTTCTATTTGCGTGTCCCTAGCAATATCTAAAACTAATGCAATTTGGAAATTGCTTGGCAATTGTATCTACATGATCTGTAAAATTGTTGCTTACTTTCACCGGAAATGGCATTTCCTCTTGTGGATTTTCATGCTGCTGTTGATGCAAATCTTTGAACTATGCCATTTTGCAAGTGGAAACATGTATATAAAACGATCTTGTAGATAGCTGTTTTTACCATGATAAAAGTCGCCTTACTTGTTCACCGTTATAAGTTTCCTGTAAAAGTTGAGAGGCAATTTTTTAATCCAGTTGAACTGTTTATAATTTACCAATGAGAGAACGATGCTGCTCTCAAATCTAATATCCACCGGTAGAAGCATTTTTCAATTTAGGTTAAATGGCAAGAATAGTCCATGATCTTAGAGTTACTAATTTCACTACTAAGTTTTTCATTTTGAGTGGTAAATTATATTTTACTTGAAGTTGGCTGGGAAGTTCCTTACTCCGCTGGTAACTTATTATCTTATAAGCAGATCTATGTCGATATGTTATTAATTTCACCGGTCAGCTATTAAATTTATTGCTGAGTTATTATTTTGAGTGATAAATTCCTAAGAAAAACTGCTAATATTGTCTGTAAATTGCCATCCGTTGCTTGTACCACCATCATATGATATTGCCAAGGAAACTTATAATTTATTATTCATATTAGACAAGTACCGTGCGCGGAGATTTATTGACAAGCGGAATATTATAATTATAGGTGATTGGAGCAAGCTTATGTCGGAATTTCAATGGCCAGCAGCGCAAACTTAGCAAACTTAGAACAAGACAAGTCTGCTTGGGCGTGGCCCTTAAGCTTGCCATGACCCAGAAATTTTCCAAGGAGAAACAGACACATTTGAAGACTTTGACCAAAGCATCTTTTTATGTTTGGTGGAGATTTTATGAGATGAAAATGATAGAAAAGAAGGCAGAGACCGCAGTTGATTCAAGTCACTTCATGGAAATTGAATGTTTCGATCATAATCACAGATGCTCGAATGTAGGCGGAAAATTTGCAGTGGTGTCCCCCATCAAACATGTGCTCATTGGATGTGATATGAGGTGTTGTGATGATCGAATGCTTAGACTGCAATGAGTCATGTGCAGCTCGGAGAGGAATGGTTACATTAACAGCGAATCTACATGACTCCGCAGATGCTCTACCAAAATTGCATACAGGAGCTAATAAAAATAAAGATAAGTGCATAAAAAATCAACAAAAATGTAATCGAGTATTAAAACTTTCATAAGAGTGCAATTAAGTCCTAAAATTTGTCAAAATTGTGCAATCAAGTCTTTTCCAATATGGCTGGCAGAAAACACTAAAATGATTTTTCATTGTTGTTCAAAAGAGAGGCGTTGATGTAGTTGCCACATCATCCATTTTAGTAAAAACTATATTAAAATATATTAAAAACCAAATTTTCTATGTTAAAATTAATAAGTAAATAATTATTTTCGAAATTTTAGAGAAATAAAAATCTGAAAAAGGAAGAAGGAAGAACCGATTTTGTTTTTTAATTTTTCGAGAAGGGCATTTGCCTCCATCATTTTTGCGTTTGGCTACTTCGCTTCACAACCGTAACTAGTGAGATGGTTAACGTGGCAACCTCATTAGCAACTCTTTCTTCGAAAATTGATAATAATAAAAAAAATCACGTAGCTTTTTTTATTAGCTAAATTAAACGGAGCTGATAGAGCAATTTAATTGAAATAGTTTGATAAGTATTAAGACTTGATTTAATTTTTTGAAAGTTTTAAACTCAACTACCTTTCCAATAACTTTTAAGACTTTTTGCTCACTTATTCCATAAAAATATAGAGCCTTTAGAGATCATACAAGATCAATGAAGTATCAAGTCAAGAACTTGATATAATCTTATGGACAACCGTTTAGTTAATATTTCCATAGTAAGTTAATAACCAAGGTCATATTTCCAATGGCAAATTCCATGCTTTGTTAGTAACTTACCAACTTGTAGCGAGACCTATGTTGGTAATTTAGCAAATTCACTCTTAAGTTACTAATTTCACTACCAAGTTTTTATATTGAACGATAATTTCTTAAGAAAGGTAATAATTTGATCTTGCACTTAATGTTGGCAAATTGCTAACATTGTCTGTAAATTACCACTAGTTGGTTGGAACCTGGATCGACAAGTTATATGATATTACCAACAAGATTTATAAATTTTAGTCATATTAGAAAAGTGCCGTTCATGGAAGTAGGCGTGTTTCTTAATTTTTCCGTACATAGAAATCTAGATAAGGATTTTGCTAGCATAACATTTTTTAGGCTTTTGTGAGAATAATAGCTTGTTGTAAGTCACAAACTTTTGAAGAGATATGCCCCACAATAATTTATAATTAATTGTTATTTGATTTTTTATGATTCGGAATAGATTATTATTCTTATAATATATTAAAAATAGTCACACAATTATTTTTCTTTAGAAAAAGGCAAGTCTGCCTGGGCAGGGCCATCAAGCTTTGGCCGTGACCCAGAAATTTCCCAAGGAGAAACAGACAAATTTAGAAGACTTCTACCGAAACATCTTTTAGGTTTAGCGGGGAAGATTTTTTGAGTCAAAAATATTTTATTGACAAAAACACAAGGATTTGATTCCTGCGGAAATCAAAGCGATTACAGGTCACTTCGTGGAAGTTGAACGTTTCAATGCGCGTTGTACGTGGAAATTTGCGGTGGTGTCTCGCATCAAGAATGCATGCAGTCAATGGATGTGACTGGGAACCGTGGCGTTGGGGTGATCTAATGCTTGCTGCTTAGACTGCAATCGAGTCTTGTGCAAGCTTGGAGAGGAATGGCTACATCAATGATGGATGAACATAATTGTGCATATATTCTGCACAAATCGCTCTGTTAACTCTATTAAATTTAACTATCGAAAAAAAATTGACGTAGGTTTTTCATTGTTGTTCAAGAGAAGAGGCGTTGATGTGAATGTCACGTCAACCAATTATAAATATATATATATATATATATATATATATATATATATATATATATATATATTAGAAGATATTTAAAGCTATATGTTGTATGTTGCAATTAAAATATAATCAATTGTTTTTTGAAAATTTAGAGAAATAAAAATAGGACAAAAAGAAAAATTGAAGAGAAATCATTCTCGAGAATCGTCTCCATCAATTTTTGCATTTGACCACTTCGTTCTGCCGCCATGGCCAGTGTTGGTTCTTAAGGACACGCTAATGTCAAATCCATTTAGGATATGCTTAGTAATGCTTCTATTACGGAGAACAATTTCTTTTAGAAATAGTCTTTTTTTATTTCTATTCTCTGGAACAATTTTTGAGAAAACAACACATTTGGTAACTACAAAAAAATTTATATTCTTATTAAGCTAAAAGCAAGCTTACGTCGGTAAATTACTACTTTCATAATGGTATCATGAGGACATAAGTCTGAACATATTCATCCTTAGAGTCTGTTTTTGAACATATTTAGCCTTAAAGTCTAGACACAAATGAATAAGTTCAACTTCAGCATAAAATCTATCTTTTGGTTCTTCCAAGTCTAATCTTTGATAATAATTTGTTACTCAATCATTAAATACATTAGTAACCTTTGATATGTTTTGTCATCTTCAAAACAACACAAGTGATTTTCCTAACAAAAGAGACCATCGACCAGCCCATTGCCAAGCCGTAACTCAAATTTGCCATCTTAGGATGGACATATTGCCTGAAGACCCCACCGTATTCAAGGATTGCTCTTTGGTAAAATCCACTGGTTCAAATTGTGTCTGAGGTGAGGATATTGAGTACAGTTCCATTCCTAGACATGAGGTAGACCTGACCACTTTGATTATATATCAACCACAAGCCAATACCTACGATGATGGTAGCCCAATATGCATCTGAGACAACTAGCGGGTTAGGAGTGGCATATAGCACGAGATTTCCGTCGATTTGCAGTATGAAAAGGAATCTCCCAGCATAGTAATTCATTTCGGATTAGTGAGCGTTAAGTTTATTCTCTTGATCTGACCATTGTGTCGGCAGTATCGTATTAGTCGGTTGGCTGAATGTATCCCACAATTTGACGTGGTTCCTGCTCGCTAGGATGAAGTTCCCCTTGTAGTGCATGGCTGCATACACTACGCCATTGCCAGTCAGGCTAGAAGACCACAGCTCTCTTCCTTTTGGGTCGGCAAGCAGTAGTCCACCGTCGGTGGTCACCTGGATTTTCTAACCTCCGGATGCTAGATCATCGCCATTTGCCGACCATACTATGGTTTTGTCCTCTATTTTGTCGAACCATATAGCCAGGAAGAGTTCCTGTCATCCGCTGTTAAGGAGGAGTCCAAGGTTAAGTTGCCGCTGGTCTGAGCTTCAGAGCGGAGGTGGAATGAGCACTAAAAGGATTCCTAATATCGTTGAAGTCATGTTTGATGAAAGTTGCGTGCTCTCTGAGTTGAGCTACTTCGCCTTATGAATGAAACTAGCATTCTTCACAGATTTTCCACTTTGTATGCCCTCGGAGTCTCTCCCACGATTATCATTGATATTAAATATTTCTGAAAGATATATCTTTATAAATTTAATTTTTTTTTTTTTTTTATAGAAATCAATGGTGAAAGAAAATTTTCGAATTTAGAATATAGCGAGTCAGCACCATGAGCTTACCGGGACCCTGATATTTTCTAAGGAATAGCATGAATTTGGAAGACTTTGACCAAACGTCATAAATGTTAAGTTGGAGACTTTATGAGTTATGGAGAAGAAGGCAGGGCCCGTATTTGATTCAATCCCTAAATTCAAGCCGATTACTAATTTTTTTTTTTTTTTATCGAGAAAATACGATATGCTATAAATTACTTAGCCATTGTTTAAGGCGATTACATCAGGAGCATCAAAGCATAATAAATCAAGTAAAGCAGGCGGGGGTTGGAACAGCCAATTGGAGGGAAGAAAATTGCACCGGCAGGCCTTTGCAAGCCAATCAGCGGGCCGGTTTGAAGTTCGACCATAGTGGGCCAGAGAGATGTCCCGGAATGTCTTCATTTTTTCACGGGCCCGGTCCAGAAGAACTTGAGTGCGCCAGTTCACTTCAGTCGCAGAGGAGATCCCTTGCACGAGTGCAGAACAGTCGGTATGTACTTCCAGAGGGAGTTCCGCACGAGTTGCAAGTAGATCTAGGGTTTCCAACAGAGCTAGAGCTTCCGCCTGTTCCGCTGAAGACGCCTCCACTACTTTCGCAAGTCCATCCACCATACAACCTCGGTGATCCCTGCATATGCACGCCACTGCTGCTCTATTTTGTTGATTTCCGCTGGTCTCTGTTTCCACGGCAGTTTGCTCAGCGAAAGAGGCGTCTATATTTACCTTCAGCTTTAGAGGAGGCGGTGGTAGCCATCGATCGGTAAGCGTCCTTTCTTTTTGTTGAGGTTGGGTCTCGGATACCACAGAATCATGGATGACTTGCGCTTGAAAAATGATCTGCTGCGGGTGCAGGGGACGCCGCTCGAATAGGAACAAGTTGCGCCCCTTCTAGATGCACCATAGAACAGCCACAACTTGTTCGAACTTCTTCGCATGGTTAGAGTTGGCTTTAAGTTTGGCGAGCCATTCTTCAAAATGGGTTAACCCATATCTTAATATCTTGATCTGCAGAAATTCGGAATTCCAGATCTGAGTTGTCCATGGACAGAGAAGCAGAAGATGTTCTTCGGTTTCAGTCTCTTTGTTGCAGATGGGGCATATGGGATCCGGTACGATCTTTCTTCTATATAAGTTTTCCCGTGTAGGAAGAGCATTCTGGGAAGCTTGCCAGAGAAAAAATCTAATTTTTGGGATAGTTTTTACTTGCCATATTTGTTTCCATAGATCTGGATTGGTGTGATGCGATGAGGTTGCTGCATGGCCTATGCTTGCTGTATGTTTTCTTACTGTGTGGTAGCCACTTTTCACTGAGTAAAGACCAGAATTGCTGTGCATCCAGACAAGTTTATCTGTCAAATTTGGCCCTCCAATAGGTGTAGCAAGTATTTCCCTAGCGACTCTGTTTTCAAACATCGATTCCACCAGCTGGGTTTTCCATTTGCTGTTGCTAGGTTCAATTAGAGCCTCAACATATTCTGGTTCATTTTCTGTTGCCGGACCTCCAATTGGACCACATGTTATCCATTTGTCTTCTCGGATTGATAGAGTTTTACCATTCCCAACTGAATACATAATGTGTGGCCTGATAGAATCCCTACCCCGAGTTATACTTTGCCATCCCCATGAAGGTCGGGATCCATGTCCAGCTTTCCAGAAATCTCCATGAGGGAAGTAGAGGCCTTTAATCACTCTACTCAATAAAGAGTGGGGGTTTTGTGAAATGCGCCACGCTTGTTTGCCCAACATAGCTGTATTGAGATCGATTAAGTCTTTAAAACCTAAGCCTCCCTCAGTCTTTCTGATTTTCAAAGCTTCCCAACTCTTCCAATGAATTCCAGCCTTTTTACTATTTGTTTTCCACCAAAAACTTGCAATCCTCCTCTCGATAGCTTTGCATATGGAAATAGGAATCTTGAAGATGGCCATGGCGTATTGAGGAATGGCCTGTACAACTGATTTTATCAAGATCTCCTTCCCTGCTTTTGATAACAAATGCTCCTTCCAGCTTTCTAGTTTTCTGTTCACCCTTGCAATTATCCACGCAAACATGTCTTTTTTTTAGCAGCCCCAATCCGTCGGTAGCCCTAGATATTTCCCTGTTTTTGCAATTTCTGGGACTCTCAATTCGTTGGCCATATTGTGCCTCAAAGTTGGTGGACAGCATTTACTGAAATATATACTAGATTTGTTTAAATTGATGGCCTGGCCTGAGGCATAGCAATACTCATGTAGAATAGTTTCCAGATTTTGACACTCTAGGATTGATCCATGGAGGAAAAAGATTGAGTCATCCGCAAAGAGTAAATGTGAGAGAGTGGGACATCTACTGTTCAGCCGGATTCCCCTAATAGTGCCATCTTCAACTGCTTTGCCCATCATATTAGATAGAACATTTGCTACTAAGATGAATAGATATGGAGAGAGAGGATCACCTTGTCGGATTCCACGTGTAGGCTTGAAAGATGGTAAATGCTCCCCATTAAAATTCACACTGAAAGTGACAGTTGAAACGCATTGCATCACCCATTGTACCCACTGAGCGCAGAAACCCATTTTGGTTAGGCATGCACTAAGAAAATCCCATTCGATCCTGTCATACGCCTTCTGCATATCTAGCTTTAAGAGTGCTTGAAACTTCTTCTTTCTGTCCCTGGTTCGTAATCTGTGGAGTACTTCTTGTACCATCAATATGTTGTCTTGTATCAGCCTTCCTTCCACAAATGCACTCTGCTCTTCAGCAATTAGAGTTGGTAGCAAGGGCTTTAATCTATTTGTCAACACTTTTGAGATGATTTTGTAAACGAAATTACACAAGCTAATGGGGCGAAAATGTTCCAACTTTTCTGGGTTTGGGACTTTAGGAATAAGGGTGATAAGCGTGATGTTCATTGCTGGATTGAGATAGCCTGTGTTAAAAAAGTTCTGAATCTCTGTGTGAATATCTTGAGAAATGTCTGGCCAATGAGTTTTGAAAAAGAGGCCATGCATACCATCCGGACCTAGAGCTTTATGGGCTCCTAATTGTTGCATAGCTTGCATAATCTCTTCCATAGAAACAGGTTCTACTAGTCTTTGATTCATTCCCGCATTCACCGAGGTTGGTATTTGTTGTAGAAGGGGCTGAAAGTTGCGTGGCCCCGCTGATTCAAATAACCCTTTGAAGTATGTGTTTGCCAACTCTTTCAGTTGCTGTTCATCTCGCACCCATTCATCTTCGGAATTTTTCAGCATCACAATCTGGTTTCTGGTTCGTCTTTGAATGGTTGTGGCATGGAAAAATTTGGTGTTTTTATCTCCCCAAGCTAACCACTTAATTCTGGATCGCATTCCCCAGTACATTTCTTCTTGTCGCCACAGCAATTCAATTTCTTTTGTGAGTACTTTGATTGCCTTGCTTTCTTGAGGGAGCCCGCTACCATTCATTTGTCTTTGTAGTTCACTATTCAGCCAAGTTAGCCTCTTCTTTGCATTTGAAAATTTGCCTTTGCTCCATTTTACTAACTGATTTGCCACATTCTGCAGTTTTTCAACCACATTGAGCTGGAAGGAATCGGGTTCAGACCAAGTATTCCTAACAAGACTCTTGCATTCCTCCTCCTCTGCCCAAAAGGCTTCATACTTAAAAGTCTTCTTCTTCCTTTGCGTTGGCGGACAAGTAGATAGAATAATTGGAGTATGATCAGAACCGATTGCTGGTATGGCTATGCATTCTGCTTTGGGATATTTGATTCGCCAATCTGAATTGCATAACACTCTGTCAAGTCGTTCCTTAATCAAATTTTCTCCTTGTCTCTTATTTGTCCAGATGTAAGCACACCCTTTGCATTCCATATCCAGCAGAGAGCAGTGGTTGAGGAAGTCCCTGAAAGCTGCAATCCGGTAATTTTCAACTCTTTTCTTGCCCACTTTTTCCCATTGATATAGAATCTCGTTGTAGTCCCCCATACACAACCATGGCAATTGGTAAAGATGACTCTCTCTATTGATATGCTCCCATAACAATACTCGCTCCTTAAAATCATTGGGTGCATGTATAAAAGAAATGTGCATACGCTGGTTGCTAGTTTGCAGATAACATTGGGTGAAAATAATGTGTTCTGTGAAGGAATCAATGGTTAGGATTACCTCATCATCCCAAAATAGTGCTAAGCCCCCTGCTGTCCCCTCTGGATTTACTATGAAACTATTATGATATCGGAGTCTCCGCCTTAAATTTAGCACTTTCTGCTCCTGATTTTTTGTTTCTATTATAAAGATAATATTGGGCCTTTCTTGAGTCGTTAAGACCCTTAACGCTTGAACTGTCAAGGGGGTGCCCAGCCCTTGACAATTCCAGCTCAAAACCTTCATGGATGAGTTGGTGGCTTATTAGGGCTAGCCACCAGAGCCCACTGAGTAGACTTTTTTGCCACACGAATAGGAGTTTCAACCAGCTGGTTATTATCTATCATTGCTGATTTCGAAGATTGAGCACCATAGGGACAGAATCTTTTTCCTTTTTTTGAAGAGGAATGCTTAGTACTTCTTGCTTTCTCCCTTGTTTGGTTTTGTTCCTCAGCTCTCTGCTCCGCCATGTCTACTTCAGCTACTTTTAACTGTTCCTGATATATCACCATAACAGATTCATCATCGAGACAGCTGCTACCTCGCTTCTGGGGGCCCCTCTCTGCGAGGAGTACTAATTCTTGTGAAGAGATGGAGTGATAGTGTTCCTGTGAGTTGATGGTTTCAGTATTGCCCAGATTGCCAAGAGGTTGGGGTTGCTGCATACTGTTCTGATGTGTTTATGGATCAAGGGTTGGCTGAATGGGCGTCTCCGGTACACTTTCCTCTTCCTCTGGCAGTATTGCTTGCTTACCATAGAAAATTTTGCCATATGGACTCAACTCGCGTGCCTCAGCGCGAAGCCAGTGTCCAAATCTGCCAGGTAAGTTCCTTGCTAACCCTGTCTCCTCATATGGAATTTCTGGACAATTGGTGGCATAGTGGCCGATCTTCCCGCATGAATAGCAGTAATTCGGAAGTCTTTCATACTTAAATTCAACCCACAGTCTTTTGCTATCGAAGTTCACCAACACACCTGTTTTCAGAGGAATTTCCAGATTCAACTTTACTCTAGCCCTGCCCACTCTGTAGTTACTATTCCCCTTGGCTGCCAACTTTACATTTACTACTTCGCCAAGTTTTGATGCTATTTCTCTGACAATTGCTTCTGTTACTCGCCCGATGGGTAGGCCCAGTAATGTTACCCAGAAATCACACTTGTTAAAGTCATAACAGACATCAGGGGTGTCGGGATCACATTGCTTTAAGACTAGCAGATTGTGCCCAAACGACCATGGTCCTGAATCATACACTCGCTGTTTATCATCCTCTGATTGGAAAGAGAATTGGAAATAACCCGGTTCAATAGTAGCACACGTGAACATTTCAGTTCGCCAGGCTTTTTGCATTACACCCATAAAACCATTGAAATTTATGTTGGTCTTATTGAAAAACTTGCCAAACAGAGTTTTTCGGCAAGTCTGCAAGTTTTCCTCAGGAACATCACCTATAATTTCTACTGCATCTTCATCTGACCACAAGTTGCCCAGACTCTTACAAAGGGCAGCCACTCGCCTTTCTTCATCATACTGATTGGCCATATCTGATTTACAGGAACATGATCTCGTTAGGGTTGCGGAACTGACCTGATGGAGCAGTGAAAAACCAAGGACTGGGCGATGAAATCTTTGCGATTGAAGGGAGGTCTGGTTCTTTCCGAGCGAAGAAGAACTAGTAAACAACACCAGCTGGAGGAAAACCTAAGAGAAACGAGATGGACTGCGTAGAGGGGTAGTGGGATGAGATGAAGATGGGTTTATGGTGTAAACGAAAGGAAAAAAGACATTAGGGTTTCGCTACCGATCCTCATATACCCGCGATTCTGTGGGACTGGGTATTACGGAGATGGAAAGCATAGGAGATGGGCAACGGAAAGATGATTTTGGGCAAGGAAAGCCTACCCATAAGGTAGGGGGGGACTACTCAGGCGGTAGGGGGAAATCTCCATTGCAGAGAGGAGGAGCTTTTCATTCCCTTCCGGGATTTTCACTTCGTGGAAATTTTGAATGTTTCAATCTAACTGTATATATGCTCGGACATAATAGGAAATTTGCTTTGTCGTCCTGCATTAGGCATGCGCTCAATGGGCGCGAACTGTGGTCTGAGGGATTATGGTGATTTGATGCTTAGAATGGGATGGGTCTTTGTGCAACTTGGAGAGGAATGGTTATAACAATGATGAATGAACATAATTTCCGTATATATTCTACTAAAGTTTGCATACAGTAGGTCCGGGTTTTGAAACTCCTATATGTTTGTTTAAATGGATGTTGTAGTGATGTAATGATATTGTATTCTCATGGACTTAACATTATCAGGCAAACTTACCGCATCTAAAAGCAATTTGATTTACATTATGACTTGACTGCACTTTTGCAATAAGGTTAAGACTTTTAGTATACTTTATCCTATAAAAATATAGAGCATTTGGAGCTTATGGATGATCAATGAATTATCAAATTATCAACTTAAAAAGAAAAAAAAATCGTACGGACGCCCATTGGAGCACGGAAAGATAACATACTCGACTTTAAACTTCGATTTAGTGCTCTATATGTGATAAACGGACCACAACCGAATACCATTTAGGACATCAAGGCGATAGAGATTAGAGATGGATGGAGTTGAACGGAGCTTAGTTTACTCACACTAGCTAGACATGGCTTTTGCTTGGGGACTCGCCGCTGATGTCTGAAATTGGGGATTCAATCTATCGATTCTTAATAAAAAAAAAAAGCTTCACACTACATTTCATCGCAATTAAGGGAAATGTTATTTTTGCTACATCATGGGAGATTCGACACGACAAGAACATTGAAACCTTTGATATCATTTCCACTTATACATCATTAACATAGCGGTTTACAAATATTCACCTTGGAGATTGTTTTTAGTTCTAATATGCATCATCAAAAATCCGAAGGAGAATGAACCGAATCGTGGCCCAACAAAGCAGCATGGTCAAACGCTAACTCCAAATAACTTAATGTGGGCCGGCCACATGAAGATGACATTGGGCCACATGCTCTTAAATTGAGCATGCATTGGACAAGGACGAAGTACATGCATTGAATAGAATGGCCTCATGCATTCATGCGAAGGGAACAAGCTCATGATCGTCTAATGACTTTCTGCTTCGCCAGCTGCATGAATGGGGCAATTCATCTCCTTCTATGAAATTGGCGCAAGCAGACTTTTCCGCAGTGAAACAAACGAAAGACGGAGGCGCTTGACCAAAACATGGTCTGTTCCATCGAATTGAGAATAAGACATGAAAAAGATGACGAACACGCTAGCAGGCGCCATAGCTAACTGAGACAAACATGAAATCGAACCTGTTAAGCTTCTGGTGCAGATCCACTATAAATTTCATGTGCAACTTTCTTTTCTCTAAACTCTTATTGTTTTTTGCTATTATTTATTGCACACTCGCTAGGTGCTTCAAAGTCTGTGCTACTGCATTCCAAAATCCGATCTTATTCAGAATTTAATCTTGACTCATTCTATTCCGTTTTAATTTGTCAAGATTTTGTAGTATCATCTATTCACCCCCTCTAGGTGGTACTTACTGGCCGCCCTCAAATTATACATCCAACTACGTGATTTGCGGACTGGATTTCTTTGGTCCAGATAAGTGTCTCTCCTGTATGAATAAAAAAGTAGCAGAACTGTTGAAATTGGGATTCTAGGTCAACGATCCACGACCTGAGGATCGGCAAGTTTCATATGCTTCTCATCATCTAATTTAGCAGATAAGGTCTGTTTTGCTTGGATCAAGTTAAAATACTCTTCCACCGTGTCAAATGCAATTTTCATGAAGCAAAATGTAGATGAAAATGCTTTAATTGTTGCATGCGGCCTCGCATGCAATCCCATTTGCGACGATCATCAACCCGTTCTCTCTTGGATACATGCGAGGAAATGTCAAACTTGACTGATGATATAGCTTATTTAAGCGGGATCCATGTGAAGACGCTATGCGTAATAGCACTTACAGACAAATACGAATGCTTTTCATGATTACAAACAACGGTTATCTTAAATAAGCAAAATCATATTGAACTAATAAAAGAGCTTGCAATTGGAGGTACTGGGACTTCAACAGCTCCTTCCAACATCTGAGTAATTTTCTTCATGGTTGGCCTCAAAGCCGGGTCTTCCTAGATGCACCACAATGCTATCATCACAAATCTTTTCACCCTCTTTATGTCACTCAATCCCTCCTCGTCGCTCTCCACTAGCTCAAATATGCTCTCGCCGCGGTACCAATCATACACCCAGTCAACTAGCACAATTTGAGCTTCAATTTTCGCTTCTGGCTCATAGTTCTTTCTACAGCAGATGAGCTCTACCAACAAAATGCCAAAGCTGTAAACGTCTACCTTGCTAGAAATAGGCATATTCCTGAACCATTCTAGCGCTAAATAACCTCTGGTTCCTCTGACTCCAGTGGTCATTCGTGTTTGGTTTGCCATCAAGAGCTTAGCTAATCCTAAGTCTGAGATTTTTCAGTGAGAGAGCCATCGAGAAGAATATTTTGCGGCTTGATGTCGCAGTGGATTATATGCCTAGTGCAATCCTCGTGCAAGTAAGAGAGCCCCCGCGCAACATCGTAGGCAATTTCTATTCTTCTGTACCAGCTAGACTTTGAAGTGCCAAATAGGAAATCTGCCAAAGTGCCATTGCTCATGAATTCATACACTAGTAGTCGATGTTGACCTTCATTGCAGAGTCCAAGCAACTGCACCAAGTTCTTGTGGTTAGTTTGGCCAATTGCACTCACTTCTCTTTCAAACTCCTTCTCGCGTTCCCCAGTCCTTGTCGCCAACACTTTTACTGCCACCAAGTTTGTATCCTCAGATCCGAGAACACCTTTGTACACTATTCCAAAAGAACCCCTACCCAGTTCTTCTTTGAATCCCTCTGTTGCTTCTTGAAGCTCCTGATAATCGAAAGTCCGCATGCACATGGCTTGGTTGATCTGGATTGGTCATGAAAACTTAGAATCCCTAGATCGGAAGCTTTTATAAATTAAGTAGCTAATGAGTAAAAGCAAGTTCAAAAATACAGAACTACTCAACAGCACTGATCCAATGATCACCAGAGTTGAGTTCTTGTTCTTCTTCTGGCCGTTTCCTATAGATGTCAAAGTCGAGTCATCTATCCGGACCTTGATCAGAGCTTTTCCACCCACACTAGAATCCTTCCTACCATTTAAAAGAGGGATCTTCTTTTTCCTGCAATTTCCATCTTTGAAAACAGCAACTACGCAAAAACAATCGGCCAAGCAAGCCTCTCGACACCAGTCCTCGGTTTTCGATTCGCTAACCTCGTAGTCAGACTGCGGCCAGTCTGTATTGAGCATGTCACGCAAAGCAAACTGGTCTTTTTCAGGCCTACTTCCATCACAACTCTGTGATATGAAGTCCTGTCTGCATCCGTTCATCTCATTCGTCGAATCTAACAGAATATATCCAGGGGCGCACTGGCATCGGGGCCTCTGATTGTCTGCAAGAGTACAGTAGCTGTTGAAGCCACAAGCTCCAGTACCGTCTCGATTGATCCTCGTGCATATATTTGAAGGGACCGGGGAAGAGACCATCGACCAGCGCATTGGCCAGCCAGAACTTGAATTTGCCGTCTTAGGGTGGATATATTGCCTGAATACCCCGTCGTATTCAAGGATGGCTCTTTGGTAATAACCGCTGGTTGGAACTGGTTCTGCGGTGATGGTGTTGAGTATTGTTCCATTCCTGTCCGTGAGGTAGACCTGACCACTTTGATTGAATATCAACCGGAAGCCGATACGGCCAGCGGTGATGGTGTTGGTGGCCCAGTATGCATCTGAGACTACCAGCGGGGCAGGAGTGGCATAGAGCACGAGATTTCCGTCGGTTTGCAGTGCGAAGAGAAATCTCCCAGTGGAGTAATTCATTTCGGAATAGCGAGCTTTAACATTAGCCCCAAGATTTAACTGCTGCGTAGGCAATATTGTATCCGTTGGTTGGCTGAACGAATCCCACAAGTTGACGTGGTTCGCGCTTGCTAGGATGAAGTTCCCCATGTCGAGCATGGCTGCATACGCTAAGCCAGTGCCGGTCAGGCCAGAAGACCACAGCTCTCTCCCTCTTGGGTCGGTAAGAACCAGCCCACCGTCTGCGGTCAACTGGACTTTCGAACCTTCAGGTGCTAGACTATTGCCATTTGCCGACCAGACTATGGTCTTGTCCTCTATCTTCTCGAACCATATAGCCAACAAATAAGCTCCTGCTCCGATCCTCCGGAAGCCGAAGGCAAACTCACCCGACGGCGACGACCAGGAAGAGTTCTGGTCGTTCGCCGTCGACGAGTTGCCCAAGGTCAAGTTGCCGCTGAACTGAGCTTCGGTGAAAAGGGGAAGTGGAACGAGTATGAGAAGGATTCCTAGTATAACTAAAGCCATGTTTGATGAAACAGGCGTGCTCCTTGAGTTGAGCTACTTCGGCCTTAAGGATGAAACCGGCGTTCTTATAGAGATTTTTCCACTTTTCCATGCCACCAGAGTCTCTCGCGTACGTCCGGTCGTTCATGGCAGGTGAGAGAGGCGACCATTCCTCCTGCGCGTAGATGCAATTGCTCCTCCTTTTCTCCGTAGCGAGTTTGAACCAAAGTTGTAGACAGCCTTTGCCCATGTCAACACATATATCTCTCACTATCTTTGACCCAAAAAAAAGAAAAAAAGAAAACACACATATTTCTATCTAGAATAATGATTTTGCCATATGGTCTGAAGTTTTATAAAAGCTCCACCTGTAGTAAAAGGAAATGATTAATTAAAAAGAAGGTGATATTTGTACATATATTTTATTAGTCAATCTTTTTTATAAAAAAATAAACCATTTATTTAGCAGCAATTAATAAACCATTTTAGAGTATATAATGAGTTACTTGATTTTGTTTCTTTTATCTTGAAGCATCTTATTAGTTCTATTGATATATCCATCAAATTTTCTTTAAAAAAATCTTATAATAATATCATCGATATTAATTTTTCTGATAAGAATGTCTCCGTGAATTTATCTTTCTTCATTTTCTTGATTTTTTTCCCCTTTTTTCCTTATAGAAATCAATGGTGAATGAGAACTTGTCAAATTTAGAATAAGGCGACCCTGCTCCAGAATCTTGGCGGGACCTTGATACTTTTCAAAGAACGCACTTGGAAAAATTCGATTGAACTTTGTCGTATATGTTTATTAGAGACTTTTCAAGATGAAATTGATGGAAAAAGAAGGCAGGGACAGGATTTACAGCAGTTGATTCAATCCCCATGAATTCAAACCGACTACAAGTTGCTCCGTGGAAATTGAACATGCTCGAACTTACTTGGAAATTTGCATCAAAGCATGCAACCGATGGATGCTTTCCATGGCGACGTTGTGAGGTCTTGTGCAACTTGGAGAGGAATGGTTACAATGATGAACAAACATAATTCTGCAGACACTCTACAAAAGTTTACATCCAGGAATTCCGGGTTTCAAAACCGACTCGTTCGGTTAAATGGATGTCGCGATGACATAAAGATATCGTGCTCGTGGAGTTTACGACATCATACAATACTTACCACATCTAAAAAGCAATTCGGTTTCCATTTAATATAAGTGATCAGTTCACAAAGAGGGAGTGTCCCTGTATATAAATTACCGCATAAGAGTTAACTATCTACAGTTTTATACACATCTTTGATCTTACTGTCGAGACTCCTCTGCATCTTTAGCATCTCAGTCATGGAAAAAGTATTTCCGTGCCACCGTGATAATGCCAGCCAAAACTTCCTGTTCATACAATCGTCCCACAAATAAATTACAACCCGCTGCTTTCCACAATGCTTGACTAGTAAGGCGAAGTGCTAATTTTCCAGGGTTTTTAGGGTCCGATCAGGGCCTGACCTTATAATTAGGAGCTTCCAACAAGCTCCATCCTGCATGAATCCCACATAATCTGGCCTGATTGAGTAGGAACTTTTCTGGAAAAATTCCTGAATGCTCGACTGGTTATGCTAAAATAGTTATAATAGGCGGGGAAACTGTAGTCTTAATCTCTTCCATCTGCTCCTAATGAGGGTCGGGTGCAATGCCAACACGTGCTCGGGCATAAAATCATGTCTTGTTAATATGCCCACCACAGGCAAGATTAAAATGAATACATAAAAGAACATGTTGAACCAGAGCAAAATGCTATTCGCACCCGGTGGCGCAGAAGTATCACACCAAACACACACAGGAGACGAGAAGAAAAATCAATTGTGATCCCCCACCCTGATCTACTCTGATTTTTTACTGAAACTAGGAAGCTAATGTCAAGTAGCTGTATGTGCAGAAATTCAGCTAAACGGAGAGAACATCCTAGTGCAAAGCTGAGCTAGTGAAGCTACATAAACATTTGGCACACCAGAATCCCTTTCACGGGGTTAAACTTGAACATATGAAAGATAATCGAGTAATATAAGAATGGAACAGGGGAGGGTGAGAAAATCAATCTCGTTAGGCCAAAGGAGGATGGTGTTAATGTAATTCTAAAAATGGCCCAATTCTCTAAAAAGAAGGAAGTCATCGTTGTTTTTAATAGGGCTTTGTTAGTATAATAATCTTTGGGCCATTATGAGAATAACAACTTGTTATAAAATCATAAATTTTTGAAGAAGTTGACATCACAACAATTCATAATTATTTGTTATTTGGTTTTTTATGGTCCAAAACAAACTGTTATTTTTACAATACATTAAAAACTATCACCAAATCATTTACCTTGTTTTTAATATATCGTCGACTACTCCAACCACAGAAAAAATCAATTTTTCAAGTAAAGAAAGGACTAGAGGTATCATTGAATGATGGTGTAGTACTCTATTGAGATTGGCAGTAAAGTATTTCAATGCCAAATGACGAAAAGAGCAATAGAATAGCTTTTGATAGAATTAAAGAAGTGAAAGTGAGAGCTTGCGCCAGCGATTTTGGGTATCACCAGCGGATGTCTCAAGCCAACTTTCCTTTTAATTTTTTTTTTCTAAAATGGCTAACCTAGCAACCTCAGCAGCACCTCTTTCTTTGAAAAAAAAAAAAAAAGTAAACCATGTCAGTTTCTTTTTTTCATTAACCAAATCGGAAGGAGTTAATAGAGAGACTTGATTGAACTAATTTGATAAGTTTTAAAACTTGATTACATTTTTTGGAAATTTTCATAACTCGATTGCACTTTTGTAATAATTTTTGGGGACTTTTGATGCACTTTTTCCAAAAAAAAATATTGAGCATTTAGAGCTTATAGAGGATCAATGAAGTATCAAATCAATAACTTAATAAAAAATCTTATGGACACCCATTGGGGCGAGGCAAGCTAGCACGCTCGACTTTAAACTTCGATTCAATGCTCGTTTTGTGATAAACGGACCACAACCAAATGCCTTTTAGGACAGCAAGGTGATGAAGATTAGAGATGGATGAACTTGAAGGGAGCGTGGTTTACTCATGAATTGGGCTGTATAGACATGATTTTTGTTTGGGGATTCATTGTCAATTTTTCATAACGTTTCATAAAATTAGGGATTTGATTTTTTAATCCTTAGCAAAAGATATGTGAATTTGCATTATCTAATGACAGTCATGCCTCTCACTACATCTATTGCAATAAAAAAGATTGTGCTTTTTGTTACATCGTGGGAGAATCAACTTGAGAAGAACATTGAAGCTTTTGACATCATTTTTCCTCACCTCGTTTTTTTCATTTCCAATCACACATCATTAACACAGTGATTTAAAAATATCCATCTCAGGATTATTTTTATTTCTCAGTAGCATCATCAAAATCCTAAGGAGAATGAATTGAGTCGCGGCCTAACCAAGCAAGAACGCCAGGAAGTGTTCCCGTCGTTCGCGGTCAACGAGGAACCCTGCACATACCTTACAAGGAACGCACAAATTTGGAAGACTTTGACCAAACGACGTCGCCGTACACGTTTAGTTGGAGACTTTATGAGGCGAAAGGGATGGAAGTAGAAGGTGCTGGTTCAATCCCTATGAATTCAAACCGACTACAAGTCGCTCCGTGGAAATTGAATATGCTCGAATGTACGGAGAAATTCGCATCAAGCATGTGCCTGATCAATGCTATCAGTGTCATTGTGCCGTCTTGTGCGAACTTAGAGAGGAATGATAACAGCAATGATGAATGTACATAATCCTCTAGATACCCTACAAAAATTTGCATATGAGAGTTCCAGGTTTCGAAACTTATATGTTTGGTTAAATGGATGTCACAGTGCAATGTCATATTCTCGTGGACTCAATGACATCACGCGAAACTTACCACATTTAGAAGCAATTTGGTGTCGCATAACTCCAGGGATGAATTGAAAAAGAAATCTTTATTGGTTCTACCTCCTCTTTTTTATGAAGAGAATGAATCTTTTTATCGAAGGATCAGAAAAAAAAAAAAAAAAAGTACACAGAGGGAGTGTTCCTGTATATATAAATTACTGAGTAAGAGTTTTATCTACAGTTTTCTGCACATTTTTTATCTTACTGTCAAGACTCCTCCACATCTTTAGCATCTCAGTCACAGCAGAAGTATTCCCGTCCCGCAATGATAATGCCACCCAAAACTTCTTGTCCATACATTCGTACGGCAAATAAATTACAACTTGCCGCTTTCCACAATGCTCAATTAGTAAGCCGAAGGGCTAATTTTCCAGGGTCTGTAGGGTTCGATCAGGGCCTGACCTTATAGTGAGTGGCTTCACCCAAAACCTGGCCTGTAGGAATTTTCCTGGGTAAACTCCTGAATGCTTAGTTTTAATAGACGGGGAAACTGTAGTCTCAATCTCTTCCATCTCCTCCTGATGAGGGTCGGGTGCAATGCCAACACGTGCTCAGGCATATAAAATCATGCCTTGTTAATATGCCCACGACAGGCGATCTCTGCAATAAAAGAGCGTCAAGATTAAAATAAATACATAAAAGAACATGTTCAACTAGAGCAGGGTGCTATTACAATAAATAGGCACCCTGTCACATGAAAGTATCACAACAAATGCCCGCAAGAGACGAGAAGAAAAATCAATCGTGATCCCTCACCCTGATCTATTCTGATTTTTGAGTGAAACTAGGAAGCCACCGACTGTCAAGTAGCTGTATATGCAGAAGTTGAGCTAAACGGAGAGGAGAGCATCCCTGGTGCAAAGCTGAGCTAGGGAAGCGACGTAAACATTCGGCACACCAAAATCCCTTTCACAATGATGAACACAAGAAAGATAATAGAGTAATATAAGAATGGAACAGGGGAGGGTGAGAAAATCAAGTTCGTGAAGCCAAAGAAGGTAATGTAATTCTGAAAAATGGCCCAATTCGTCAAAAAGAAGGAAGTCATCCGTGTTTTTTATAGGGCTTTTGTCGCGACCTACCCTCGGGGGAGGGAACAGGTTTAAGGGTATTGCCTAAAGGACGGGCCTAAGGCCCATGATTAGGCGTGGGCTCTCCCAAGCCCATACCCCGCGTGACGTTGGGATATTCTTAAGAAATTTTGCATAAAAGGAGTCGCCACTAGCCTATTGGGGTCGGCTAGAAACCAAGTGAGACATGGGAGCGTGTCTCACTTCCTACGCAACCTGCAGAGATTCTAGGGTCGGGGACTTGATTACACTAATTGACTAATTAGTGCCCTTTGTACCTAATCTTGTTCATTTTAACAAAATGAATTTTTGGCAGGCAATTTGGATTGATTTTATATTTATCCACTAACATGTGACGTGATCATGCAGGCGCGCAATCATTAAAGTAATAATCAAAACTACCAAGATCCTAATTGCAATAAGATTAAACATATGCAATCAAACATAATTAAATATGTAAATTAAACATACGACATAATCAATATGCAAGCAAATAGATGTCTAATTACACTAAGAAAGCAAGATATAGCAATTCCTAACCAAATCACATCATTTTTTGGATTTTCGAAATTTTTTATTTTTTGATTTTTTTTTAATAATTTTTTTAAATTTTTTTAATTTAATTTTTTTAATTTTTAAACAAAATTAATTTTTTAAAAAATAATAATAATAAATTAAAACTATTTTCAATATTTAATAAATTTTTTTGGATTTTCGAAATTTTTTTTAATATTTTTAATTTCTTTTTAAATAATAAAATAAACTTAAAAATAAAATTCGGGCCGGACAGGTCGGGGGTCCGGTCTCGACCGACCCGGTTCAGCCCGTTCGATGCGGGTCGGGTCCGGTCTACGACCGGACCCGATTTCGGCCTCGTCGGCGGCAACGGGCCCGAGTGGGCCCAAAATTCTTTTTTTTTTTAAATACTTTAGTCAAGGCCCAAAGAAAAATAAAGACCCACCTATTTCCTAAGCCCGCGAGAGCCAACCCAATTTACCTGAATCTAAAGCCCGGAGAAACAGACCCAAAGCCCGACCCACTTCGAAGACCAAACCCTACCCGGTTTGGAGGGTCGTTTGACCCGGTTCGACCCGATTTGAGCCTCCTTCACCAAGGCTTCTTGGCGGCACCGACACCGGGCAGCGATGGCGGCGACGGCGGCGGCGCAGCTGGTGGCGGCGGCACGGGCAGCAACGGCGCGTGTCTTTGGTGCCGCGACGGGATGGAAGGAGTGGCGTGCACCGGACGGAGGTGGTGCGGCGAGCGGGGGCGGCCGCGACAGTGCGGCAGTCGCGCAACGAAAGAGGGTCGGGCGCTGGTGTTGGCGGCGTCGTAGGGGCGGCGGTGCGGGCTGTGGCGTCGAGCAGCGGCGAAAGGGGCGCGCGGGCTTCGAGCTGCGGGAGCCTCGGAGGCAGATTTGCTGGCGCGCGGAGGTGGACTCGCGTTGTCGGAGGCCGCGAGAGCGAACAAGTAAGGTTGGCGTCGCAGGGGCTACACGCAGCGAAGA
The DNA here is from genome assembly GCF_016545825.1 of Eucalyptus grandis. Classification (NCBI taxonomy): domain Eukaryota; kingdom Viridiplantae; phylum Streptophyta; class Magnoliopsida; order Myrtales; family Myrtaceae; genus Eucalyptus; species Eucalyptus grandis. The sequence goes on from NC_052614.1 coordinate 68,714,659, forward strand.
GACGTGGACGTCGCGGCTTCAAAGCTTGGAGGCGCTCGGGCTTGGCCGCGACATGCGGGGCGACGATGGCGAAGGGGCGGTGTTCATGGGTGAGTAGACGAGACAAGGCACGGCGGTGGATCGTGAAGACGCAACCAGAACAGCGGGCGCGGAGGCACGGGCGGTGCGGGGCTTGAGCGGCGGTGACCGGCGGAGGCGCGCGGTGGGTGGCGCGGTGCTCGCGGATCTCGGTGCTCGAGCAAGAGAGTGCAATGACGAGGCCGAGCAAAGTGGCGTCGGGTTGTGGTCGAGCGGCACGGGCGGAGTGGCGGGCAAGGAGCGAAGGTAGCTTCGCTCGGAGGAGGCTCGGAGCGGATCTGGCGGGCGTCGGAGCCGAGGAGGACTCGGGAGAGGGGTCTCGACAAGAGGCGGGGCCTCGGGCTTGCAGGAGTCTTGGCGGTGCGGCGGGGGGTTTGACGAACGCGGGATCTGCAAGTCGAAGGCGAGGGAGCGAGCGGGTCGGCACTTGGCGTCACGGGTGCGGGCGGCTCGAACGGCTTCGGGCTCGAGGAGGAGGGCGGCTTGATGGCGGCGGGCGAGGAGGCGGCGGCTTGGACGGCGATGGGCAGCGCCGTGACCGCCCTCCTCCCTCTCCATTCCTTCTCGTTTCTCCTCCTTGTCTTCTTTGTGCTCCCTTTTTTCTGTTCGTGTTCTCTCCTCTCTCTCAAAAAGTCTCCCCGAGCTCTCTTCCTCCTTCTGCCGTTGCCTGCTTTTGCGGGTTTCATCCGAAACAAGGTGGAGGAGGAGAAGAGGGTGGAACGTGGGCCGGGCCAAGAGGAAAACGGGCCCCGGCCCCTTCCATGTTTTTTCTTTTTTTTTTTTTTTTTTTTTGTTTTTTGCCTTTTTTTTTGTTTTTTTTTTTTCTTTTTTTTTGTTTTTTTTTTTTTTTCTTTTTAGTGGCTAATTCATAATTTGTAGACAATTAAATACTAAACAAAAAATGGGAAAATTTAGGTGTCAATGCTGCCCTCTTTGAATGGGAGCTCGAAGAGGTTCCTTTCAAAGACAAAAGACACCTAAATTATTTTGATGATAAACCCAAGTGTATAGGCACGTATTAGATCGATGGAAAGAACTCATAACTATGGAAACGTGTCTTGTCAATAAGAGGAAGAAAGACTCCGGGCTACAAAGCTCTCCGGGCTATAAAGCTCACCGTGTCGTAAGAAAAAGGACTCCGGGCTATAAAGCTCTCCGGGCTACAAAGCTCACCGTGTCATAGGAAGAAAGACTCCGGGCTACAAAACTCTCCGTGTCATAGGAAGTAGGACTGGGCTACAAAGCTCTCCGGGCTACAAAAGCTCTCGGGCTACAAAGCTCACCGTGTCATAGGAAGAAAGACTCCGGGCTACAAAACTCTCCGGGCTACAAAGCTCTCGGGCTGCAAAGCTCACCGTGTCATAGGAAGAAAGACTCCGGGCTACAAGGCTCTCCGGGCTATAAAAGCTCTCCGGGCTATAAAGCTCACCGTGTCATAGGAAGAAAGACTCCGGGCTACAAAGCTCTCCGGGCTACAAAGCTCTCCGGGCTACAAAGCTCACCGTGTCATAGGAAGAAGAACTCCGGGCTACAAAGCTCACCGTGTCATAGGAAGAAGGACTCCGGGCTACAAAGCTCTCCGGGCTACAAAAGCTCTCCGGGCTGCAAAGCTCACCGTGTCATAGGAAGAAAGACTCCGGGCTACAAGGCTCTCCGGGCTACAAAAGCTCTCCGGGCTATAAAGCTCACCGTGTCATAGGAAGAAAGACTCCGGGCTACAAGGCTCTCCGGGCTACAAAAGCTCTCCGGGCTATAAAGCTCACCGTGTCATAGGAAGAAAGACTCCGGGCTACAAAGCTCTCCGGGCTACAAAAGCTCTCCGGGCTACAAAGCTCACCGTGTCATAGGAAGAAAGACTCCGGGCTACAAAGCTCACCGTGTCATAGGAAGAAAGACTCCGGGCTACAAAGCTCTCCGGGCTACAAAAGCTCTCCGGGCTACAAAGCTCACCGTGTCATAGGAAGAAAGACTCGGGCTACAAAGCTCTCCGGGCTACAAAAGCTCTCCGGGCTACAAAGATCTCCGGGCTACAAAGCTCTCCGGGCTACAAAAAGCTCTCCGGGCTACAAAGCTCACCGTGTCATAGGAAGAAGAACTCCGGGCTACAAAGCTCACCGTGTCATAGGAAGAAGGACTCCGGGCTACAAAGCTCTCCGGGCTACAAAAGCTCTCCGGGCTACAAAGCTCACCGTGTCATAGGAAGAAAGACTCCGGGCTACAAAGCTCTCCGGGCTACAAAAGCTCTCCGGGCTACAAAGCTCACCGTGTCATAGGAAGAAAGACTCCGGGCTACAAAGCTCTCCGGGCTACAAAAGCTCTCCGGGCTATAAAGCTCACCGTGTCATAAGAAAGAAAGACTCCGGGCTACAAAGCTCTCCGGGCTACAAAAGCTCTCCGGGCTACAAAGCTCACCGTGTCATAGGAAGAAGGAGAGGAATGAGGTCTCACCATGTAACAATGGGTTTTGACCGGGTTGAAAACGCATGATTTGAGGAAAACCAATGAACCTTTGTAGATAATATGGTTTAAGGTTGACCATGAACCTTTTGAAAAATTGCAGTTTAGAAATAAACTCATGAACATTTTAAAATCGGGGTTTAAGGATGACCCACGAACCGTGTGGTTTAAGGATGACCCATGAACCTTGTGGTTTAAGGATAGACCCACGAACCGTGTGGTTTAGACTGTAAAAAAAATGTCTCACAATGTAAAAACGGGTTTCGACTAGATGTGATGGTCTCGCCGTGTAAAAACTGGTTTTGACTTGATGTGATGGTCTCACCGTATAAAAACGGGTTTTGATTTGATATGATAGTTTTTGACTGGATATAATAGTCTTATCATGTACAAACAAGTTTCGACCGAAATGAAGGTCTCACCGTTTACAAACGGGTTTTGGCCGAAAGGAATATCTCACCGCGTACAAACGGGTTTCGGCCGAGAGGAAGGTCTCATCGTGTACAAATGGGTTTCAACTGGAGGAATGTCTCACCGTGTACAAACGGGTTTCGACCGGATGATAGTCTCACCGTGTAAAACGGGTTTCGACCGGATGATAGTCTCACCGTGTACAAACGGGTTTCGACTGAAAGGAATGTCTCACCGTGTACAAACGGGTTTCGACCATGTGGTTTAGAAAAAGCCACCAATCCCGTGGTTTAAGGATAGACCACGAACCGTGTGGTTTAGGAAAGCCACCAACCTCGTGGTTTAAGGATAAACCCACCAACCGTGTGGTTTAAGGATAGACCCACAAACCGTGTGGTTTAGGAAAGCCACCAACCCCGTGGTTTAAGGATAAACCCACCAACCATGTGGTTTAAGGATAGACCCACGAACCGTGTGGTTTAAGGATAGACCCACCAACCGTGTGGTTTAGGAAAGCCACCAACCGTGTGGTTTAAGGATAGACCCACGAACCGTGTGGTTTAAGGATAGACCCACCAACCGTGTGGTTTAAGGATAGACCCACGAACCGTGTGGTTTAAGGATAGACCCACGAACCGTGTGGTTTAAGGATAGACCCACCAACCGTATGGTTTAGGAAAGCCACCAACCGTGTGGTTTAAGGATAGACCACGAACCGTGTGGTTTAAGGATAGACCCACCAACCGTGTGGTTTAAGGATAGACCCACCAACCGTGTGGTTTAGGAAAGCCACCAACCGTGTGGTTTAAGGATTTAAGGTTTAAGGAAGACCCACCAACCGTGTGGTTTAGGAAAGCCACCAACCGTGTGGTTTAAGGATAGACCCACGAACCGTGTGGTTTAAGGATAGACCCACCAACCGTGTGGTTTAAGGATAGACCCACCAACCGTGTGGTTTAGGAAAGCCACCAACCGTGTGGTTTAAGGATAGACCCACGAACCGTGTGGTTTAAGGATAGACCCACGAACCGTGTGAATGACATGGTTTAAGGCTAACCATGAACCTTTGGAGATGACATGGTTTAAGGTTGACCATGAACTTTTGGAGATGGCATGGTTTAAGGTTGACCATGAACCTTTGATTTTTAGGGAAGCACCTGCTAATCCCTTGAAAGCTGCATGGCTTCACTAAGGAATCCTGTCAAACTCAACTTGAGTGAATGTCATTAGAGGCGTCATTAAGAGACGTATTGGTGGTATTGTAGCATTAATTGAACAAGCAAATCAAGCTAAGTCCAACTGTTTTGGAAAAACATTTGATTTCAATTAGCCTCATGTGGCACAAAATTGTTATCTTACTTGTGGATATATCATTAATCATCAAATTCTCTAGGAGTCAAGTTTTTATTAGAACGACTACGACTCATGAAAAAGGCTCATTAAGCATGCCAAACTAGAGTTTCTTAGTCGAAGGGCTTCTCACACACTCTTGATAAAACGGCTGCTTGATCCCATCTATTTGTGTGGGAAATAACTAATTGCTAAGGGTATCTCACATAACCTATGTCAAAGGCTTCAGAGACATTCGCAATGAGCACAATCTGATCGATAAAAAGGTCTTTTGAAAGGACCGCAATATAGGCTTGGTTAGGGCTTACACAAAGGAATGATTGCTTTGAGGCCAATAAAGGAACATTTGCCGCTATCTTCATTGGGTTTACGAGTGAGAACTTGGAAGATAAGACAAGATAGAATTATTTCCACTCCTTCAAGCAAGTAGCTTTTGTGGTATTCTCATTTTCACTCAAATCATCCCAATCGAAGAGGCTTTGGAAAAGGGTTATAATGTTGGCTCGGGAAAGGCTTGAAAGGCTTAAAATTTTCAAGAGGGTCTTTAAGAGTCGGTGATCATCATGGCATCGTGACCGGGTCACTTGACCTTTCGAAATCATTTGGCTCTTGAAACACAAAGCACATCTCGAGAGTTCATTCACTGATCATTTCTGCATGAGAGCTTTGCTCTTTTCTCTAATTTCCTTTGTCCTTTGCGATGATTTTTTTTTTCGCAGGCACTTGGATTTTGATCATTTTTCTTTCACATAAGATGCGGCCTTTTGGCTCTTTTTTTCTTGACGGGCATTGGCCTTGCTTTTACTAGGCACACTTTTTTTATGCCCCTTAGTTTGTCGAGCTTTTTGCTCTTTGAACTTTGGTAGCGTATGACTTTCGAGATGCTTTTCACATTTTCCCGTGATTGTCAATTATATTTGGTCAATACTTATGCCTTGCCCCGGTGAAGGGAGATGATCACCGCTCGGGATTCGAAATGAATAATCAGGCCCAAATTGGTTATAGCAATGGGTATCGGTGTTTGGATAGAGAAGGAAATGCTCTTCTTCACCTTGGGATGAGTCAAGCTCCAATGAGAATTCCTCTGAAGCTACCACAAGAAGATTGATGAAAGTGAAAGTAATAGAATCTTTCTCAACCTTTCGTTTTACAACACGACCGTAACCTCCTATGTTGCCCCAATGTAGGGTCGTTCTCGATAGGGGTACTTTGAAGGATCATTTTTTTTTTCTTTTTTCTTTTTTCAGCCCAAAGGGGTAACAAGAGATCAGTGCAATGCTTGGGATTGATGAAAGAAACGCCTTTATCATTTCGATCTTCGTGCTCAATGCGAATGAATCATTCGTCCTAAGAGAAGGTCTCTTTCACTTAGCTCTCAAAAGTGTTTGAATGATGTGTTTGGAAATGGCTTGCCTTTCTTCATCCTAAGCACTTCTTGTTTGGCATGGTTAACATTTCCATTTCACTTTGCCGAGATCATTCGAGTATATCAATCTCCATAGGGAATTTTGATTCAAAATGAATAATCCACAAGACAAGAAAACAATTTTGAGATAGAAATGATGCTCAAAAGGTTTGTAATTTTTTTCTTTTCTCAATTATTATGCATTTTTTGTCTCTAAGGAAAGCCCAAAAGTTCTCTTTTGTAATGGAAATTCTCTTTTTTTTTTTTTTTTTTTACTTAAAAAAAAAAGACTCGAGAAGAAGGGTACTTACCGCAAAGATGGCGACCCGATAATCCTGTAAAGAATGTAAAAGAATATGTAGTGCAAAGCTCCTTAGGGATTGAAATGTTGGAAACGATACATTATTACCCTTCACTCGCTTTCATCCTTTTGGACGCTAACATCTCTTGGATTCACCTTCATGGATATTTGGCAACTCAACAATACCCTTCCTTGCATTTGCCCTTAAGTGTTTGATGTTTTCCTGATTCCTTGGTAGAAGGCGCCGCTTCTATGGTTAGTGTAACCCTTTCTTTTTTTTTTTTTTTATCACCTGTAAGAAAGGGGGATGAACTGAGTTATCTATATTCTTAGCTAGGTTCAACTAAGGAACGATACATCCTTCTTGATGGATTTGACAATGTTGTTCCAGTACACTTTGTTTGTGGGGAGATGAGAGATATTTTTAAAAAATCAGACGTTGCTCTGCCACTCTTCATTTGACAATCATTTGTTATGTTCGAACCCGTCCTGTATCAAAGAAAAAGGACATGTCATTTTTTATGCTGAAGAGAAATCAAGTTTAGGAACGAGATACATCCTTTTCAGAGTCAAGCGATCAACATCCCAATGTATCTCTCATGGAGGAATAGACAATATTGCCCACTTTCTTTCATTTGAATCTTTTTTGTTTAAGATGAACAAGACTTAAAAGTGCTCCATTGCGTTTGTTGGGAACGTTACAAAACTTGGCACTCTTGATATCTCATTGACAATGAAAATAAAATTATGTCAGAAACGGTATTAGAAATGAATAACTAGAATCAATACAGTTTACTCTTCCTTTGAATTCGCCCTTTTGGATACTTGGCAACTCCCTTCATTTGTCTCATCATGCAAAGTGAACGAGGTCAACGGGTTATTTTGGCACGTAAGGCATTTGCAAATAACAAAACTTCTCAGAATGGAATTTGACTTCGTTCCGCTTTTACGGAAAATTGGCGCCAACGAAACCTCGACGCATGCTTGCTCCTCGAGTTCGATGAGCCCAAGAAAATGACTATATGAAGAGAGGGCATTAAACAAATTTTTCTTGAGATTCATTTTGGAAGGTAAATGTATAGGTTCACTTAAAACACTTCTAAATTTGCTCTTTTTTTGTATTTTTTTTTAAATGATGATTTTCGAATTCCATCATTAAAAAATGAGTCGCACAATTTACAAGAGCATAAATTGGATTTGCAAATCAAAACCTAAAACGGAAAACATGTTTCTTAACAAGAATAAAGACTGATAAAATACAAGAGACTCTTTATAGATGAAAGTAAAAACAACTCTTGTCCTAGCTCTAGAATTCATTTCCTTGAATGGTCACCATGAGAATGTCAAAGAGCATCGCATAACCTGCAAAAAGATGACAATGTCAATATGTGAATAAGAGAAAATGATATTTTAATGAGATCACTTCTTATAATAAAATCGAGGCGACGATACATGCCCCACAATCCTTATTACGAGATTTTAGTATTTCGCCAAGATTTTATCATAAGAGAAAACATCATTAAAATTATCAATCCATGGCCATCAATCGAATGTCCACTTTTATTTCAAAAGTTTCGTATGCAAAAGTGTTATTGATTTTTGAAAAATTGATTTGTGATTTTACTCATAGAAAATGGAGTGATTTCTATTTTGAGGAATTTGTACACAAAATGATTTGCATTATAGTCCCAAAATGTGAGAATGAAAAATTTGATAAAAATGCAATTTCAATTTTTGTGTCCCAATATAATCACAACTTGAAAGTTTTTTTTTTTTTTTTTTTTTTTCAAAATGATTTTGAGCCCATAACTAGAAATTTAAACAAAACCATGTGTTCAACGGGCCAAATCAAAATGTTTAGAACTTGTATTCAGATGCTCACTTGTCAAAAGTGATTGTCAATTTTTCAATCATAAGCTTGCATCACCGAGGGCATTCGATTGATTTCCGCAAATTTCAAGATGAAAAGCAATACAAAATGAGCAAATAAAAGGAAATTATACTTACAATGGGTGCCGACCTTTGTCTCATGCTTTTTTTTTTCAAAATTACATAGACATGGACATGGAATGTGATTCGATTTCTACTCTATACGGCCTAAAATGGAGCCATAGGATCACAGGACTGAACCAACATGCTCGTGGCTAGGTCGTGTTACCCATGACTCGGCTGCGTTAAAGGACCGACCCGTGTCGCATGCTCGCACTGGGTGGGGACCTCTAACATCAAGAAAGAAATTTCGGGGTTGAGATGGGCGACTCGTACTACATGCTTGTAGTCGGAGTGGTATCCATCTCAACACCATCCTAAGTAATCCTATGCGGCCCAGGTCCGGCGACAGGTTGTGTGTGCTAAAGTGTAGTGCAATGTAGGAGATGCAGGCATGACAATTCATAAGCAATCAACACTTCATACATGAATAATAAACCATACATTCCTTCACCTCCCTACAAGACAAAGGTGAGCAAACACTTCCCCTTATACCTCCCATTCTACAAAAACATTTAACACCTTTAATGTTAGAGACATACCTGGAATCCTTGCTGCCAAACAAAAATATTTTTTTGAACGAGATTAATTTTGGCCTAAGTCCTCGAAGGTTCAAAACCAATTCCCCAGTGGAGTCGCCAAGCTGTCGCGACCTACCCTCGGGGGAGGGAACAGGTTTAAGGGTATTGCCTAAAGGACGGGCCTAAGGCCCATGATTAGGCGTGGGCTCTCCCAAGCTCATACTCGCATGACATTGAGATATTCTTAAGAAAATTCGCAAAAAGAAGTCACTACTGGCCTATTGAGGTCGGCTAGAAACCAAGTGAGGCATGGGAGCGTGTCTCACTTCCTACGCAACCAGAGATTCTAGGGTCGGGGACTTGATTACACTAATTGACTAATTAGTGCCCTTTCGGTACCTAATCTTGTTCATTTTAACAAAATGAATTTTTGGCAGGCAATTTGGATTGATTTTATATTTATCCACTAACATGTGAGGTGATCATGCAGGCGCGCAATCATTAAAGTAATAATCAAAACTACCAAGATCCTAATCGCAATAAGATTAAACATATGCAATCAAACATAATTAAATATGTAAATTAAACATACGACATAATCAATATGCAAGCAAATAGATGTCTAATTACACTAAGAAAGCAAGATATAGCAATTCCTAACCAAATCACATCATTTTTTGATTTTCGAAATTTTTATTTTTGATTTTTTTTTTAATAATTTTTTTTTAATTTTTTTAATTTAATTTTTTTTTAATTTTAAACAAAATTAATTTTTTTAAAAAAAAAAAAAAATAAATTAAAACTATTTTCAATATTTAATAAATTTTTTTGGATTTTCGAAATTTTTTTAATATTTTTAATTTCTTTTAAAATAATAAAATAAACTTAAAAATAAAATTCGGGGCCGGACGGGTCGGGTCCGGTCGACCCGACCCGGGTTCAGCCCGTTCGATGCGGGTCGGGTGCCGGTCACGACCGGACCCGATTTCGGCCTCGTCGCGGCAAACGGGCCCGAGTGGGCCCAAAATTCTTTTTTTTTTAAATACTTTAGTCAAGGCCCAAAGAAAAATAAAAGACCCACCTATTTCCTAAGCCCGCGAGAGAGCCAGCCCAATTTACCTGAATCTAAAGCCCGGCCCGAAGACAGACCAAAGCCTGACCCACTTCGAAGACCAAACCCTACCCGGTTTGGAGGGTCGTTTGACCCGGTTCTGACCCGATTTGAGCCTCCTTCACCAAGGCTTCTTGGCGGCACTGACACCGGGCAGCGATGGCGGCGACGGCGGCGGCGCAGCGGGTGGCGGCGGCACGGGCAGCAACGGCGCGGTGCTGGTGTCGCGACGGGATCGAAGGAGTGGCGTGCACTGGACGGAGGTGGTGCGGCGAGCGGCGGGCGGCGACACAGTGCAAAGCAGTCGCGCAACGAAAGAGGGTCGGGAGCTGGTGTTGGCGGCGGCGTCCGGCGGGGCCAGACCGACGGTGCGGGCTCGTGGCGTCGAGCAGCAGCAGAAGGCGAAACCGAAGGGGCGCGCGGGCTTCGAGCTGCAGGAGCCTAGAGCAGATTTGCTCGGGCGCCGGAGCGGGACCTCGTCGTTGCCTCGGAGGCCGCGAGCAGCGAACGAGTAAGGTTGGCGTCGCAGGGGCTACAAGAGCGAAGGGCGAGGGGACGTCGCGGCTTCAAAGCTTGGAGGCGCTCAGGCTTGGCCGCGACATGCAGGGCGACGATGGCAGGGCAGTGTTCATGGGTGAGTAGACGAGACAAGGCACGGCGGTGACTGGTGAAGACGCAACCAGGAACAGCAGCGCGGAGGCACGGGCCGGTGCGGGGCTTGGAGCAGCGGTGTCCGGCGGAGGCGCGCGGTGGGTGGCGCGGTGCTCGCGGATCTGGTGCTCGAGCAAGAGGGTGCAATGACGAGGCTGAGCAGTGGCGTCGGGTTGCTGGTCAGAGCGGCACGGGCGGAGCAGCGGGCAAGGAGCAGAAGGTAGCTTCGCTCGGAGGAGGCTCGGAGCGGATCTGCTGGGCGTCGGAGCCGAGGAGGACTCAGCAGCAGGGGGTCTCGACAAGAGGCGGGGCCTCGGGCTTGCAGGAGTCTGGCGGCGCGGCGAGGGGTTTGACGAACGCGGGATCTGCAAGTCGAAGGCGAGGCAGAGCAGAAGCGGGTCGGCACTTGGCGGTCACGGGTGCGGGGCGGCTCGAACGGCTTCGGGCTCAGAGGAGGGCGGCTTGGATGGCGGCAGGAAGGAGGGCGGCGGCTTGGACGGCGATGGGCAGCGCCGTGACCGCCCTCCTCCCCTCCATTCCTTCTCTGTTTTCTCCCTCCTTGTCTTGCTTTGTGCTCTTTTTCTGTTCCAGTGTTCTCTCCCTCTCTCTCGTCGGGTCTCCGCCGAGCTCTCGTCCTCCCTTTTGCCGCTCCTTTTTGCAGGTTTCGTGCGAAACAAGGTGGAGGAGGACAAAGAGGCTAACGTGGGCCGGGCCAAGAGGGAAAACGGGTTCAGCCCCTTCCATGTTTTTTCTTTTTTTTTTTTTTTTTTTTTTTGTTGTTTTTGCCTTTTCTTTTTGTTTTCTTTTTTTTTCTTTTTTGCTTTGTTTTTTTTTTCTTTTCTTTTTAGTGGCTAATTCATAATTTGTAGACAATTAAATACTAAACAAAAAATGGGAAAATTTAGGTGTCAACAGCTTTGTTACCATAACAGACTACTATGAGAATAACAACTTGTTATAAATCACAAATTCTTAAATGAGTAGACATCACAACAATTCATAATAATTTGATATTTGATTTTTTTGTGGTCTAGAACAGACTTTATTCTCACAGTACATTCTAGACCATCACCAAATTATTTATCTTTTTTTCTTAAATATATCGTTGACTTTTCTAACCAAAAAGAAAAAAAAAATTCAAGTAAAGAAAGGACTAGAGATATGTCGAAGATCACTTAATGATGGTATCGTACTCTATTTAAATTGGTAGTAGGGTATTTCAATGCCAAAAGACGAAAAGAGCAATAGAATGGCTTTTGATAGAATTAGGGCGCGTTTGGCAACGATTCTGTTCCCGGAGCCGATTCGACTAGAAATGATTATTTTTTATTCATTTCCGGGGAACAAATTCGAGTAAAAAGCGTGTTTGGTAACCTGTTCAAAATTTTTATTCGGAATAGAATTGCGTTTGGTACCGTATTAATTGATTATGTTCCAAATTTAAAAAAATTATTTTTAAATAAATTTTAAATAATGTTTTTACTTTTTTACTTTTTCTTTCTTTTTTTCCTTTTTTTTTTTTTTTTCCCTTTTTTCCTATTCTTCTTCTTCTTCATTTGGCCGGTCGCCGGACCGACGACCGGCTAGACGAGGGCCGGTGACGCTCACCGGAGCGCGCCGACCCTCGGCGAGATCGGCCTCGTTGGCCGAGCCCCGCCGGCAGGCCGAGTGAGGCTCGCCCAGCCCCGCCGAGGCTCGGCCCGCTAGATCCGGCGAGGCCGAGCCTCGTCGGGGCAGCGAGCTCGCCCATTGCCGGCGAGGCTCGCCCGGCCACCGGCGAGGCTCACTAGCTCCGCCGGTGGCCAAGCCGGCCTCGCCGGGCCGGGCGAGGCCGGCCGGCCACCGGTGAGGCTCGGCCTCGCCATGGCCGGGCTTGCCTCCAGCGAGCTCGCCGGACCTCGCCCGGCCTCGGCGAGCCGGGCGACTCGCCGGACCGGCAACAGCGGCGGACCGGCGACCGGCGGGCAGTGTGGGCGGCGGCGAACGGCGGCGGGCGATGGCGGATGGCAACCGAGATGATGAAAGAGAAGAACAAGGGTTTTATCGTTTTGATTCTTTTCGATTCTCGGACGTAGAATCAATTTTTTTTTATTCTCAAATCTTGTCCAAAATCGTTCCCGGGAACAAAAATTTTACCAAACGCGATTCTCGGCCTCGCTAGATCCGGCGAGGCCGAGCCTCGCCGGTGGCCGGCGAGCCTCGCCCATTGCCGGCGAGGCTCGCCTAGCTCCGCCGGTGGCCAAGCCGGCCTCGCCGGGTGGGCGAGGCCGGCCTAGCCACCAGTGAGGCTCGGCCTCGCCAATGGCTGGGCTTGCCTCCAGCGAGCTCGCCGGACCTCGCCCGGCCGGCGAGCCTCCGGCGACCTCGCCGGACCGGCGGCGGACCGGCGACCGGGCAGCAGCGGTGGGCGGCGGCAAACGGCGGCGAGCGATGGCGGATGGCAACCGAGATGATGAAAGAGAAGAACAAGGGTTTTATCGTTTTGATTCTTTTTCTGATTCTTGGACGTAGAATCAATTTTTTTTTATTCTCAAATCTTGTCCAAAATCGTTCCTGGGAACAAAAATTTTACCAAACGCGATTCTCGTCCCAAACTGATTCTGGGAACAAAAAATCAGAATCTAGCACTGTTTGGCACGTTGCCAAACAGGCCCTTAGAGAAGTGATAATGAGAGCTTGCACCAGCTATTTTGGGCATCACTAGCAAATGTCTCAAGCCAACTTTCGTTTCAAATTTTTTTTTTTTTTTTTTCTGAAATGGCTAACATAGCAACCTCAGCAGCGCCTCTTTTTTCATAAAAATAATAAAAAAGAAAACCATGTCAGCTTTTTTTCTTCATTAACAAAATTAGAAGGAGTTAATAGAGGAATTTGATTGAACTAATTGGAAAATTTTGATTGCACTTTTGGAAAGTTTCATAGCTCGATTACACTTTTACAAAAACTTTTAGGACTTTTGATGCACCTGTTCCAAAAAATTATAAAGCGTTTAAAACTTGTAGAGGATCAATAAAGTATCAAATCAATAACTTAATAAAAAGATCTTATAGACACCCATCAGGGCAAGGCAAGCTAGCATACTCAACTTTAAACTTTGATTCAATGCTTGTTATGTGATAAATGGACCACAACTGAATGCCTTTTAGGATAGAAAGGGGATGAAGATTAGAGATGGATGAACTTGAAAAGAGCTTGGTTTGGTCATGGATTGTGCTAGATAGACATGATTTTTTTGTTTTTTTGGGAGTCATTGCCGATACCTAAATTTTTAGCTATCAAACTTTTCATAACGTTTCATGAAATTAGGGATCTGATTTGTTAATCCTTAGAAAAGATATGTGAATTTGCATTATCTAACAACATCCATGCCTCTCACCACATCTATTGCACTCAAGAAGATTGTGCTTTTTGTTACATCATGGGAGATTCAACTTGAGGAGAACATTGAAGCTTTTGACATCGTTTTCCTCACCTCGTTTTTTCATTTCAATACACACATCATTAGCACAGTGATTTAAAAATATCCACCTCGGGATTATTTTTATTTCTTAGTAGCATCATCAAAATCCTAAGGAGAACAAATTGAGTCGTGGCTTGACCAAGCATGGACGCCAGGAAGTGTTCCTGTTGTTCACCGTCAACAAGGAGCCTGAGGTAACATTACCGGCAATCTGAGCTTTGGCGAAAAGCAGAAGTGGAACAAGTACTAGGACAATTCCTAGTACTACAGAAGCCATGTCGAATGAAGTATGCGCACTCCTTGAGTGGAGCTACATCAGCCTTTAAATTGAAACCAGCGTACGCTAACAAAAATTTCTATTTTTGCCCGAGCCTATCCCATACGTCCCGTCATTGAAGGCCAGGTGATTACTTGTTTTCCGCTGTTGACACATAAATTTTGACTATGTATTTAGAATTACATTGCATAAGAAAATTATTAAAAAAATTCGGCCCTAACAAAAATGATTTTCGCATCAATTAGGTCTTAATTTTTATTTGCATCCATTAAGCTTGATTTATTTGTATTTGTTCCTTTATTTTTCACTTCTTTTAGGATAATTTATTTTAAAAAAAAAGGAAAAAAAGAAAAGAAAAGGGTTCTTATGGAGCTGGGCGTGAAAGCCCAGCCCCTCCTTCTTGTTCTTCCCCGCATGGGCCTGAGGCCCGTTTTTCTTTTCTTTGGCCCAGCCCCTTTCCTTTCTTCTTCTTCCTTCCTCCTTCCCCCCTCCGCCTCTGCAATTCACGAGCAGCAACGACGACGCGCTGGAGGACGGCCTACAGGGAAGAGAGAGGAGTAGGCCGGCAGCAGATGGGACGCACCTTCAAAGCGGAGCAAGTGGGCAACTGAGGAGACGCCGGTTCGGCTACACCAAGGCGGTCGGCGTGCCAAGGACCGGCGGCCGAAGCCTCCGTCGACCGGCCCCCCTTTGCCTATAAATAGGGCATCGTGGGGAAGGCCAAAGACACACGGAAGGAGCGAGCTCAGACGACTTCCCTCGAGAGACATCAGGGGAGGCCCGAAAGCGAGCGAGATCTGAACAGAGAGATCTGAGTGAGGGCGAGTTTTGAGAGTCGGTGAGAGCAAAGGCGAGCCTTCGGCAACCTTCGCACCGACGGACCAACGTCACGCCGTCCCCAAGCCAGACCGTAAGCTCCCTCCCGACCCCTGTCTTTGCCCTGTTTGGGGCACACTAAGCCGGAGCTTGCGGCCGTCCAGCCACCGCGAGCTCCGGTTGTCATGGCGTTGCCGGCCAGGCGAGGGCAGGGCGCTCGGCTTGGGTCGGCTGAGGCGACGCCGGTGTACACCCTCAGCCGGGCCGAGGCGACTGAGGCCACTGGTGTCAGCCGTCTCCGTCGCTGAGAGGAGAGGGGCGCGATGCCGGGTCGGGAACCGGGTCGGATGCGGGTCTTGGCCGGGTATGGTTCAGCTGCTGGGAGAGAGAAGTGGGCTGGGCTTGTTTTTATTTGGTTCTGGGTCTAACTCGCGGGCCGGGCATGTCTTTTAATGGAAAGTGGGCTTGATTTGTTTGGACTTCGATTGTTTAAAAAAAAGATGGAGTATTCCGGGCTGGGCCCGCGCCTCAGGCCCATCCCAACCGGTGTGTGGCGAGTCGGGTCGGTCCCAACCCGGGGATCCGACCCAGGTCGTTTTAATAATATATTATTATTTCAATAATAAAAATTAAAAAATAATAAAATAATAAAAATAATAAAAATAATTTATTTTTCAGAAATCAGAAAATCCAAAAATATTTTACATTTTCCCAAAAATCAGAAAAAGTGAAAAATGATTTATATTTTCAAAATAAATCAAACAAATCGCAAAATACTTTTTATGTTAAAAAATAGAAAAATAAAAAAAAAATTTCTCTACAAATGCATGGAAAAATCCTTGAAAATCCAAAAGTCTTAGGATTTAAACAAGATAAGGTACCGGAAATGCACTAGTGTAATCAAATTCTCGATTCTAATTTCTCTAGTTACGCATGAGTGAAATATTTCTTCTAGTATTTTGTTTGGGTCTCTAATTAACTTATCCCAAATCAATTAGCGGCAACTCCTATTTGAAATTAACTTGCAGGTTAAAAATCCATACCAAAAGTAGTGAACTGGTGGGCTTGGGAGAGCCCGAGTTAAGCCTAATAGACTTAGCTGAGCCATTAGGTTTCGCATGCGCCAGCGCGTAAGTAGACGTCCGAAAATAAAATAAAATAAATAAAATAAAGGTCGTGACATTCGCTCAAACCAAATCTATCACACTTGAGATGTCCATGTTGACATTATATGACATATTATCTAAAATAATGATTTTTATCAAGTCTTCTAATGTTTTACAAGTGGTCCATATGTTAAGTTGAAAATTTGATGATTTACTATTTTGCTCAAAGTTGATAAATTTCATATAATGTTGGTAAATTCCACTGAGCTAAAAGTAAGCCACTAATTTCACTAGTAATTTGTTAATTTCACCAGTAAAATTTTGATGCCGATGGCAACTTCCTAAATAGGTTGACAAGCTTAGTCTTGAACTTTACTAGATTTCATACTTAATCAATAAAAATATTTATAAAATTTAAAAAGAAAATGATGCCCTCAACTCACGAAAAATGACTCATTGAATTTAGTCATTTTTTAAATATAATTGATTGATCGATCATTTTTTGTTGTGCATCCCTACCAACATGTAAAATTGATTCTTAAGCTTTTAACAATTTGGCATTTGCTTGGCGATTGTATATGTGACACCTTGGATTTAACTCACTTGAGGTATTGTCTGTTTTGGCCCATCCTATGCTGCGCCTCACGATTTTGTCATTTGGCATACAAGTGAGTATTTTTTCAAGAGGTCACCCTTCCTCATAGTGCCTCTACCTAAGCAAGTTCCAAATTGCCACTACATCAAAAAGCACATCTCTGAGTTAATTCTAGTTTTCACATATATATATCATAAATCACTCTGTCTGTTTTGCGTGGTTCACTCATGTCCCCATTTGCTATTCTGGAAACCATCAAGAGTCGTTCCTAGTCCAAGCCCTCTAGCCCTAGCAATCACTCCCCACTCTTATTGAACCAAATCCTTACAGTATCCAAATGAGCTGTAACATCATTGCTTGCTTCCACTGGCAATGGTGTTTCCTCTTGTGGATTTTCATGCCATTGTTGATGCAAAACATGTACAAAGTGCCATGCGCAAATGGAAACATGCATTTAAAAATGATATTGTAGATAGTTGTTTTTACCATGATAAGAATTCACCAAACTTGTTCACTATTACGAGTTTCCAGTAAAAGTTGAGTAGCAACCTTTTTATCAAGTTGAACTATTTACTTATCAACAAGAGAACGATACAATTCTGAAATGGTCAATGAACTTGAAGTTACTAATTTCACTATTATGGTACTAATTTCATGGCTAAGCTTTCATTTTGAGTGGTAAATTATATTCTACTTGAAGTTGGTAAGTTCCTTACTCTGCTGGTAACGTATAAAACAAGTACTAGAATGAATCTTAACATCACTGAAGCCATGTTAGATGAAACTTGCGTGCTCCTTGAGTGGAGCTGCTTCAGCCTTATGAATGAAACCATCATTCTTTATAGATTTTATACTTTGTATGCTCCCGGAGTCTTTCCCACAACTTGTTTGAACCAAATTTGTGGAAAGATTTTGCCCATGTCAACGCATATATCTAGTGTTATAATAGTATTACTTGTTTATTTCTTTTTTCTTAGGGCCCGATTGTTAACTTGCCAAACAATATTTATTTCTATTATTTTATTTCTGGGAGTAGTTTTGGAACAGAATCGCGTTGAGTAAAATTTTATTTCCAAAAACAGATTTGGAGTAGAATCAATAATAATAAAAAAAATTGCTAAAGGTAAGTAATATATTGATTTTGCAAGAAAGAATACAAGAGGGAGGCTTGGCACCAACAAAAACAGACACTTAATAAGACAAAAGTCTAGAACAAGTTTAAGGGTGCCATAGTTCCCAGAAAAAAGGAGCAACAACAACAAAAGGAAACAAAAGACAACAAAAACTAGAAAACCTCCATCAATCAAAAATAGAAGGATGGATGTTCCAGCTTTGTTGAAGTCTTCTATTTATGGGCACATCAGGAACATGTTTAAAGGTCATAGCCTTATCTTTGATAGCCTTCTCAAGATGCATTTTCATCGCTGGAAGAAAGAGAGTCTGATTCCGAAAAAACACATTGTTCCGCTCTTTCCAAATGATATAACACATTGCACCAAAACTAAACTGAGCCAGGATCTAATAAAAACTCTTCCCCATAAACAGCTTGGAAGCCCAGGCCAAATTATCCACCCAACGCTTGTTTCGCCACACTAGGTTGAATCTTGCTGCCCAAAATGAAATAAGACTATCCGAAGCACGGCAAGCAAAGAACAAATGATCTATAGAATCAGGTCTGCACGAACAAAGGGGGCAATTTGTAGGGAGGATCCTACCATAAGAGATGAGCAAAACCTGAGTCGGCAATTGATTGCGCGAAATAAGCGAAAGATGCGTTTGATATCTTGGAGGCAAGGCAGTATTCCAAAAAAAAGAAGCCCACGAGATGACATTACGCTTCGGTCGGATCAAATCCCAGGCAGAAGCAATGGAGAAGCGACCGGATGGGTGCGGAAGCCACTGAAACCGATCCTCCTCTTGGTTGAATACCGGAAGGGGATTCCACCAATTAGCCATGATGTTAATGATATACCAGCCCATAGGAGTAGCAAATCCATCAGCAACTGAAGCAGAGTGGGATATACTCGAGTGATAAATATCATGATTAGAAAAGATCTTGTATAAAGGACCATTCGGGTGCCAAGGGTCGAACCAAAAGGAGACCGACCTCCCATTTCCAATGCTCCATCTGAAATATTGTTGAAATTGATCACGAAGATCTAATAACTTCCTCCAGGCCCAAGAGCAATGAGTAGGGCAAGGGACCACCGAAATTTTTTTCCACTTCAAGAAATTGGAATGAATCCACTTACACCACCGGGATTCTTTATCCAAGAAAAGAATCCAAATATGTTTGAGCATAGACGCAATGTTAATCTCCCTTAGAGTACGAATACCTAAGCCCCCTTCATTTTTGGGAAGGCAAACATTACACCACGAGACTTTAGCACCACTTGCAATAAAAAAAAGTTTATTCTTTTTTTTTTTTTTATTCTTGGGAACAATTCTATAATCAAGTCAACCTATTTTTTCTTTTTCCTCTTCTTTCTTCTTACTCTTCTTCCCTTTCTCTTGTTCTTCAAATGCTGTCACTGCCACCATTATCATCTGCCGCTGCCATGCCCCCTGTCGCTGCCACCGAGTGCCGACAAGCTCGTCGGAGGCTTGCCTAGCCATCGACGAGGTGGGCCTCGCCTAGGCCTCACTCAACCACCGGCGAGCCTTGCCTAAGGCCGAGCCTCGCCGGTGGCCAAGCGAGCCTCATCTAGGCCTCCCTCGGCCACCAGTGAGCCTTGCCTGGCCTGGCGAGGCTCAACCCAGCCACTGGCGGGGCTTGACTTCACCAAGGCACTACAAGGTCAATATTGTCGGGCCAAGGCGAGGACGACCTCGCGGTAACCTGGTGAGGTCGAGCCCCACCGGCGGCTAGACGAGTTCGGCCTCGCCAAATCTGGGCGAGGCCACTCGCCCAGCCAAGGCTCGACTAATGAGGCACGGCCTCGCCAAGGGCTAGCAACGCTCCGATGAGGTCGCCGGCCCTCGCCTAGCTAGTCACCGATCATCCTGAGGCCGATGATCGACCACCTTGAAGAAGAAGGAGAAGGAGAAGGAGAAAGAAAAGGAGGAGGAGGAGAAGAAGGAGGAGGAGGAGGAGTAGAAGCAGAAGAAGAAGAAGGAGGAGCAGAAGGAGAAGGAGAAGAAGGAGAAGGAGGAGGAGAAGAAGGAGGAGGAGAGGCAAAAGTAGAAGAAGAAGCAGAAGCAGAAGATGGAGAAGGAGAAGAAGGAGAAGGAGAGGCAAAAGTAGAAGAAGAAGCAGAAGCAGAAGATGGAGAAGGAGAAGGAGAAGAAGAAAGGGAGAAAGAAAGGAAAAGAAGAAAAAAGAAAAATAAATAAAGGAAAAAAATAACAAAATTATTTAAAAAATAAACAAAAATGATTTGAAATAGGAATTGAAATTTTCCTATATATAGAATGCATATTTAATTGTATTTTAATTTATTATTTAGTATTTATATTTATAGTTTATACTATAGTTTATTATTTACTATTTAATAAAAATTTGATTAGTTAATATTTTTATTACTTAGTATAAATATAATTTTTTTTGGTAAAATTAGTATAAATATAATTAATCAATAGAATTTCTATGATTTGATAGAATTTTAGAATGGAATAGAATTCTAAATTCAAATTCTTTTTAAATTGGAAATATAATAAAATATAATATGATTTCTTCATTTATAAGAAGACAATTATATTGGTGAGTGGTCCATGAGAATTCAATATCAAATTTACACTCATCTAAAAAGGTAATTGAAAAAGATTTGGAATATAAATTTTATGTAGTTACCAAACGCATTTCTATTCTTTTTTTATATTCAAGAATCAGAAATTTTATGTAATTACCAAACACATTCTTTTGCTCAGAAATTGTTCCTGCGAACAAAATGGTTACCAAACGCGCCCTTAATGTATCTTATTAGTTATATTTTTATATTTAGCAAAGTTTGTTGGAAAATCGACTTTGAAATTGGGTTGAACAATAAAGTGAGATTTTGAGACATGATATCACTTTCTTAGGGATTTATTTGCTCCCATAAAGTTGTTAATAGTCACCAACAAATTTTCTCTAGAATACAACAAAGTCTCAATAAGAATATTATAAAGCAATTCTAATATTTCTCCTGAATCTCTCGAGGAAAACAATTCCAAAAGATGGTTGTAGTTTTTGGAAATAAGACTTGAAAAAAAAAAATACTAGCAAACCATTTTCTCAAAACCTAACATATTTATGTTGGTCTTATTGAACAAAGACATACCTTCGGGAAAAGTTACAAAATGAACTAGTAAGATTGCAAAAGACCAGTCAAGAAAGGTTGCTAATTGAACTGGTATGTTTTCCAAACGACAACTTGAAAAGATATAAAAATTCGGAATAAAAATAATAAAAAATATTACTATTTTTAATAAAAAAATTCCAAATTTTATAATTTTGAAAAAAAAAAAGCTAAAAAAATAAATACTATGTTTTGATTAACAAGATAATCATATGAAAACAAGATAACCGTATGGAATAAGATAAAAGGATAGGGGATTAGTGCTAATTATACTGCGAGCACGCAAGCAAGTCAACTGCACTTAATAATCGCGTAATTATTTGTGCATCCGGCATGCGGGTGTTATGAGGTATAGCCCACACCCTAACCTTGTTTCTAAGCAAACTAGAAAAGCTCACACATTAAGTGGCCTATCTCATACTAACTTTTCTATGTGGGACAAAGAAGAAAAGCATTTTTGTTTGTTTTGCAAACCAACACCCAACAAAGTTTACAAAAAATTATCTTATAATAGTATCGTCGATATTAAAATTTTCTGATGGTTATATCTTTATCAATTTAAATTTCTTTTTACCCCTTTTTCTATAGAAATAAATGGTGAAAGAAAACTTTCAAAATTAGAAAACGGCGAGGCTACACCACAAGCTTGCGGGGACCCTCATATTTTTCAAGGAACAACAGGAATTTGGAAGACCTGAGACACCGAGAGCAAGTTGAGAACGGAACTGCCTCGTTTCTTCATTTCAAAGCACAATAGTTACAGCAATCCCGTACGGAAGCTGATTGTCAAGTCACAGAAACGTGGTCTGACCATCGCCAATTCAAGATCTGGTAAAAGGCTTTGAAATGCTGCTAACTCTCATTGACATGTAACGGATATGGCCTATCCAAACCCATCGACTTGATTAATTCATATGTTTCTACGTCGAATCATTAGCGTCTAACATAAAAATACACGTGACCTTTCGCTGATTATAATTATAAAGAAGTCTCGGGAAATTTATATAGAATGGTGCTCGAATTTGAAACCGTGACGATCAGGAAGTCTGCGAGGGACTGGGACCAAGTCCGAGATGGATGGATGGACTGGGGACCAAGTCCGAGATGGATGGAGCCTGAAGATGAGAACAGAAAATGAAAGTATTCATCCACCGTTAACGAGGAGCCCAAGGTGAGGTTGCCGTTGGTCTGAGCTTTGGCGGAAAGTGGAAGGGTAACAAGCAGCAGAAGGATTCGGAGCATCACTGAAGCCATATGAGATGGAAACTGGAGGTGCTCCTTGAGTCAAGCTACTGCAGCCTCAAGGATGAAAACCAGCGCCCTTTATAGAATTCGAGAGCGTCTCTCGTCACCTGTCAACAAGATTATAAATCCAGCACCTTGACATCTAGCAGTAGATTAGCAAGTGTTTTAGATTTTTTAAGGGAAACTGTCAATCGACCGGTAAATTATCAGGAAAATACAAAATAGTTTTCTAGAGTTTTACAATGAGGCCCTTTCGGTCAATTAGTAACTAACCAAAGATAAAATGATGTTATCATCCTCAAATAGTAACTTTATCTAGATTACTCAGTGCTTTAACATATAAAATGAAGATTTTATCTTGTTAGAATCTGGTATATAGTGGCAGATCACCAAGTGATTTAAAATTTTACAAGTGAGCCCGTCAAGCAATTAGTAACTCTCTAGTGGAATCATGATGTGATCACCCTTATATCAAGTAGTGAACTCTCAAGTGCTTTAAAATTTTTCAAGTGGGTTCATCAAATATGTGGTCAATCTCTAAAGAAGTAGATAATTTATTATGTCACCGGTTGTAACTTGTTAAGCTAAAAGCAAGCTTACTTTGAAAATTACTATAGTCCTTAACTGTACTGGTAATCTCCAAAGACAACCTCCTAAATAAGTTAAGTAAGACCTTCCGCTCGTACTTTACGTGATACTTACTACCTTAAGAGAGAGCAGACATGTTGCTAATTTCACTGCTACTTACTAACTTTAATGAGGGAGTTTTACAATTCAAGATTGAATTGGTGTCAATAAATCTCTCAAATTGTTGCGACTTATTAAGCCAAAAGCGAGCCTACGTTAGTGAGTTACTTATTCCCATGGTAAGTTAATAACCAAGGTTATATTTCCAATGGCAAATTCCTTACTTTCCTAGTAACTTAACTTATAGCGAGACCCATATTGGTAATTTATCGCATTCACTCTTAAATTACTAGTTTCATTGCTAAGTTTTTTTTAACTTTGAGTGATAATTTCTAAGAAAGGTGATAATCAACTCTTCCATTTAATGTTGGCGAATTGCTAACACTGTCTATAATTCACCATCACTTGGTTGGAACTTATGAAGCACCGACACTCTTCGAGAGCTTTCTTGTAGTTTCGGGCACTCCACACATGTCTAACACTCTCGGACACTCCTAGACACTCAGTCAACGTGTGTCGGAAAATCTGACACTTAGTCAACTTTCTCAATACTTGAGTTGGAATTTCGACATATGAGTTTTTGACACATGATTCCGATACATGGGGTCAATTTTAAAAATTTCAATAAATGATTTCTAAATGTATAAATCCGAAAAATAAAAAAAATAATAATAAAAATCTAGTTTTCTATTTTTCTCTTTTAACTCTTAGTTTCCATGATACAATTCACTTTCCAAGTTTTTTTTTTCTATTTTCTTCCGACAAGTTTGACGCATAAGTCCAGAATGTGCATGGCTTGTTTTTTTTCCTCTCTCCAAGTTTTATGAATTATCTAAATTGAGTTAAATTTGTCAAATTGAAGTAATGAATAATATTAATTGATGGTGGACTAATAGTTTTAGTATAAATTCATTCTAGGCTTCTATTATTATTTATTTACTTGTGAATTTGAATTAAATTAATTTGATTGAAATAATCATAAAAATGATAATTTATTATGTATATATATAATAATATGAATTTAATATATAACATGTCATAATATGTCGGAATTTTTTTTTTAAATAACTTGTCGACGTGTTATGTCGTATTGTATCGCGTATTGCATGCTGCATGTCGGTGCTACTTAGATTGGAACTTTGACCAACGGGTTACATGATATAACCAAATTTTAATCATATTGGAAAAGTGCCATGCACGAAACATGACTGGAGTAGGCGTGTTTCTTAGTTTCTCCGTACGTGGAAATTTTGAAAAGGCAAGTCTGCTTGGGCGGAGCCATTAAAGGCCTATTTGGCAACGTGCCAAACAGTGCCAAATTCTGATTTTTTGTTCCCAGAATCAGTTTGGGACGAGAATCGCGTTTGGTAAATTTTTTGTTCCCGGGAACGATTTTGGACAAGATTTGAGAATAAAAAAAAATTTGATTCTACGTCCGAGAATCAGAAAAAGAATCAAAACATAAAACCCTTGGTTGCCATCCGCCATCGCCCGCCGCCGTCCGCCACCGCCCGCCACCGC
The DNA here is from genome assembly GCF_016545825.1 of Eucalyptus grandis. Taxonomy (NCBI): domain Eukaryota; kingdom Viridiplantae; phylum Streptophyta; class Magnoliopsida; order Myrtales; family Myrtaceae; genus Eucalyptus; species Eucalyptus grandis. The sequence goes on from NC_052614.1 coordinate 68,738,917, forward strand.
CCGCCGCCGCCCGCCGGTCGCCGGTTCGCCGCCGGTCGCCGGTCCGGTGAGGTCGCCGGAGGCTCGCCAGGCCAGGGCGAGGTCCGGCGAGCTCGCCGGAGGCAAGCCCAGCCACCGGCGAGGCCGGGCCTCGCCGGGATCGGGCGAGGCCGAGCCTCGCCGGTGGCCGGCCAGCCTTGCCTTGCCCGGCCCGGCGAGGCCGGGCGGCCACCGGCGGGGCCGGGCGAGCCTCGCCGGCAGCTGGGCGAGGCTCGGCCCGCCGAGATCCGGGCGAGGTCGAGCCTCGCTCAGCGCCGCCGAGGCTCGGCCGACGAAGGCCGACCTCACCAAGGGGTCGGCGACGCTCCGGTGAGCGTCGCCGGCCCTCGTCTGCCGGGCGCCGGTCCGGCGACCGGCCAAATGAAGAAGAAGAAGAAGAATAGAAAAAGGGAAAAAAAAAAAAAAAAAAAAAAAAAGAAAAAGAGGAAAAAGAAAAGAAAAAAGTAAAAAAAATAAAGAAATTATTTAAAATTTATTTAAAAATCAAAAGAAATTAATTTGGAACAGAATCAATTAATACGGTACCAAACGCAATTCTATTCCAGAATCAAAAATTTTAAACAGTTACCAAACGGGCTTTTTTACTCAGAATCAGTTCCCGGGAACAGAATAAAAAATAATCATTTCTAGTCAGAATCAGCTCCCGGGAACAGAATTGTTGCCAAACGCGCCCTAAGCTTCGGCCGCGACCCAGAAATTTCTCAAGGAGAAACAGACAAATTTAGAAGACTTTAATAAATTGACCGAAACGTCTTTTAGGGAGGAGGAGATTTTGGGAGTTGAAAATGTTTTTTTGACCAAAACACGAAGATTCGATTCCCGCGGAAATCAAAACGATTGCAAGTCACTTCGTGGAAATTGAACGTTTCGGTGCTTGTATGGACGTGGAAATTTGCAGCGGTGTCCTGCATGAAGCATGCATGCTGTATGAACACGATCTCATGCCGAACTGTATAAACACTATCTCATGCTTGCTTACAGATCACGATCGCTTGACCGCCTTTTTCATTTGTTTGTCATGAAAGTGAAGCGGGACCCAGTGGATCATCATGCAAAACGCTCAAAATATAAAAAAATTCAAAATAATAAATAAAGAAGCAAACTTCAACCACATACTAGAGCCAAGGAGCCAATAAGGGACAAAACATTGAATCTATAATTCCAAAATCTGAGCGAACTTTGACCACATACGCTTATCCTGTGAGCTTAAATTTATTATTATCTGACACTTGTTGACAATGTTAAGTGTGTGTTTTGGTGTATAATAGTGAGTCCTATTGACTTGAATATAAGCAACACTAGCTTTGGATAGAAGCGTTTGGATATAAGCGGCACAACTTGACCGTAACCATTCATTGGTTATCTAGTGGAATCTAACAAGTAGGTTGTTAACGTAGGAGAATGGACGTAGTATCACCTATTCAAACTTTAAAGCTGCTAGCCACCCTCATATTATACTTCCAACTACGTGACTTGCGGACTGGGATCTTTTTGGTCTAGAAAAAATTGGTTGCTGAAAGGAAGTGAGTATCCCTCCTGTATGAATAAAAAAGCAGCAGAACTGTTGAAATTGGGATTCCAAGTCAACGATCCACGACCTGAGGATAGGCAAGTTTCATATGCTTCTCATCATCTAATTAGCAAATAAGGTATGTTTTGGTTGGATCAAGTTAAAATACTCTTCCACCGTGTCAAATGCAATTTTCATGAAGCAAAATGTCGATGAAAATGCTTTGATAGTTGCATTCGGCCTCGCATGCAATCCCTTCTACGACGATCATCAACCCGTTCTCTCTTGGATACATGCGAGGAAATGTTAAACTTGACTGATGATATAGCTTATTTAATCCGGATCCATTTGAAGACAGTATGCATAATAGCACTTACAGACAATACGAGTACTTTTCATGATTACAGACAATAGTGGTCTTAAATAAGCAAAATCATATTGAACTTGTAAAAGAGCTTGGAACTGGAGGTAATGGGACTTCAACAGCTCCTTCCAACATCTGAGTAATTTCCTTCATGGTTGGCCTCAAAGTCGGGTCTTCCTGGATGCACCACAATGCTATCATCACAAATCTTCTCACCCTCTTTATGTCACTCGATGCCTCCTCATCGCTCTCCACTAGCTTAAGTACGCTCCCGTCGTGGTAGCAGTCATATGCCCAGTCAACTAGCACACTTTGAGCTTCAATTTCTGCTTCCGGCTTGTAGTTCTTTCTACAGCAGATGAGCTCAACCAACAAAATGCCGAAGCTGTAAACATCTACTTTGCTAGAAATAGGCATATTCTTGAACCATTCTGGTGCTAAATAACCTCTGGTTCCTCTAACTCCAGTGGTTGTTCGTGTTTGGTTCGCCATCAACAACTTAGCTAATCCCAAGTCTGAGATTTTTGCAGTGAGAGAGCCATCAAGAAGAATATTTTGCGGCTTGATGTCGCAGTGGATTATATGCCTGGTGCAATCCTGTTGTAAATAAGAGAGCCCCCGCGCAACATCGCAGGCAATTTCTGTTCTTCTGTACCAGCTGGGCCTTGAAGCGCCAAATAGGAAATCCGCCAAAGTGCCATTGCTCATGAATTCATACATCAGTAGTCGGTGTTGACCTTCATTGCAGTATCCAAGCAACTGCACTAAGTTCTTGTGGTCAGTTCGGCCAATTGCACTCACTTCTCTTTCAAACTCCTTCTCACTTTCTCCAGTCCTTGTCGCCAACACTTTTACTGCCACGAAGTTTGTATCCTCGGATCCAAGAACACCTTTGTACACTGTTCCAAAAGCACCCCTACCCAGTTCTTCTTTGAATCCATATGTTGCTTCGTGAAGCTCCTGATAAGTGAAAGTCCGCATGCCTGTAACTTAGAATCCCTAGATCGGAAGCTTCTATATATTAAATAGGTAATGAGTAAAAGCAAGTTCACAAAGACAGAGCAACTCAACAGCACTGATCCGATGATCATCAGAGTCGTATTCTTGTTTTTCTTCTGGTCATTTTTTGTGCATTTTGAAGTCGTGTCATGTATCCTGACCTTGATCAGAGTTTTTCCAGTCTCCCATGAACCCATCCTTCCATTGGAAAGAGGGTTCTTCTTTTTCCAGCAAACTCCATCTTCGAAAATGGCTGCTGCGCAAAAACAATCAACTAAGCAAGCCTCTCTGCACCAGTCCTCGTTTTGTCCCGTGCTATGCTCGTAAACGGACGCTGGCCAGTCTGTTTGGAGCATTTCACGCAAAACGAACTGGTCTGTTTCAGGCCTACTTCCGTTACAACTCTGTGGTACGAAGTCCGGTATGCATCCATTCATCTCATTCGTTGAATCTAACGGAGTATATCCAGGTGGGCATCGGCATCGGGGCCTCAGATCATCTCCAAGAATACAGTAGCTGTTGAAGCCACAAGCTCCACTGCCAACCTCTTGGGTGATGCTCCTGCATATATTAGGCGGGACTGGGTCAGAGACATTCGACCAGCCCATTGGCCAGCCAGAACTTGAATTTGCCGTCTTAGGGTGGATATATTGCATGAATACCCCGTCGTATTCAAGGATCGCTCTTCGGTAAAATCCATTGGTCGGGACTGTGCCTGAGATGAGCGGTTTGAGCACCGTTCCATTCCTAGCCGTGAGGTAGACCTGACCACTTTGATTGAATATCAACTGGAAGCCGCTATCGACGGTGTCGCTGGCCCAATAGAAATCTGAGTCATAATACGGGTCAGGAGTGGCATAGAATGCGAGATTTCCATCGCCTCCTAGCATGAAGTGGAATCTCCCGGCGGAGTAATTCATTTTGGAGTAGCGAGCGTTGACTTTAGTCCCAAGATTTAACCGTTGCGTAGGCAGTATCGTATCCGTCGGTCGGCTGAACGAATCCCACAACTTGACGTGGCTCGCGCTCGCTAGGATAAAGTTCCCCGTGTTGAGCATGGCCGCATACGCTAAGCCATTGCCGTTCAGGCCAGAAGACCACAGCTCTCTCTCTCTCGGGTCGGTAAGCACCAGCCCGCCGTTGGCGGTCAACTGCACTTTCGAACCTTCGGGCGCTAGATTATCGCCATTCGCCGACCAGACGATGGTCTTGTCCTCTATCTTCTCGAACCATATAGCCAACAAATGAGCTCCTCTTCCCATTCTCCGAAACCCAAAGGCGAACTCGCCCAACGGCGACAGCCAGGAAGAGTTCCTGTCGTTCGCTGTCAACGAGGAGCCCAAGGTCAAGTTGCCGCGGGTCTGAGCTTCGGTGGAAAGGGGAAGTGGAGCGAGTACTAAAAGGATTCCTAGTATAACTGAAGCCATGTTTGATGAAACAGGCGTGCTCCTTGAGTTGAGCTACTTCGGCCTTAAGGATGAAACCAACGTTCTTATAGAGATTCCCAACTTTCCAAGCTACCAGAGTCTCCCTCCTTTTTCTCCACGGCAAGTTTGAACCAAAGTTGTGCACAGCCTTTGCCCATGTCAACACGTATATCTACACTATCTTTGACCAAAAACAAAACACATATATCTATCTAGAATAATGATTTTACCATATGGTCTGAAGTTTTATAAAAGCTCCATCTGTAATAAAAGGAAATGATTGATCAAAATATAAGGTGATATTCGTAAATATATTTTATTAAGCAACCTTTTATTTTTCTTTTTTATTAATAGACCATTTAGAAGTGTATGATGAGAATCCAATTTTAGCAATTTGATCTTTCTTTTGTTTTTCGTTATTGAGGCCTTTTTTTTCCTTTTTACTTTATCTTGTTTCCTTGTTCTAAAAGTATTTTATTAGTTCCATTAATATTTTCATCAACATTTAAATAAAAATAATTTATGATAGTATCATTGATATTGATTTTTTTTCGGTTTATAATGTTTTAGCAAATTTATATTTTCTCTATTTTCTTTGTTTTTCACTTTTTTTAATAGAAATTAATACTAAAAGAACTTGTCAAATTTAGAATAAGGCGACTCTGTTCCATAAGCTTGCCAGGGACCCGGACACTTTTCGAGGAAGGCACAAATTTGGAAGACTTTGACCGAAGGTCGTCGTACAGGAGACTTTATGAGATGAAAGGGATGGAAGAAGATGGCCCTTATATCACGTTGGTAAACTCCACTAAGCTAAAAGCAGGCCACTAATTTCGCAAGTAATTTGTTAATTTCAACAGTAAAATTTAGTTTCATCAATACATTATTAAGTTACCAATTTCAATCGTGGAGCTTTTTCTAAATATTGATTAATTAATAAAAATACTTATAAAATTTAAAAAGAAAATGATGTTCTCGACTCATAAAAGAAAATGATATATCGAATCTGTAGTCATTTTAATATATATATATATATATATATATATATATATATAATTGATTCATCTATATTTTATTTTGTATTTATATTTTTCTCCATTTTCTTTATATTTTCACATAAAACAATGGTGAAAAAGCTATTGCCATAAACAAGATGACAATAAACTTTTACCCCTTAAAAGGCATGTGCCTTGCACATGCTAACAGAATGGAGTAACAATTTTAAAGTTTAAGGGCAAATATATATCATTGCAAAGTGCGAGAGAGATTTGAGTAATTTCTTCATGATTTTCTTTCCAACAGAAAATTTGCCACTTTATTAGAAATTTACTAACTTGTAACTTGTAAGGACTTACGTGGTAACCTACTAATTTCACTGCTACGATTTAGTTTTAAATGGTCAATTTCTAAATAATTGGACAACTTGCGTTCCACTTGAAATTGGTATTACTACCTTATAAGCGGAACTATATGGTAAGTTATTAATTTATATGAAAGTTATAAATTTCACCATTAAAGTTTTTTTTTAATAATAAATTCCTAAAAAAGAGTTAATGACTTATCATTGCATTTATTGATGATAAATTGCCACCATTGTTAGTGCATTACCACATCAGTTGACTAAGAAGTCCCTAGTTACGTGATTTTATCAATAAAATTTGGAATTCACTGATTGAGTTTGAATTCGACACGTGAATTTTGACACATGATTTTGATACATGGGGTCAATTTTAAAATTTTCAATAAATGATTTCTAAATGTATATATCCAAAATATAAAAAATAATAATAAAAATAATAAATGGGGAAAGAAGAAAAATCTAGTTTTTTTTTTTTTTTCTCTTTTAACTAGGGGTGTGCATGGTCCGGGCGGGTGGTTCCCGACCTAGAACCGGGAACCGCCCGCTAAGGACTGGTTCCGAAAAATCGGAACCAAGATCCACCCGTTTATTGCATGGATCCACCCGGGAACCGGACCGCCGGTCCGGTCCGGTTCCTGGGTGGATCCATGGAACCGATTTTGATGCCAAAAATTCTGGTTTCGCGAGGAGAAACCCACCGAGAACCCAATTCAATTGTCGTGAGAGAAGAGAGACAAGGTGACGGGGATGGACAAAGAAGGCAGCGAAGGCGAGCGGAGAACTGTTGGACCCTTGTACACAGTGATTACTAATGCACCAAGAATTGATGCAACGGTTCCCACAATGGAGCAAACAAACAAGTCAAGAATAGAGCAAACAAACAAGTCAAGAATAGAGCAAACAAACAAGTCAAGAACTTAAAACCCTTCTCCCCCTTTCGCCTGCCATCAATGGAGCTAGCGAGTGACAGGCATGAGTAGAGCTAACTTGCGAGAGATGATGAAGGGGCAAGGAAGGAGGACGAGAGAGGAGAGGGCATTACAGTAGAAGGCGAAGGTGTACTTGTTGAGCCCGTCGGACATTGGCCATTTTCGCCACCACCATGCTGCTCGCTTGAACCAAAACCACCATTATCATCCCCACGAATGGCAGCGAACCCCGGCCCTCCCTCCATCTCCATCTCTCTCTCTAGCTCTCTAGCTCTCTTCTCAGTTCATGGGTGAAATAATTGGAGGACCCCAAGAAGCTTTCCTCCGTTTACGGGACCGCCATCGATTGGATGATTTTGTTTGACTTTAAAACTGACGGAAGACAAAGATCTCTCCCTCCAACGGAAGATAGTGGCGGAGGAGGAGCAACGGCGGCGTGGATACTCGGGGATGAATCGAAGACGAAGAGAAGAAACAGAGAGAATCGAAGGCTGAGGAAGAAACAGAGAGAGAAGAGACACGAATTAGGGTTTCGCGAATTAGGGCTCCGCGAGTCGCGACTTTTGTTTTGTTTAGTATTTTTTTTTTTTTAATTATAAATAGGTACCGGTCCGGTCCGGGTGGGCGGGCGGGCGGGCGGATCCGCCCACGGAACCGGGAACCGGACCGGTTCCCACCGGTTCTCAACAATTGGAACCGGGAACCGGACCGGTTCCCTCAAGAACCGCCGGTTCCGGGCGGTTCCGGTCCGGTTCCGGGCGGTCCGGGCGGTTCCCGGGTATTTTGCACACCCCTACTTTTAACTCTTACTTCCATGATACAATTTACTTTCCAAGTTTTTTTTTTCTATTTTCTACCGACAAGTCTAACACGTAAGTCCAAAATGTGAATGGCTTGTTTTTTTTCCTCTCTCCAAGTTTTATGAATTATTTGAATTGAGTTAAATTTATCAAATTGAAGTAATGAATAATATTAATTGATGGTGGACTAATATTTTTAGTATAAATTCATTCTAGGCTTCTATTATTATTTATTTATTTGTGAATTTGAATTAAATTAATTTGATTAAAATAATCATAAAAATGATAATTTATTATGTATATATAATAATATAAATTTAATATATAACGTGTCATAATATGACGGAATTATCTATTTTTTAAAAATAACTTATCGACATGTCATGTTAAGTTGTATTACGTGTCGTATGTCGCGTGTTGGTGCTACTTAGGTTAGAACTTTGACCAACAAGTTACATGATATAACCAAATTTTAATCATATTGGAAAAGTGCCGTGCATGAAACATGACTGGAGCAGGCGTGTTTCTTAGTTTCTCCGTACGTGGAAATTTTGAAAAGGCAAGTCTGCTTGGGCGAAGCCACTAAGCTTCGGCCGCGACCCAGAAAGTTCTCAAGGAGAAACAGACAAATTTAGAAGACTTTAAATTGACGGAAACGTGTTTAGGGAGGAGGAGATTTTGGGAGTTGAAAATGTTTTTTTGACCGAAACACGAAGATTCGATTCCCGCGGAAATCAAAGCGACTGCAGGTCACTTCGTGGGAATTGAACGTTTCGGTGCGTGTACAGACGTGGAAATTTGCGGCGGTGTCCCGCGTGAAGCATGCATGCTGTATGAACACGATCTCATGCCGAACTGTATAAACGCAAGCTCATGTTTGCTTACGGATCACGATCGCTTGACCGCCTTTTTCATGTGTTTGTCACGAAAGTGAAGCGGGACCCAGTAGATCATCATGCAAAACGCTCAAAATATTAAAAAAAATTCAAAATAGTAAATAAAGAAGCAAAAAGAAAAAGCAAAAGAAAAGCGTCTGAAATACTTTTCCCCCCGCCACCCCACTCCCTAATCACCGCTAATTTTGACTCTAATCAGATCGCTAATGGACTTCACAAGAAAAAGACAACACTCCTAATCTATCCACGAGAAATCTGCTGCTTTGTTTCGTGCGATGGAGGTTCTCCCCGTGCAGACAATTACCTCCTCCTTCTCCTTATTCTTCCTCGTGCTCTGAAGCACGCCGCTGGATTGTGCTTTGCCGGCGGAGGTAGGCGAGGAGAGGAATGTTCTCGACGTGAGCGGCGTACTCCCCACGATTGTGAACCGTGTCATTGGGATGACCTAATGCTTGCTGCGTAGACTGCAATTGAGTCTTGTGCAGCTTGCAGAGGAATGACTACATTAATGATCGATGGACAAAATTCAGCATATATTCTGCAGAAATTTGCATACATCAAATTTGTGTACATTAAATTGGTCTGTTAACTCTGACTATCGAAAAAAGTTGATATAATTTTTTCATTGTTGTTCAAAAGGAAATGCGTTGATATGGATGTCATGTCAGCTAATTAGAAGAAAAACATTAAAAGATATTAAAGCTAAATGTTGGATGTTGCAATTAAACTCTAATCAATTAATAGTTGCGGACTGCGGTCTGTGGCGTTGTGGTGATTCAATGCTTAGAATGAGATAGGTCTTTGTGCAACATGGAGAGGAATGGCTACAGTAATGATGAATGAACGTAATTCTGCAGATATTCTACTAAAGTTTGCTTGTAGTAGTTCTAGGTTTGAAACTCCTGTATGTTTGATTAAATGGATGTTGCGGTGACATGACTATCCTATTCTCATGGACTTAACAACAGTATGCAAAATGTAGCACATCTAAAAGCTATTTGGTTTACATTATGGCCCAATTGCGCTTTTGTAATAAGTTTAGAACTTTCGGTAGACTTATCCTCTAAAAATATAGAGCATTTAGAGCTTATAGAAGACCAATGAAGTGTCAAGTCACCATCTTTAAAAAATCTTATGGATGACCACCGGAGAGAAGTAAGGTAAATACTTGACTTTAAATTTCGATTTAGTGCTCTGTATGTGATAAACGAACCACAAACGAAAACCTTCTAGGACATCAAGGTGATGAAGATTAGAGATGAATGGATTTAAACGGAGCTTGGTTTACTCATGCTAGATACACATGGTTTTTGCTTGGGGACTCATTGTTGATGCCTATAATTAGGGATTTAATCGGTTGATCCTTATATATATATATATATGGGCGTGTGTGAATTTGCATTATTTAACAAAATTCATGCTTCTCACTACATTTCATCGTAAATAAAGGGGATTGTGATTTTTGCTACATCATAGGAGACTCGACTTGACGAGAATATTGAAGCCTTTGATATCATTTTCACTCATACATCATCAACACAGCGGTCTACAAATATTCGCCTCGGGATTGTTTTTAGTTCTAATTTGCATCATCAAAAATCCTAAGGAGAACGAACCAAGTTGTGGCCGAACCAAGCAGCAACGCCAAACCCTAACTCCAGATAATTTAACCGGGGCCGGCCACATGAAGATGATATTGGGCCACATGCTCTTAAATTGAGCGTGCATTGGACAAGGAGGATGTATATTCTTTAAATGGAATGGCCTCATGCATGCATGCAGAGGGAACAAGCTCATAATTGTCTAATGACTTTCTGCTTCGCCAGCTGCATGAACAGGGGCATTCACCACTTCTATGAAATTGGCGCAAGCAGACTTTTTCCGGAGTGAAATAAACGAAAGATGAAGCCCTTGACCAAAACATCGTCTGTCCTATCGAATCGAGAATATGACATGAAAATGATGGTGAACGAGCTGGCAGCCGCCGTGGCTGACTAAGACAACTATGAAATCGATCCCTTTAACACTTCTCCGGTGCAGATTGATTATTGGATTTGGATCTTCGAGATCTCTCTCAGTCCCGTCCTGTTTGGACCCCAGACCGTAGCCGAGTTGTTTATATATACAAGATCTCCAACGATCATTTTAGAAGGGAATATGTATGCTTAGAAAATTGTCTGCCTTGTGTTGCTTCCCACAAGTTCTCAAATGGAAAAATTGAGAGAAAATTCGTCTGATTATGCTTCCAACTACGTGATTTGCGGACTGTGATTGTTTGGGCTATGACAAGTTGGTCGCCCGAAGGAAGTGAGAGTGCCCTTCTGTATGAATAAAAAGCAGCAGAGCTATTGAAATTGGGATTTCTGGGCACCCGATTCATGCCTTGAGGACCGGCAACTTTCATACGGTTCTCATCATCTAATTTAGCAGAGAAGATCTACTTTGCTTGGGTCAGGTTGAAACACTGTTCTACTGCGTCGAATGCAATTTTTATGAAGCAAAATCATCGATTGGAAAACGCTTTGATGGAGCCGCATTAGTTTTTTTCGTGACATACAGGAATATGATCCACGTAGAATTCCTAAGAGATTCAACACAAGAATGCCCGTGACTTTAAATTTACCAGTGACTGGTTCTGCATCATTCCATATAGTTACTTGATCATTCAACAATATAAATCTCTCTTCACAGTTGCATGCGGCCTCGCATGCAAGCCTTTCTGCTGACCATCGTCAACATGTTCTCTGTTGGATACTGGGGAATATCAAACTTTAGGAAGATTTAGCAGCTCCATTCCAACATGTGAAAATATTTGAGTAGATATGGATATTTTCATGATTGGCAGAGAATAGTTTCTTAAATAAGCAAAATCATATTGAAGTGGTAAAAAGTCTTGGAACTTGGATAGGCACAGCTCCTTCCAACATCAATGCAATGCTATCATCACAAATCTTTTCTCCATCTTTATGTCCCTTGATGCCTCCTCATCGCTCTCCACTAGCTGAAGCACGCTCCTGTCATGGTAGCAGTTATAAACCCAGTCGACCATTACAATTTGAGCTTCAATTTCTTCTTCCAGCTCATAGTTCTTTCTGCAGCAAATAAGCTCAACCAACAAAATGCCAAAGCTGTAAACATCTACTTTGTTAGAAATAGGCATATTCCTGAACCATTCTGGCGCTAAATAACCTCTGGTTCCTCTAACTCTAGTGGTGGTTCGTGTTTGGTTCGCCATCAAGAGCTTAGCTAATCCAAAATCTGATATTTTTGTAGTGAGGGAGCCATCAAGAAGAATATTTTGCGGCTTGATGTCGCAGTGGATTATGTGCCTAGTGCATTCCTCATGCAAGTAAGAGAGCCCCACGCAACATCACAGGCAATTTCTATTCTTTTGTACCAGCTGGGCCTTGAAGAGCCAAAAGAAAATCTGCCAATGAGCCGTTGCTCATGAATTCATACACCAGTAGTTGGTGTTGACCTTCATTGCAGAATCCAAGCAACTGCATTAAGTTCTTGTGGTTAGTTTGGCCAATTGCACTCACTTCTCTTTCAAACTTCCTTTTCACTTTCTCCGGTTCATGCCATCAACACTTTTACTGCCACAAAGTTGGTATCCTCGGATCCAAGAACACCTTTGTACACTGCTCCAAAGGCACCCCTACCTAGTTCTTCTTTGAATCCATCCGTCGCTTCTTGAAGCTCCTGATAAGTGTAAGTCTGTGTGCTTGTAACTTGGTTGATCTGGACTGGTTGTAAGAACTTATGATCCCTAGATCAGGAACTTCTATATATTAAATAGGCAATGAGGAGTAGAAGCAAGTTCACAAACACAGAGCTACTCAACAGCACCGATCCGATGATAATTAGAGTCGAATTCTTGTTTCCACTTCCCATAGATTTTGAAGTTGAGTTATCTTTCCTGACCTTGATCAGAGCTTTTCCACCCTGACTAGTATCACTTTGATCCATCCTTCCATTGGATAGAGGGATCTTTTTCCAGCAAGTTCTGCCACCGAAAATAGCAACTGCAAAAAAAACAATCAACCAAGCGAGCCTCTCTGCAACTGTCCTCAGTTTGTGCCGTGCTACGCTCGTAATCAGACAGTGGCCACTTTATATTGAGCATTTCCCGGAAAGTGAACTGGTCTGTTTCCGGCCTACTTCCATCACAACTCTGGAGTACGAAGTCCTGTCTGCATCCGCTCATCTCATTTGCTGAATCTAATGGAGTATATCCGAGTGGGCAGAGGCACTGGGGCCTATGATCAACGTGATCTTCTCTAAGAGCACAGTAGCTATTGAAGCCACATGCTCCAGAACCGATATTTTGCGTGATGTTTGTGCATATATTTGGAGGGATCGGGGAAGAGACCATCGACCAGGCAAAACTTGAATTTGCCGTCTTAGGGTAGACATATTGCCTGAAGACTCCATCGTATTCAAGGATTGCTCTTTGGTAAAATTCGCTGGTCAGGACTGTGCCTGAGGTGAGCGATTGAGCACCGTTCCATTCCTAGCCGTGAGGTAGACCTGACCACTTTGATTGAATATCAATCTGAAGCCGCTACCAACGGTGTTGCTGACCCAGTAAGTATCTGAGGCATCCCACGGGTTAGGACTGGCATAGAAGGCAAGATTTCCGTCGTCTCCTAGCTTGAAGGGGAATCTCCCGGTGGAGTAATTCATTTCAGAGTAGCAAGCGTTAACTTTAGTCCCTTGATCTAACTGTTGCGTAGGCAGCATCGTGTCGGTTGGTTGGCTGAACGTCTCCCCCAAGTTGACGTAGTTCTGGCTAACTAGGACAAAGTTTCCCATGTCAAGCATGGCCGCATGCGCTACACCAGCGTCAGTCGGGCTAGGAGACCACAACTCTGTTCCATTTGGGTCGGCGAGCACCAGTCGGCCATCGGCAGTCAACTCGATTTTTGAACCTTCTGGTGCTAGATTATCGCCATTCGCTGACCAGACGATGGTCTTGTCCTTTATCTTCTTGAACCATATCGCCAACAAATGAGCTCCTCGTCCCATTTTCCGAAACCCGGAGGCAAACTCACCTGATGGGGATGGCCAGGAAGAGTTCCGGTCATCCGCCGTTAACGAGAAGCCCAAGTTTATTGTAGATGTCATCCAGTTATTTTTCCGGACCTTGATCAGAGCTTTATAACCCACACTAGGATCCATCCTACCATTTAAAAGAGGGATCCTCTTTCTCCAGCATGTTTCGCCTCCAAAAACAGCAACTGTACAAGAACAATCAGCCAAGCAAGCCTCTCGGCACGAGTCCTCTGTTTTCAGTTTGCGAACCTCATAATCATTGTACGGCCAGTTTGTATTGGGGCTGTCAAGCAAAACAAACTGGTCTGTTTCAGGCTTACTTTCGTCACAACTCTGTGGTGCGAAGTCCTGTCTGCATCTGTTCATCTCGTTCATCGAATCTAACAGAGTATATCCAGGTGGGCAAAGGCATCGGGGCCTCCGAATCGCATCAGCTCCAAGAGTACAGTAGCTGTTGAAGCCACAAACTCCAGTACCGGTACGTCGATGCATGCTCGTGCATATATTTGGAGGGACCGGGGAAGAGACCATGGACCAGCCCATTGCCCTGTCAGAACTCGAATTTGCTGTCTTAGGGTGGACATATTGCCTGAAGACCCCGTCATATTCGAGGATCGCTCTTTGGTAAAATCCGCTGGTTGGAACTTCGTCTGAGGTAACGTTATGGAGTACTGCTCCGTTCCTAGCCGTGAGGTACACCCGACCACTTTGATTGAATATCAACGGAAGCCGATTCGAGTAGCATAGAGCACGAGATTTCCATCGAGTTGCGGTCCGAAGAGGAATCTCCCAGCGGAGTAATTCATTTCGGAATAGCGAGCTCTAACAACAACCCCCAAATCTAACTGTTGCGTTGGCAGTATCGTATCCGTCGGAACTGGATGAGACAAAAAAGCTTTCTTCTTTAAAAGCTCCATCAGATGAGCACGGAGAATTAAACCATACAGAAAGGGGGACTCTGAATGTGGAGGTTCATCAATTACAGGAAAACAGTTGTGCCTTGTAGTTCGCAGCACATGTACCACATTAGCGACCTTCTCGATGCCATGAAACAGCTGAAGGGGCCCACTCGCTACATCACCAACTGTTAATTGTCTCATATATGGCTCGGCATAGGTCTCAAGGTAAGGAAAGCCCTTTGCTTTCATGATAAGGTCATAGATGTTGCCGTTGAAAGCATCAGCTACGGTCTTTGAAATAAGAAGAACCACCATCAAGGGTAGCAACAGCAGATTGTTCGTCAGTTCCAAAAGGATTACACATAGAGAAACCGTCATCCTCATAGATCCACCAAGAAAAGAAGCAGCACCCAGCACAGCAAAAAGACCATGGTTAAGATTGGAATGAGAACCAATCAACGTTCCAACCAAACGCCCATAAGATGCACCAGTAACTATTACAGGAACGAAAAGGCCAGCAGGAGCGACAATGCCATAGCTAAGTATACTCAAGAAATAACATGTGACAAAGAATATAATTATAGAAGAGTACTGGAACTCGTCATCCGCGCCCTTGCTAAAGAGATTTTGAAGTCCTGTTATGTATCCTGACCTTGATCAGAGCTTTAGTTCCAGCCTCCGATGAATCCTTCCTTCCATTTGAAAGAGGGATCTTCTTTTTCCAGCAAATTCCATCGCCGAAAATGGCGACTGCGCAAAAACAATCAGCCAAGCAAGCCTCTCTGCACCAGTCCTCAGTTTGTGCCACGCTACGCTCGTAATCAGACTCTGGCCAGTTTGTATTGGGCATTTCAAGCAAATCGAATTGGTCTGTTTCATGCCTACTTCCGTTACAATTCTGTGGTGCGAAGGCCTGTATGCATCCGTTCATCTCGTTCGTTGAATCTAACAGAGTATATCCAGGTGGGCATTGGCATCGAGGCCTCAGATCATCTCCAAGAGTGCAGTAGCTGTTGAAGCCACAAGCTCCACTGCCAATCTGTTGGGCGATGCTCGTGCATAAATTTTGTGGGACTGGGGCAGAGACCCTCGACCAGCCAATAAGCCGGCCAGAACTTGAATTTGCCGTCTTAGGGTGGATATATTGCCTAAATACCCCGTCGTATTCAAGGATCGCTCTTTGGTAATATCCGCTTGTTGGAACTAGTTCTGCGGTGATGGTGTTGAGTATTGTTCCATTCCTGTCCGTGAGGTAGACCTGACCACTTTGATTGAATATCAACCGGAAGCCCATACGGCCAGCGGTGATGGTGTTGGTGGCCCAGTATGCATCTGAGACTACCAGCGGGGTAGGAGTGGCATAGAGCACGAGATTTCCGTCGGTTTGCAGTGCGAAGAGGAATCTCCCGGTGGAGTAATTCGTTTCGGAATAGCGAGCTTTAACATTAGCCCCAAGATCTAACTGCTGCGTAGGCAATATTGTATCCGTTGGTTGGCTGAACGAATCCCACAAGTTGACGTGGTTCGCGCTTGCTAGGATGAAGTTCCCCGTGTCGAGCATGGCCGCATACGCTAAGCCATTGCCGTTCAGGCCAGAAGACCACAGCTCTCTCTCTCTTGGGTCGGTAAGCACCAGCCCGCCGTTGGCGGTCAACTGGACTTGCGAACCTTCGGGCGCTAGATTATCGCCATTCGCCGACCAGACGATGGTCTTGTCCTCTATCTTCTCGAACCATATAGCCAACAAATGAGCTCCTGTTCCCATTCTCCGGAACCCGAAGGCAAACTCGCCAGACGGCGACAGCCAGGAAGAGTTCTGGTCGTTTGCCGTCGAAAAGGAGCCCAAGGTCAAGTTGCCGCGGATCTGAGCTTCGGCGGAAAGGGGAAGTGGAACGAGTACTAGAAGGATTCCTAGTATAACTGAAGCCATGTTTGATGAAACAGGCGTGCTCCTTGAGTTGAGCTACTTCGGCCTTAAGGATGAAACCAACGTTCTTATAGAGATTCCCTACTTTCCAAGCTACCAGAGTCTCCCTTCTTTTTCTCCACGGCAAGTTTGAACCAAAGTTGTGCACAGCCTTTGCCCATGTCAACACGTATATCTACACTATCTTTGACCAAAAGCAAAACACATATATCTTTCTAGAATAATGACTTTACCATATGGTCTGAAGTTTTATAAAAGCTCCATCTGTAATAAAAGGAAATGATTGATCAAAATATAAGGTGATATTCGTTAATATATTTTATTAATCAACTTTTCTTTTTTTGTATTAATAGACCATTTAGAAGTGTATGATGAGCATCCAATTTTCGCAATTTGGTCTTTCTTTTGTTTTTCGTTATTGAGGCCTTTTTTGCCTTTTTACTTTGTCTCGTTTCTTTTTTCTTAAAGTATCTTATTAGTTCCATTAATATTTTCATCTACATTTAAATAAAAATAATTTATGATAGTATCATTGATATTGATTTTTTCGGATTATAATGTTTTAGCAAATTTGTATTTTCTCTATTTTCTTTGTTTTTCACTTTTTTTTTATAGAAATTAATACTGAAAGAACTTGTCAAATTTAGAATAAGGCGACTCTGCTCCATAAGCTTGCCAGGGACCCGGACACTTTTCGAGGAAGGCACAAATTTGGAAGACTTTGACCGAACGTCGTCGTACAGGAGACTTTATGAGATAAAAGGGATGGAAGAAGATGACCCTTATATCACGTTGGTAAACTCCACTAAGCTAAAAGCAGGCTACTAATTTTGCAAGTAATTTGTTAATTTCAACAGTAAAATTTTGTTTCATCGATACATTATTAAGTTACCGATTTCAATCGTGGAGCTTTTTCTAAATATTGATTAATTAATAAAAATACTTATAAAATTTAAAAAGGAAATGATGCCCTCAACTCATAAAAGAAAATGATATATCGAATTTGTAGTCATTTAAAAAAAAATTAATTGATTCATATATCATTTTTTTCTTTGTAGATATATTTTTCTCCATTTTCTTTATATTTCCACATAAAACAATGGTGAAAAAGCTATTGCCATAAACAAGATGACAATAAACTTTTACCCCTTAAAAGGCATGTGCTTTGCACGCGCTAACAGAATGGAGTAACAATTTTAAAGTTCAGGGGCAAATATATACTATTGCAAAGTTTGAGAGAGATTTGAGTAATTTCTTCGTGATTTTCTTTCCAACAAAAAATTTGCCACTTTATTAGAAATTTACTCTTGTAATTTGTAAGGACTTATGCGGTAACTTACTAATTTCACTGCTACGATTTAGTTTTAAATGGTCAATTTCTAAATAATCGGACAACTTGCCTTCCACTTGAAATTGGTATTACTACCTTGTAAGCGGACCTATATGGTAAGTTATTACTTTATATGAAAGTTATAAATTTCACCACTAAATTTTTGTTTTGAGTAATAAATTTCTAAAAAAGTTAATGACTTATCATTGCATTTATTGATGGTAAATTGCTACCATTGTTAGTGCATTACCACATCAGTTGACTAAGAAGTCCCTAGTTACGTGAAAATTTAGAAAAAGGCGAGTCCGCTTGGGCGGATCCATTAATCTTCGGTCGTGACCCTGAAATTTCCCAAGGAGAAACAGACAAATTTAGAAGACTTTGACCGAAACATCTTTTAGGTCTAGAGGAGGAGATTTTGGGAGTGGAAATTGTTTTTTTTTTTTTTTGACTGAAATACAAAGGACTCGATTCCTGTGGAAATCAAAGCGATCACAGATCACTTCGTGGAAATTGAACGTTTCAATGCTCGTACGTATGTGGAAATTTTGCTGTGGTGTCCCGCATCAAGCGGATCTGATTTTGAACCGTCTAATTTTGACTTTAATCAGATCGCTAATGGACTTCACAAGAAAAAAACAACACTCCTAATCAATCCCCCCGGCGACCCGCGAAACGTACACAGCAGTGCAGCACACCTAACACGACCCCGACAACTGACACGTCAGCACACGCTCGCCACACTGTCCGGTGCTCTCCCTCCATTGTCGTCTTCCGCTGGGAAATATAGAAATGCAGGAGATGGCTACGTCTATCCACGAGAAATCTGCTGCTTTGTTTCGTGCGATGGAGGTTCTCCCCGTGCAGACAATTACCTCATCCTTCTCCTCCTTCCTCGTGCTCTGAAGCACGCCGCTGGATTGTGCTTTGCCCGAGGAGTTAAGCGAGGCGAGGAATGTTCTCGACGTGAGCGGCGTACTCCACGCGATTGTGAACCGTGTCGTTGGGGGTGATCTAATGCTTGCTGCTTAGACTGCAATTGAGTCTTGTGCAGCTTCGAGAGGAATGACTATATTAATGATTGATGGACATAATTCGGCATATATTTTGCAAAAATTTGCATACATCAAATTTGCGTACATTAAATTGCTCCGTTAACTTTGTTAAATTTGGCTATTGAAAAAAATTGATATGTTTTTTTTTTATTGTTGTTCAAAAGGAAATGCATTGATATGGATGTCACGTCAGCCAATTTAGAAGAAAAATATTAGAAGATATTTAAGCTAAATGTTGGATGTTGCAATTAAACTATAATCAGTTGTTTTCGAAACTTTAGAAAAATAAAATTAGGGAAGAAGAAGAAGAAAACTTAAAAAGAAAATCATGCTCCAGAATCGACTCCATCAATTTTTGCATTCAGCTACTTCGTTTCACAGCCATAGCTAGTGCTGATTCTTAAGCTTCCATGGCAACGAGATCTCTATTCTCGCTCAAATCTGCCATTCACTAGAGGTTCACCCCCTCGCGGCCAAACACGGCTTCCTCCTTCGATCTTCTTTGACGATATGGGCTATGATCATTGTCTCAGATCTGTACCAGGGTCATCATTTGTCGTAGATTTAAGCAAGGGTCGCGGCCGTAATTGTCGGAGGAGCTAGTGGCAAGGTCCTTGTTGACAAGTGACGAGGGTGGCTGACTCGTCTCCCACACGCTTACTTTATTTTTATTCTTATTTTCAAAATGCGAAGGTGGTCGCAAGGGTCCCCGATGACTTACCTAAGTCTGGTGTGGGACGTTGGCCCCTCGCTGATGCATGGGTGGCGTGTGTGTTTCCTTTACTGCATCTATGCTATCCTTCGCAGCTTCTCCTATGTTTGATTCTTCTTCTTTTTTTCCAAATTTTTATTTCAATATTTTATTTTTCTAAAATATTAAAACCAATTCTTTTTATTTTTTATTTCATTTATATTTTTTAATATCTAACGTGGCAACCTCATCAAGACATCTTTCTTTAAAAAAATGGTAAAAAAGTCGCATCAACTTTTTCTTAGAACCAAATAGGGCGGAGTTAATGTGGAAATTTGAGTAAACCGATTTGAAAAGTTTTAAAATTTAATTGTACTTTTTTTTTTAAGTTTAAGGATTTGATTACACTTTTATAATAAGTTTTAGGACATGTAATAAACTAATAACATAAAAACATAGAGCATTTAGAGCTTATAGAGGATCAATGGAGTATCAAGTCAATAACTTAATAAAAATATGGTGGGCACCCATCGAAGCGTGGAAAGCTAATTGCTCAACTTTAAACTTTGATTCTATGCTCGGTAAACAAACCAAGTCCGGATACCTCTTAGGACGTCCAGGTAATGAAGATTAGAGATGGATGAACTTGAAAGGAGCTTGGTTTACTCACAAATTGGGCTGGATAGACATGGCTCTTGCTTGGACCCTCACTATTGACATTTAAATTTTTGCCTATTATATATTTCGAAACATTTTCATAAAATTAGGGATTTAATTTGTTAACCCTTAGCAACTAACCGTCATGCTTCTCCCTACATTTCATCGCAGTTAAGGGGATTGTGGTATTTGCTACATCATGGGAGTTCAAATTGGCGAGAAAATTGAAGCCTTCAACATCATTTTCCTCACCTCGTTTTTCCACCTTGGAGATTTTTTTAAGTAACAAGAGACACCTTGTATTTTTACGGTGTTTATGTGCAATAAATCTCTACTTCGCCGCTAGTAAGATTTGAACTCTTTGCGCAGCATGCTGGGGTTGGAATCCCGCTACCGACAGTCCCCTTTGCTAGGCAATCTGTAAATCCATTATAAAACTTTCTAAACCCGTGTTATGCTCTAGCCTTAGCATGGAGTAATCTCCCTTCCTCTTAAACTTTTTATCATATCCGAATAAAATTTTGTTTGCTTCACCTGGTGCATTAAGGGCATTCATCTACTTCTATAAAATTGGCGCAAGCCGACTATTCCAAAGTGAAACAAACAAAAGACGAAGACCTTGACCCAAATATCGTACGTTTTGTTGAATAAAAATGACATTAGAACAATAGCAAACGAGCTGGAAGACCCCATGGCTGACAAAAACAACTATGAAATCGAACTTTCAATTTTCTGATGCAAATCGATGCTAGATTTGGATCTTCTGGGTCTTTCCATTGTCTTGGTAATTTTCGATTTCCTCCAGTTTGGACCCATTGTCCAATGGCATTAACAGTAACTTGCTGAGTGGCTTATACAAGATCTCCAATGATCATTTGGAAAGGTATATGTACGCCTAGAGTATTGTCTTTCTTTTGTCACTTCACGCAATTTCTCAACAGATCAATCGAGAAGAAAGTTCGTTTGATTATTCTTCCAACCACGTGATTTGCGGACTCTGATTTCTTTGATCTATATGAAGTTGGTTGCCAAAAGGAAGTAAAAGTCCCATCTGAGTGAATAGAAAAGCAGCAGACCTTTTGAAATTGGGAGTTCAGGGTAGTGATCCTCGACTTGAGGATCAGCAAGTTTCATATGGTTTCTCACCATTCAAATTTAGCAGATAAGATCTGTTTTGCTTTGATGAGGTTAAAATACTCTTTTACTGAATCCAATGCAATTTTGATGAAGCAAAATGGTTGATGGAAATGCATTGATGGGGTCACATTAGTTTTACCTGCGACATAATGGAATATGATTTAGGAAGAATTCCTAAGAGATTTAAAACAATTTTGCCAACAATTGCCAACATGCTAGTGAATTTCAAACTTTAGGAAGATTTAGCTTATTGAAGCTAGATTTATGTGAACATATTATGACAATGTTTATTCTGGCGTAGGTGCACTTACAGACCATATAGATACTTTTCATTATTACAGACGCCAGTTGTCTAAATAATCAAAATCATATTGAACTAATAAAAGAGCTTGGATCTGGGGGGACTGAGACTTCAACAGCTCCTTCTAGCATCTGAGTGATTTTCTTCATGGTTAGCCTCAAAGCGGGGTCTTCCTGGATGCACCACAGTGCCATCATCACAAATCTTCTCACCATCTTTATGTCGCTTGACACCTCCTCGTTACTCTCCACTAGCACAAGTAGACTCCTGTCATGGTGGCAGTCATGACAAATACACTTTGAGCTTCACTTTAGGCTTCCGGCTCATGGTTCTTTCTGCAGCAGATGAGCTGAAGCAACAAAATGCCAAAGTTGTAAACGTCTACTTTGGCAGAAATAGGCATATTCCTGAACCATTCTGGTGCTAAATAACTACCGGTTCCTCTTACGCCAGTGGTGGTCCATGTTTGGTTTGCCATCAAGAACTTAGCTAATCTGAAGTCTGATATTTTTGCAGTGAGAGAGCCATCAATAAGAATATTTTGCGACTTGATGTTGCAGTGGATTATATAACTGGTGCAATCCTCATGCAAGCAAGAGAGGCCCCTCGCAACACCATAGGCAATTTCTATTCTTTTGCACCAGCTAGGCCTTGAAGAGCCGAAAAGAAAATCTTCCATACTACCGTTGCTCATGAATTCATACACTAGTAATCGGTGTTGACCCTCACGATCGCTGAATCCAAGTAAATGCACTAAGTTCTCGTGGTTAGTTTGGCCAATTGCACTCACTTCTCTTTCAAACTCCTTTTCGCTTTCTCCAGTCCTTGTCGCCAACAATTTTACTGCCACAAAGTTTGTATCCTCGGATCCGAGAACACCTTTGTACATTGTTCCAAAAGCACCCCTACCCAGTTCTTTGAATCCATTTGTTGCTTCTTGAAGCTCATGATAGGTGAAAGTTGGCATGCCTGTGGCTTGGTTGATCTATACTGGTCGTGAAAATTTAGAATCTCTAGATCGGAAGCTTTTATAAGTTAAATAGCTAATGAGGAGTAAAAGCAAGTTCAAAAACAAAGAATTACCCAACAGCACTGGTCCGATGATCACCAGAGTTGAGTTCCTGTTCTTCTTCTGGCCGTTTCCTGGAGATGTCAAAGTTGAATTACCTATCCTGACCTTGATCAGAGCTTTTCCACCCGCACTTGGATCCAACCTACCACTGAAAAGAGGGATCTTCTTTTTCCAGCAATTTCCATCTTGAAAAACAGCGACTGCACAAAAACAATCAGCCAAGCAAGCCTCTCAGCATCGGTCCTCAGTTTGTGATGTGCTAAGTTCGTAATCAGACCGTGGCCAGTCTGTATTGAGCATGTCACGCAAAGAAAACTGGTCCTTTTCAGGCCTACTTCCATCACAACTCTGTGATACGAAGTCCTGTCTGCATCTGTTCATCTCGTTCATCGAATCTAACATAGTATATCTAGGTGCACAGTGGCATCGGGGTCTCTAAATCCCATTGGCTCCAAGAGTACAGTAGTGTTGAAGCCACAAGCTCCAGGACCGGTATCTCATGTGATTCTCATGCATATATCTGAAGGGAGAGGGGAAGAGACCGTCGGCCAGCCCATTGCCCAACCGGAACTCAAATTTGCCGTCTTGGGGTGGACATACTGCCCGAAGACCCCGCCATATTCAAGGATTGCTCTTTGCTAAAATCCACCAGGGGAGGGTGTCTGAGTTGACGATATTGAGTACCGTTCCATTCCTAGCCGTGACGTCATAGACCTGACCACTTTGATTGAATATCAAACTGGTAGCCAGTACCCACGGCGTCGCTAATCCAGTAAGCATCTGAGATGACCGCCTCGGTTGGAGTATGAAGTGAAATCTCCCAGTGGAGTAATTCATTTCAGAGTAGCGAGCTTTAACTTTAGTCCCGAGATCTAACTGTTGCGTAGGCAGTATCGTATCGGTCAGTTGGCTGAACGTTCCCCACCAGTCGACGTTATTCTGGCTCATTAGGACGAAGTTCCCCGTGCCGAGCATGGCTGCATATGCTGCCCCAACGACCGCCGTGGACAACACCTCACTCCCTTCTGGGTCCACAACCACCAGTTGGCCGTCGGCAGTCAACTGGACTTTCGAACCTTCGGGTGCTAGATTATCCCCGTTAGTCGACCAGACTACGGTTTTGTCCTCTGTCTTCTCAAACCATATTGGCCACACATGAGCTCCTCTTCCCATTTCCCGGTACCCGAAGGCGAATTCGCCCGACGGGGACAGCCAGGAAGAGGTCCTGTCATTCGCTATTAACGAGGAGCCCAAGGTTACGTTGCCGGGGGTCTGAGCTTTCACAGAAAGCGGAAGCGGAACAAGTAGTAGGAGGATTCCAACTACTACTGAAGCCATGTCAGCGGAAGTTTGTGTGCTCCTTGAGTGGAGCTACTTCGGCCTTTAAATTGAAACTGGGGTTCACCATAGAATTACTCCACTAGATTTCATACTTACTATCATGAAAGCAAGCATCAATTAGTAAGTTACCAATTTTACTTGTGTATAATACCTTCATTGGTGGAGCTTTACAAAAAGTCTATTCAATATAGAGAAAATGCCTCAATAACAGAATATGTAAAAAAAATTGCTCATTAAGTATATTTGAAGGGTTAATTAATGAATATATTTATGAAATTTAAAAAGGAAAGGGTTCATCGAATCTACAATAAATTTTTTAAATATAATTGATTGATCAATCATTTTTTTTTGTGTTAATAAACCAGTAAAAAAACACATGATGCGTAGTCAGCTTCATAATTTGACCTTCTTGTTATTGAGTTTTTCCTTTTTACTAATTTGTGTTTTTTTCCCTTAGAATATCTTATTATTTTTATTAATATATTTATCAAAATTTAAATTTATTTTTCTGATATAATTTCTTCATTATATTTATTTATCCATTGTGGTGAAAAAAAAAAATATGAAGAGGAATGGTTACATTAAGAAAGAATCAACATAATTCTAAAACTTTTTAAAAATGGAGCAATTAAGTCTCTCCTTCCAATATGGCTGACGGAAAAAACTAATATGTTTTTTTTTTTTTTTCAAAGAGAGAGGGGTTGATGTGGTTGGCACATCATCCATTTTAGGAAAAAAAAAAAAAAATACTATTAAGAGATATTAAAAGCCAACTGTTCTATGTTGCAATTAATTAATAAATTACTATTTCCAAAATTTAAGAGATATAAAATTCTGAAAAAAGAAGAAGAAGAAACACCGAAAAAAAAGAGAGAGAAGATTTTCGAGAAGCGAATTTGCCTCCATCAATTTTTGCATTTGGCTACTTCATTTTTGCGGCCATAACTAATGGTGGTTCTCAAGCTCCATGGCAACCAGATCTCTATTCCTCACCCAAATCCGCTAGTCATCAGAGGTCCCCTGCCTTGCGGTCGAGCACCACTACCTTCTTCTTCTTCTTCTTCTTTGATGTCTCGGGCTGTGACCATCATCACCTCATATCTAGGTGAGAGTTGCCCTTTGGTTGTAGATCTGAGTAAGGGTCGTGGCCATCATTGTCGGACGAGAGAGGGTAGTTAGTGGCAAGGTGCTTATCGACAAGTGCCGAGGGCTGCCACCGTGCCTATCCTCACGCGCTCTTACTTTATTTTTTTCTTCAGTATGTAAAGGTGGTAGCGAGGGCCACACTAGCTTCACCAAAGTCTAGCGGGGGTCGCCGGCCCTCGCCAATGTGTGGTGCCTGCCAAGCTGCCTCCGCCTAAATTGGAACTACCACCGTCCTTCTCAGCTTCTCTTATTTTTATTCTTCCTCTTTTCATCCTGTTTTTTCATATTTTAATTTTTTAAATCTTAAAATCAAATCTTCCATTAATTTTTTTGTTCTAAAATGGTCAACGTGGCACCCTCATCAGCACCTCTTCCTTCGAAAAATGAGGCAAATTGAACAGGACCGATACAGCAACTTGATTGAAATAATTTGATAAATATTAAGACTTGATTGCACTTTTCGAATGTTTCAAGCTCAACCACGTTTCCAATAACTTCTAGAACTTATGGTGCACTTATCTTATAAAAATATAAAGCATTTAGAGATTATAGATGAAGGGCAACAACTTCAAAAAAAAAAAATCTTACAGACGCGCGTTGAAGCGAGGCAAGGCAACATACTCGACTTTAAACTTCGATTCAGTGCTCTGCATGTGATAAACAGACCACAACCGAATGTCTTTTAGGACATCAAGGTGATGAAGATAAGAGATGGATGGATTTCAACGGAGCTTGATTTACTAACACTAGATAGACATGGTTTTTGCTTAGGGACCAGCTATTGACGCCTAAAATTAGGGATTTAATCTGTTGATCCCTAGCAATATATATATTGTGATTTTTGCTACATCATGGGAGATTCAACTTGCCAAGAACATTGAAGCCTTTGACATTGATGTAGAAGCATTTGGCTTTGTCAATTGATTCAAGATGAAGATGTCATTTATGCAAGAGAGTTGTCGATTAGGTGCACAAGTTGTCGATTTCATGGTTGCCAATTGGCTACCGAACATTGATACTCAATTTTTTTGTCAATCCGAGACTACTAAAAGACTATCTAAAAATTGAAGGTTGTTCTAGACAATTTCCTATGTTGTTTGGTGATCTATGAAGAAGACTATTGGACTACCCAAGGAGATGAATGAATTTAGAATCTATTTGAATTACTTTGCGTCTAGCCAAGTGTCATTAGTAAGTCTTAAGCGTGTTGTAGGTTGCAAAGAGTCAAAGCTCATGTCTCTAGATGTTGTAATGCATTTTCTAGTTTCTAGGTCTTTATTATGTTTTCTAGTTTCCATGACATTAATGTTAGGAAGTTTCCATGTCTTCAATGTTTAGTCTATATCCTAGGTAATAATCCCTTTTATAATGAGGCGAATTCTAAAATATAAGAAGATGAATTTTGAGTAAATGAATACTTGACATTTTCCTCTAGGAGAATATCTTTTGAGAGTAAATTATTCTTGGTTTTTATATCCTTGGAAGGTGGATTTTTCCTAGGTGGTGAGCCAAAAAAGCATTGTATTCTTGGCTGGTGGTTTTTCTATAGGCCTTGGTGGTCAGCTTCTTCAATCCCAAAGTCTTGTATCATTGGCTAGTGATTTCTATAGGCATTGGTCGTGAGCTTTGTTTATCTCCATCTTGATCCTCAGTTGGCAGCACGTCCTGTACACCTTGGTTCCGATAGTCTTCTATCATTGATTTTGCAATTACCCATCAACATTCATCCCCCATATACTCACTCATCTTCAATAATCACTCAAAACAACACTCGTCCATCCCGCAACCGCATCAAGTTGGTATCAAAGCTGACGATTGAGCTCATTTTGAGTGATTTCTTCCATTACGTATCTTGCATCTTTTCTCATATTTACATTCAAAAAAATATAATAGAAAGAAAGAAATGTCTGGCCATCATCAACGTAGACCAAACATTGAATCTCCTATAGCATGAGAAAGAAGCCTACGAGATGTAGAAGTAAGAGATTTAAGGAGGCAAGCGCAATAACCACAAGAGGGTTTACTATGCTTCAAACTTCGACAAATGGAGAGAGACATCAACCTCATAGAGAAATGACTAAAGGGTGGCAAGAGATTTTTGGCTAAGTCTTCAACTAAAGGTATGTATTTCTTCAAATGTATTTCTTCGAACCAAGTCGAGAATTTTTCAAAACAAGAGAAAGAAATCGAAAAACCCTGGGAGATTGTTAAAGAGCTCCCAAAAGAAATGGATGGTGAAGAAGATAGCAAGTTCTTCAAGTGTTACGAATATGGGCATCTACAAGTGGATTGTCCTAAACGGAAGGTTATCACCATTGAGGAAATTGAGAAGATTGACTTGGAACTTCAAGAGACTCAACAAGATTCATACCATGAGAGTCCAAATCAAATGAGCAAGACCAGATCATAGAACAAAGTAAAGAAGGAGAGATATTGGTCATCTACATTTTATATGCCTCAAAGCATTCTCTCTCAAAGTGCTAATCAATTGTCAAAATATATTTGACATATTTTCAACTTTTCAGCATGGTTTGAATAAATTTGTTCGTATGAAGCTAATGTATTATCTAGTTCGTTGGAGAGGCCGTCCTAGAAATGAAGCAATGACAAAATTGAGGACAAATCTTCAATAACCTAGGGAGATTGATGTGGGAAAATTGAGCTTCATCGATTGATTCAAGTAGAAGATGTCGATTATGCAGAAAAGTTGTTGCTTCAATGGACAAGTTGCCTATTTCATAGTTGTTGATCGGGTATCAAGACATCGATACGCAAGTTTATTGTCAATCCAAAACTACTCATAGACTATCTAACAATCGAACGCTGTTCTGGACAATTTCCTTTGTTGTTTGGTGATCTTCAAAGATGTCCATTAGACTGCCCAAGGAGACGAACGAATTTAGAGTCTATTTTAATTACTTTGCATCTAATCAAGTGTCATTAGGGAGTCTTAAGTGTGTTGTAATTTTCAAAGAGTCAAAGTTCAAGTTTCTAGATGTTTTAATGCATTGTCTAGTTCCTAGGTCATTATTGTGCTTTTCTAATTCCTATATCTTTAATTAATTAGATAGTTTCTTGTGTTTAATGGTTAGTCTATTCCTATGTAATTATCCTCTATTTAATAAGACGAATTCTTTAATGTAAGACAGTGAATTTGGAGTATATGAATTATTGAGATTTTCCTTTTTATGAGCGAATGTCTTTAGAGAGTGAATTTGTCACGCCTCGATCCCCCAAGCGCATGCCCATCCCGGCTTGGTCGATTAAATAGTGATATCCCAGACGCATCGTGACCCATTCATTTTAATGCACATGCAAAAGCAGATAAATAATCCCAGACAACAATTCAATGAGATAGAAAAGTAGGGCCATATTTTGAAAACCAACACTACAACACACTTATATATATAACAAACCGAGTCATAGATATACAATACAAACCACTCTAATCACAAGTTTACAAAACATGGGGCTTTTAACAACTACGGGTCCTCATCCTCCTCGTCATCTCCCTTCACACTCCAATTGGAGCCTTCAGCAGAATGCACCGGGGACTCTGGTTCTTCAAGATTCGGGTCTACCGCGTCTATGACCGAACCTCCAGAGGGATCTATAGTACCCTTCCCATAAGCCACCTCTAGAACATACAGAGATATCTCAGACTTCGATATGGGGCCCTCTCTTTGACCATCCTGAGCCTGGTGGTACCATGATCTGTATCGGTGTGGCACCTTGTGTGTCACGCCCCAAACCCCAAGCGCGTGCCTATCCCTATCTAGTCGATAAAATTCTGCGACTTCCCAGGACTAGTTGCCGACCCTTTTTGTTTTATTGCACATGCGGAAGCGGATTCTAAATCCCCTGACAATAATCATCTCAAGATAAAAAAAAAAAAAAAAACAGGATAATATATTCATAAACAAACATGCTTTTATATATACATTGAGTCATGTACAAAAGTCTATGGCCAAAAGACTACAAAAGACTAGCCTTCCAAAAGAAGCAATCCTAACTGACCTACACTTCCGATCACCTCCTCTCAGCTCCAGGTCCTCCACTCGACGACCCTGAAAATGTTGTCCCACAAGAGGGTGAGATATAATCTTAGTGAGTCTAAGCTCTAAACCCCAATTAGGAGGGAAATACGCCCAAAAGTGTCATAATCACACAATCAAGGAGACTTACTCGTCTCGCATCCACCCCGCAGTCGGTACAATTTATATCACAAACAACATGAGAGCATGAGCAACAAATAAGTTCCAATAACTGAAACGCCACACTCAATTAATCATGCATTCCTAGTTTTGATCTTGGCATATAGCACGGTATACTCCCCCATTGAGCACGGCACGTCTCTTTATCAGACGGCTTTCCCGAAGGAGCATAGGGTCCAGAATCTAATGCGACTAGCTTCGCGTTGTTCAGGGGGTATCCCGAATAGGGATAACGTCCAACTTAACAGCCCGGGACAATTTCTCTTAACCATCACACAATCACTCAAATATGGTCCAGGGCACCGTGCATTACACTCAAGTGCTTCAATTAAAATGGTGAGCCTGGCCTTTTTCTTCGTATTAGAAATTCACATGAAATTACTCGTGTGTGGGTACACGGTCAACTTGACCCAGAAAATTGATATCCTTCATTTTTGAAATCCCACTATTTCATATAATACTAAAAACTATTTTCGGTCTCAAAACCCGACACTTGGGAATTTCTGAATAAATATTGAAAATTCACAATTTTTGGAATTAAATATCAACAATCCAATCAGCACTCAATTTGCATAATTTAAAACTCAATAGTAGAATTTAATCACACCATTGCGTCGCATGAAATTCCGGCCACCGGCTATCCGGCCTAACTTTCGGAAAAATAATTAATAAATCATTAATTTCGAAAATTAATAGAATAAATCAATTCAATTTCTAAAAATACTAACCTAGGCCAAAGTTATTAAATTAATTACCAATATGGACCCGGAAAATTCCCGAACCCTTCTAGATAAACAGTATAATTTATTTAGGCCTTAGCTAAACCATGCTAACCACCTAACATGCTCGATTAAATAATTAAATTTCTAATTTAATCTAACTAACTACCTAATTCCTAATTAAATAAATCTAAACACCCCTTAGACGTCATTAGCCTACTAAGCAGAGTTTAGAGTATAAACTCACCGGTTAAGTGTGGAAATCGGTTCACTGCGACGACGGCGTGACGGTGACCAAAATCTGAATTTTCGACGGCGTCGACGAACACTTGGACCGAGCCTAAAATGGGCCCAACAAATCTCAGCCCAACCTGAGATTTTCTTTTGAATTGGACCGGGCCTGAAGCGGGCTAACTTCGCGGGCTTAGGTTGCTGAACTGGGCTTGGCTTCATGGGTTTCGAATGGGCTGAGCTTGATGGACTTTGCTGGGCTAAATTCTTGGGCTAAAACTTACGGTCACAGCTGGGCTTGAAGATGAATTCGTGGGCCTGCGGCCATGGGCTAGAGACTCGAAGCCCACGACAGAATTCATGGAGATGCCGGACTCCGCCGTTGGCGTGTGGACGACGCTGGGCAGAGCTTCTTCGGTTGATGCTTGCTAAGCTTCGCTAGCAGCTGGAGAAGACCGAAGCTGCTGGAGGTGGACCAAACATTGGGCCGAGCTGCTACAAACCGAAGCTGCAACGGAGGAGATGGCGAGACACGGATGAAGATGCTGGACGAGGAAGCAATCAACGTTCGTGGCTCCTTGCTGGGCTTGACTCAGTGCCGTTGAACAAGAGGTCGTGTGGATGGAGTTCGGTGGAAGCGGTAGAGACTGGGGGAAATGAAATGGGCGGTGGCAGGGGTTGTCTTCGATGAGTTGGCAGCTTGAGATGGAGCACGATCGTTGGCAGCAAGCGGCTAGGTCTCTTCGGTGGTCAACTAAGGAGAAGGGGAAGTTCTTTTGTTGACCGAAGGAGTTGGCTTATGGACAAGTGTCCATGGGTGAAGGGAAGAGGAAGAAATTTTGGTGAGTGGAGATGGACGCAGGAGCAGCTTCGAAGGAAAATAAAAAGGGGAATGAAAGGCAAAGTAAAAGAAAACGTGAGCATGAGAGGTCGAGAGAGAGAGAGAAGTGCACGAAGATGGAGGTGGAGTGGGCAACGCCAGCTTGCCCGAGAAGATTTTTGCAAAAAAAGAAAGGAAATAGTCAACAACCCTTAGCCACTCCATTAATGGCTTGTCCCCTAATACTTTCCAACCAAATTTCCCTCAAATAACCCCAATTAAAGTCCCAATTTTTCAGCCTTATGTCCAATTTCGAATTTTACTATATTAAATTCAATTTCCTTACTGAATTTCCCAAATTAAGGTTCAATTTCGCTGAAGAAAAATCCCAAACAATTTTTTGCAAGTCCCTGACATTCAAAGGCTTGGCTCGAAAGTCCAAATCCCCTTAAATTTGGCCCGTACGAATTTTTGTTAATTTTTCCGCGACGTCCGAACGATTTTCCGTAAAATACCGGAATCTCTAAAAAAATCTTCGGAGGATGAGCCGACGTTCCTAAAATAGCTCGTGACACCACAGAACTTTCAATTTCCGAAATCGGGTTCAAATTCACGGTTAATTTCACTCCGATGCGCTTTTAGCGTGACTTAGCCTATTGAGTAACTTTTAGAAATTTTTAGTGCAAATGACCCGTGATCGATTTATCTCAAGTCACAATGTACATCCCCGACACATTGGCGACCCTCGGTTGTTGTGAAAATCTCGAGATTTCAATTACGGACACGGGTACCTAAACGACGAGTAAAATCAACTTAGTGCCGATTGATGAGAATTTTGCAATCAAGTGGAATCACCCACAATTTGATGACATATCTCAGTCGAATCGACCTATTTTTGATCTCGATCGATCTCTGACGATGCCGTAATGACCCTTGCAGACCAACACGGTTAAGCAGTCGATTCCTAGTCGAATTCTCAAGTCTAATTGCATTTAGATTCCGTAATTGTTTCCCCAGATAGTCCAATTATGTCGTAAGTGATCAGCTCAGAGAATAACACTATTGACGCGTCGATGAAAGACCCGATTTATTCAATTGAAATCAGATTTGAAAAATCAGGATGTCACATTGTGAGTGAGATCCGCATCAACCTAGACTATGGACCTTACTAGCTCATAGTTCCAACCCTAGGGCCCTCATGCAACGAAATATAAGATGTATGCTCTGTAATCTTCTTACATTGTCCAAAAAATTCATGAGCTGCCATCTATAGACCTGAAATGTTATCCCATAACAGGGTAAGACAACGTCTCAGCGAGTTGAACCCCCTAAGACCTGACTAGGAAGAAAATATGCTCTAAGGCTGTTTAAGCACAAACACAAGTTAGAGGACTTACCTTAGCCTCAGTCTCTTTCTCGCAAGCAAGTACAATTCTACTAACTAGTTCAATCATTTCAACTAATCAAATCATCCAATCGATCAAATCTTCGATCAATCGACTTGGTCGATTCCATGTCAACGAGATCATTCCTCGGTCATCTCAATCAATACTATTTATAAAGTCTGATCATAATCAGGACTGCTCATTCTAAGCTGATAGTAGATAGTATAGCTCACCAGAAGCTGCCTCAATACTGATATAGTATACTAAATATGCTTGCTAGAAGTTGCCTCAGATACTAATATAGTATACTAAATATGCTCGCTAGAAGTTGCCTCAATATCGATATAGTATACTAAATATGCTCGCTAGAAGTTGCCTCAATATCGATATAGTATACTAAATATGCTCGCCAGAAGCTGCCTCAATACCGATATAGTATACTAAATATACTCGCCAAAAGCTGCCTCATATACCGATATAGTATACTATTCGAATTACCCTTTTTATCCTTCTCGATAAAAATAATCGTGTGTGTGTACATAGTCGGCCTTAGCTAAAGATACAATATTTTCACATTTAAAAATCAAACTAAGTTCAACAGTCCACAAATCCATTTTTAGCGCCATAAACCGAGGCCCGGTGATTTTCCAGTTAATTACAGAAATAAAATAAATTTAGGAATAAATTTCTAAAATACAAATCATACAAAAATCTGCACAAATTAGAACTCAATTAAATAAATGGATCACACCACCGCAATCAGCATAAAATTCCGGCCAGGATATCCACAGTCTAATTTCTGAAAATAAATAAATAATAAATAATTATGGAAATTAATTATTAAATGCAAATAAATAGAACTTAGGCTTGTAAAACCTAATTAAAAGCTGAGACGAGCTTGGAAAATTTTCGAACTACTTTAGATAAATACTAAAACTTGTCTAAGCTCTAACTACACTACTCTAACCACCTAACATGCAATAACAATTAATTAAATTGCTAATCTAATATAACTATCCACCTAATCCATGTTTAGTCTAAATTAAACAACCCTTAAGCGTCATTAACCTACTAAGCAGGGATTAGTGAGTTAAACTTACTTGATTAATGATCCGGTCGGATCAAATCGACGGGAATGCGACGAAGGGCAAGAAACTCCAAAGTAGGCTTGCCAACTAGGGTCGGGAACACCTCCAAAACAGGCCAAACAACGGCCTAGAGACCCACTTAGCTTGGTCTCTGTTCAGTGCTGGTCGAAGCTGCTTCGGTGGTTGGTTGAGGCCGAAACAGCCAAGGAAGACTGGCAAGGGCTGTAGCGGGCTTCACGGTGACATGCAGGCGGCGAAACGACTCCGGCAGCAGTGGGGCAAGCTCAAACAGCTTCGGGGACTTCCTAGGATCGCAGATGAGGCAGAAAGGAGGCGGCTGGAGTGACGGCGGCTCGCGGTGAGCAGGCGAGGCATGTGACGGCGGCGACGGCGTGTGGTGGTGACTCGGCGACTGGGTGGGGCTGCGCTTGACAATTCTAGTTTGCTCAAACTCCGAACAAAGACAGAAAAGAGGATGGAGAGTGCTCGATGGAAACGGGGAGGAGAGGAGGACAAGTTTGGGCTGGTGGGATCGGTTTTGGTCTTCACTTATCCTCCTTGCCTGGGCTTGGACTGCACAGTCCAAAACCAGACAAAACACCCCTTCTAGAAGCATTTGAGGTGGTCCAAAGGTTGGGTCCATGGGGCACATGAATTTGTACACATTTTTCCTCAATTGGACTTCAATCACATCCGACTTAGCTTAATTCGGCTCCCAAAAATTTCAATATTGAGTCCTCCATCAAATTGGTATTTTTCCTCACCAATTGATCCCACTAGCATCCAAATTCCACAATAAAAAACGATCATATGAATTTTTCTGGACTAAAACAGTCCTACCTCGACTTTTTCCCAAAAATCCTGATTTGCAGAAAAATCTTTGGAAGGCGAGTCAACGTTCCTAAAATGACTTGTGACATGACAGAACTAAATCATATTCAAATTCGCGGTTAGTTTTGATTTGGCGCATTTTTAGCGTGACCTAGGCTATCGGGTAGTTTTTAGAAATTTTTAGTGCAAATGACCCGTGGTCGATTTTTTCAAGCCACAATGAATCTCTTCGACATATTGGCGACTCTCGATTGTCGTGAAAATCTCGAGGATTCAAATACGGATTAGGTACCAAAACGATAGAAAAATCCATCTAGTGCCGGTCGATGATAATTTTATAATTAGTGGAATCACCCACGTTTAGCCACACATCTCAAATAACCGATCTATCTCTGATTTTTAATCAATCTTATTGTTCCGAAATGATCTCTACAGATGAGCACAGTCGAGTAGTCGATTTTTGGTCAAATCCTCAAGTCTATTGCATTAAAATATCTTAATGACTTTCCCAGATAGCCTAGTTATCTCACGAGTGATCGGCTCTGAGAATAGTACTTTAGGCGAGTCGATGAAATGCTCGATTTAATTTAATTAAAACAGCATTGAAAATTCGGGATGTCATAGAATTACTCCTAGTTTTTGTATCCTTTGAAGGTGGATTCTTCCTTGGTGGTGAACCAAAGAAGTACTGTACCTTTGGCTGGTGGTTTTCACAAAGGCCTTGTTGATGAGCTTTTTCGATCTCGAAGTCGTGTATCCTGGGCTGGTAATATTTGTAGGCCTTAGTGGTGAGCTTCGTTTATCTGGATCTTAATCCTCGGCTGGTGGCACATCCTATACGCCTTGGTTCCAATCTTATTCCATCCCTCATTTCACAATTACCCATCAACATTCATTCCCATACACGCACTCCATCATCGATTATCACCAAAACAACTCTCACGCATCCCGTCACTACATTAGATATCATTTTTACTAATACATCATTAACATAGTGGTTAGCAAATATTCACCTTGGGGATTATTTTTATTTCTAAGTAGCATCATAAATAATCCTAAGGAGAGTGAACCAAGTCGATGCTCTTAAATTGAGCATCCATTGGACATGGAGGAAAGTATATGCATTGAATGGAATGGCCTCATGCATGCATGCGAAGGGAACAAGCTCATAATTGTCTAGTAGATTTCTGCTTCGCGGCTGCATGAACGGGGCAAGTAATCTACTTCTATGAAATTGTTGCAAGCAGACTTTTTCCAAAGTGAAATAACCGAAAGACAGAAGGCCCTTGACCAAAATATCCTCCGTCCCATCGAATTGAGAATATGGCATGGAAAAGATAGCGAAGGCGTTAACAGACGCCATAGTTGACTAAGACAAACATGTAATCGAACCCATTAAGCTGCTGGTGTAGATCCATCGTTAGATTTAAATCTCCGAGGTCTTTCCATTGTCTCGTCTCGGTGTATTTTCCAGTTCTGTCCTGTTTGGACCCGTTATGGAATGGCTTTGACCGTAGCTCGCTACTTTGTTTATACAAGATCTCCAATGATCATTTGGAAAGGAATACGGAATACGGATTGCTTAGAAAAATTGTCTACCGTGTGTTGCTTCTCCCTAATTCTCAATAGATGCATCGAGAAGAAAGATCATTTGATTATGCTTCCAACTACGTGATTTGCAGACTGGGATTTCTTTGGTCTTGAAGAAGTTGGTTGCCAAGATGAAGTGAGTGTCCATTCTGTATGAATAAAAAAGCAGCAGAATTGTTGAAATTGGGATTCCAGATCACCGATCCACGACCAGAGGATTCGCAAGTTTCATATTCTTCTCATCATCTAATTTAGCAGATAAGGTCTGTTTTGCTTGATCAAGTTAAAATACTCTTCCGCTGTGTCAAATGCAATTTTGGTGAAGCAAAATCGTCGATGAAAATGCTTTGATGGAGCCTCATTAGTTTTTACCGTGACATGTGGATATGATCCACATATAATTCCTAAGTTATTCAACATAATAATGCCCGTGACTTCAAATTTTTTCGATTCTCCATTATTTGATATATAATTACTTGGTCACTCAACCATCGTAGTTTCTCAATTAATGCATGCGGCCTCACATGCAATCCCTTTTGTGACGATCGTCAAGCAGGATCTACGCGAAGACATTTAGAAAATGTTTGATCCGGCGTAATGGCACTTACAGACAATGCGAGTACTTTTCATGATTACTGTGACAACAGTTTTCTTAATAAGCAAAATCATACCGAACTGATAAGAGAGCTTGAAACTGAGGTACTGGGACTTCAACAACTCCTTCCAACATCCGAGTGATTTTCTTCATGGTTGGCCTCAAAGACGGGTCTTCCTGGATGCACCACAATGCTGTCATTACAAATCTTCCCACCCTCTTTATGTCACTCGATGCCTCCTCATCGCTCTCCACTAGCGTAAGTACGCTCCCATCATGGTAACAATCATATGCCCAGTCAACCAGCACAATTTGAGCTTCAATTTTTGATTCCGGCTTGTAGTTCTTTCTGCAGCAGATGAGCTCTACCAACAAAATGCCGAAGCTGTAAACGTCTACCTTGCTTGAAATAGGCATATTCCGGAACCATTCTGGCGCTAAATAACCTCTGGTTCCTCTTACTCCAGTGGTGGTTCGTGTTTGGTTTGCCATCAAGAGCTTAGCTAACCCAAAGTCTGATATTTTTGCTGTAAGAAAGCCATCAAGAAGAATATTTTGCGGCTTGATGTCACAGTGGATTATATGCCTGGTGCAATCATCGTGCAAGTAAGAGAGGCCTCGTGCAACATCGCAGGCAATTTCTATTCTTCTCGTACCAGCTGGGCCTTGAAGCGCCAAATAGAAATCTGCCAAAGTGCCATTGCTCATGAGCTCATACACCAGTAAGCTCGGTGTTGACCTTCATTGGTATCCAAGCAATTGCACTAAGTTCTTGTGGTTAGTTTGGCCAATTGCACTCACTTCTCTTTCAAACTCCTTTTCGCTTTCTCCAGTCCTTGTTGCCAGCAATTTTACTGCCACAAAGTTTGTATACTCAGATCTGAGAACACCTTTGTACACCGTTCCAAAAGCACCCCTACCTAGTTCTTCTTTGAATTGATCCGTTGCTTCTTGAAGCTCCTGATAAGTGAAAGTCTGCGTGCCTGTGGCTTGGTTGATCTGGACTGGTCGTGACAACTTAGAATCCCTAGATCGGAAGCTTCTATAAATTAAATAGGTAATGAGGAGTAGAAGCAAGTTCACAAACACAGAGGTACTCAACAGCACCGATCCGATGATAATCAGAGTGGAATTCTTGTTTCCATTTCCCATAGAATTTGAAGTCGAGTTATTTATCCTGACCTTGATCAGAGCTTTTCCAACCTCATTGGGATCCATCCTTCCATTGGAAAGAGGGATCTTCTTTTTCCAGCAAGTTCCGCTCCTACCCCAAAAAGCAACTGCGCAAAAACAATCAGCCAAGCAACCCTGTCTGCAGCTGTCCTCGGTTTGTGCCGCAATACGCTCATAATCATACATTGGCCAGTTTGTATGGAGCATTTCATGCAAAGTGAATTGGTCTGTTTCAAGCCTACTTCCGTCACAACTCTGCGGGACGAAGTTCTGTCTGCATCCGTTCATCTCGTTTGTTGAATCTAACAGAGTATATCCGGGTGGGCAGTGGCATCGGGGCCTCTGATCGTCTCCAAGAGCACAGTAACTGTTGAAGCCACAAGCTCCGGAACCGATAGTTTGCGTGATGCTGTCACATATATTTGGAGGGACCGGGGAAGAGACCATCGACCAGCCCTTTGCCGAGCCAGAACTTGAGTTTTCCAGCTTGGGGTGGACATAGTGCCTGAAGACCCCATCATATTCAAGGATCGCTCTTTGGTAAAATCCGCTAGTCAGGACTGTGCCTGAGGTGACGAGTTTGAGTACTGTTCCATTCCTAGCCGTGAGGTAGACCTGACCACTTTGATTGAATATCAATCGGAAGCTGCTATCTTTGGTGTCGCTGAACCAGTAAGCATCTGAAGCAACCCACGGGTCAAGAGTGGCATAGAATGCGAGATTTCCGTCCTCTTGTAGCTTGAAGTGGAATCTCCGGGCGGAGTAATTCGTTTCGAGTAGCGAGCGTGAACTTTAGTCCTTGATCTAACTGTTGCGGGGCAACATCGTGTCGGTCGGTTGGCTGAACGTCTCCCACAAGTTGATGTAGTTCTGGCCAACTAGACAAAGTTCCCCATGTCGAGCATGGCCGCATACACTACACCAGCGCCAATCGCGCTAGAGACCACAACTCTCTTCCAATCGGGTCAGTAAGCAGCAGTCGGCCATCGGTGGTCAACTGGATCTTCGAACCTTCTGGTGCTAGATTATTGCCATTCGCCGACCAGACAATGGTCTTCTCCTCTATCTTCTCGAACCATATTGCCAGCAAATGAGCCCCTTGTCCCATTTTCCGGAACCCGAAGGCGAACTCGCCTAACGGCGACAGCCAGCAAGAGTTCCGGTCATCTGCCGTTAACGATGAGCCCAAGGTGAGGTTGCCATTGGTCTGAGCCCTGGCGGAAAGCGGAAGTGTGACGAGCAGCAGAAGGATTCGAGCATCATTGAAGCCATATGAGATGAAACTTTGAGGTGCTGCTCGAGTCGAGCTACCGCAGCCTCAAGGATGTAAACCAGCGCTCTTTATAGAATTCCAGTATCTCTCTCGTCACTTGTCAACAAGATTATAAATCCACCACCTTGACATCTAGCAGTAGATTACCAAATGTTTTAGATTTTTTTAAGGGAAACTGTCAGTCAACTGGTAAATTGTCAGCACAATACAAAATAGTTTTCTAGAGTTTTACAATTGGACCCCTTCAGTCAATTAGTAACTAACCAACGAAAAAATGATGTTATCATCCTCAAACAGTAAGTTTATCTAGATTACCCAGTGCTTTAACATAAGAAATGAAGATTTTATCTCGTTCGAATCTAGTGTATAGTGGTAGATCACCAAGTGCTTTAAAATTTTACAAGTGAGCCCGTCCAGCAATTAGTAAATTTCTAGTGAAATCATGATGTTATCACCCCCACCTCAAGCGGTGAACTCTTAAGTGCTTTAAAATTTTTCAAGTGGGTTCATCAGATAGGTGGTCAATTTCTAAAGACGTTGATAATTTATTATTTCACTGGTCGTAACTTGTTAAGCTAAAAGTAAGCTTACGTTGGTAAATTACTACTTTCACAGTCCTTAACTATACTGGTAATCTCCAAAGACAACCTCCTAAATAAGTTAAGTAAGACCTTTGGCAAATTTCATACTTCACGTGATACTACCTTAAGAGAGAACAGACATATTGCTAATTTCACTGGTACTTACTAACTTGAATGGGGGATGTTTACAATTTAAGATTGAATTTGGTGTTAGTAAATCTCTCATATTGTTGGCAACTTATTATGCTAAAAGCGGGGCTACGTTGGTGAGTTACTTATTCCCATAGTACGTTGATAACCAAAGGTTATATTTCCAATGGCAAATTCCTTACTTTCTTAGTAACTTACCAACTTATAGCGAGACCCATATTGATAATTTATCAGATTCACTCTTAAGTTGCTAATTTCACTGCTAAGTTTTTAACTTTTGAGGGATAATTTCCTAAGAAAGGTGATGATTTACTCTTGCATTTAATGTTGGCAAATTGCTAACTTTGTAAACTTGGACCGACAAGTTACGTGATATTACCAACAAGATTTATAAATTTTAATCATATTAGAAAAGTGCCGTGCGCGGAAACATGATTGGAGTTGGCGTGTTTCTTTATTTTTCTGTACGTGGAAATTTAGAAAAAGGCAGGTCTACTTGGGCGGATCCATTAATCTTCGGTCGTGACCCTGAAATTTCGCAAGGAGAAACAGACAAATTTAGAAGACTTTGACCGAAACATCTTTTAGGTTTAGAGGAGGAGATTTTGGGAGTGGAAAATGTTTTTTTTTTTTTACCAAAATACAAAGGATTCGATTCCTGTGGAAATCGAAGCGATCACAGATCAGTTCGTGGAAATTGAACGTTTCAATGCGCGTACGTACCTGGAAATTTTGCTGTGGCTTCCCGCATCAAGCGGATCTGATTGTGAACCGTCTAATTTTGACTTTAATCAGATCGCTAATGGACTTCACAAGAAAAAAACAACACTCCTAATCAATCCCCGGGGGACCCGCGAAACGTACACAGCACTCCTAACACCACCCCCGGCAACTGACACGTCAGCACACGCTCCCCCACACCGTCCGTTGCTCTCGCTCCATTGTCGTCTTCCTTCCGCAGGGAATTCTAGAAATGCAGGAGATGGCTACGTCTATCCACGAGAAATCTGCTGCTTTGTTTCGTGCGATGGAGGTTCTCCCCGTCCAAACAATTACCTCTTCCTTCTCCTTCTTCTTCCTTGTGCTCTGAAGCACGCCGCGAGGAATGTTCTCGACGTGAGCGGCGTACTCCACACGATTGTGAACCGTGTCATTGGGGTGATCTAATGCTTGCTGCTTAGACTGCAATTAAGTCTTGTGCAGCTTGGAGAGGAATGATATGGAGGTCACGCCAGCCAATATAGAAGAAAATTATTAAAAGATATTTAAAGCTAAATGTTGGATGTTGCAATTAAACTATAATCGGTTGTTTTAGAAAATTTACAAAAATAAAATTAGGGAAAAAGAAGAAGAAAACTTAAAGAGAAAAATCATGCCCAGAATCGACTCCATCAATTTTTGCATTCAGCTACTTCATTTCACAGCCATAGCTAGTGCTGGTTCTTAAGCTTCCATGGCAACGAGATCTCTATTCTCGCTCAAATCCACCATTCACTAGAGGTTCACCACCTCGCGGCCAAACACCGCTTTCTCCTTCGATCTTCTTCTTTGACGATGTGGGCTATGATCATTGTCTCAAATCTGTGCCGGGGTCATCATTTGTCGTGGATCTGAGCAAGGGTCGCGGCCGTAATTGTCGGAGGAGAGAGAGTAGCTAGTGGGAAGGTCCCTGTTGACGAGTGACGAGGGTGGCTCACTTGTCTCCCACACGCTTACTTTATTTTTATTTTTATTTTCAAAATGCGAAGTTGGTAGCAAGGGTCGCACTAGCTTACGTAAGTCTGGTGTGGGACGTTGGCCCCTCGTTGATGCATGGGTGGCCGTTGAGCCGCCACCACCTTTACTGCATCTATGCTATCCTTCTCAGCTTCTCCTATATATGATTCTTCTTCTTCTTTTTTTCCAAATTTTTATTTCAATTTTTTATTTTCTAAAATCTTGAAATCAATTCTTTTTTTTTTTTTTTAATATCTAACGTGGCAACCTCATCAACACATCTTTCTTTAAAATATGGTTAAAAAAAGTCGCATCAACTTTTTCTAATAACCAAATAGGACGGAGTTAATGTAGAAACTTGAGTAAACCGATTTAAAAAGTTTTAAAATTTTATTGTACTTTTTTTAAAGTTTAAGGATTTGATTACACTTTTATAATAAGTTTTAGGACATGTAATAGACTAATAACATAAAAATATAGAGCATTTAGAGCTTATAGAGGATCAATGAAGTATCAAGTCAATAACTTAATAAAAATATGGTGGACACCCATCGAAGCATGGAAAGCTAACATGCTCAATTTTAAACTTTAATTCTATGCTCAGTAAACAGACCAAGTCCGGATACCTCTTAGGACGTCCAGGTGATGAAGATTAGAGATGGATGAACTTGAAAGGAGCTTGGTTTACTCACAAATTGGGCTGGATAGACATGGCTCTTGCTTGGACCCTCACTATTGACACTTAAATTTTTGCCTATTATATATTTCGAGACATTTTCATAAAATTAGGGATTTAATTTGTTAACCCTTAGCAACTCCCTACAATTCATCGCTGTTAAGGGGATTGTGGTATTTGCTACATCATGGGAGTTCAAATTGGCGAGAAAATTGAAGCCTTCAACATCATTTTCCTCACCTCGTTTTTCCACCTTGGAGATTTTTTTAAGTAACAAGAGACACCTCGTTTTTTTGCGGTGTTTATGTGCAATAAATCTCTACTTCGCCGCTAGTAAGATTTGAACTCTTTGCGCAGCATGCTGGGGTTGAAATCCCGCTACTGTAAATCCATTATAAAACTTTCTTGACCCGTGTTATGCCCTAACCTTAACATGGAGTAATCTCCTTCCTCTTAAAATTTTTATCATATCCGAATAAAAATAAAAATTGCTTCGCCTAGGTGTATTAAGGGCATTCATCTACTTCTATAAAATTGGCGCAAGCAGACTATTCCAAAGTGAAACCAACAAAAGAGAAGACCTAGAACCAAATATTGTCCGTTTTGTTGAATAAAAATGACATCGAACAATAGCAACGAGCTGGAAGACCCCATAGTTACAAAAACAACTATGAAATCGAACCCTTTAACCTTCTCATGCAAATCGATGCTAGATTTGGATCTTCTAGATCTTTCCATTGTCTTGGTATATTTTCCAGTTTCCTCCGGTTTGGACCCATTGTCCAATGGCATTAACAGTAGCTGGCTGAGTGGTTTATACAAGATCTTCAATGATCATTTGGAAAGTTATATGTATGCCTAGAGTATTGTCTTTCTTTTGTCACTTCGCGCAATTTCTCAACAGATCAATCGAGAAGAAAGTTCGTTTGATTATGCTTCCAACCACGTGATTTGTGGACTCTGATTTCTTTGGTCTATATGAAGTTGGTTGCCAAAAGGAAGTGAAAGTCCCATCTGAGTGAATAGAAAAGCAGCAGACCTTTCGAAATTAGGAGTTCAGGTACCGATCCTCGACTTGAGGATCGCAAGTTTCATATGGTTTCCCACCATTCAAATTTAGCAGATAAGATCTGTTTTGCTTCGATGAGGTTAAGATACTCTTTTACTGCATCCAATGCAATTTTGATGAAGCAAAACGGTTGATGGAAATGCATTGATGGGGTCACATTAGTTTTACTGCGACATAATGGAATATGATTCACGAAGAATTCCTAAGAGATTTAAAACTATTTTGCCAACAATTGCCAACATGCGAATGAATTTCAAACTTTGGATAGATTTAGCTTATTTAAGCTGGATTTATGTGAACATATTATGACAATGTCTATTCTAGCGTAGGAGCACTAACAATGTGACAGCCCAAGGAAGGGGAGGGTCCTCTCTAGTCCCACATCGCTTAGGTGGGAGTCCTAGGCTAGTTTATAAGGCTTGGAG
The DNA here is from genome assembly GCF_016545825.1 of Eucalyptus grandis. NCBI lineage: Eukaryota > Viridiplantae > Streptophyta > Magnoliopsida > Myrtales > Myrtaceae > Eucalyptus > Eucalyptus grandis. The sequence goes on from NC_052614.1 coordinate 68,782,388, forward strand.
TCCCTTTAATTGTGTGACATGTTTTAAAGCCATGATGACTCATTGTCCAAAGCGGACAATATTACACAGTGGGACCCGAGTCATTACAAATGGTATTAGAACCGACTCTCGACCGCGTGTGGGGCCACAAAGGACCTTGTGGCTTAAGGGGGAGAATGTGACGACTGCAGACCCGGGACATATCTCCCATCTTCCCGGATGCACCACAGTGCCGTCATCACAAATCTTCTCACCATCTTTATGTCGCTTGACGCCTCCTTGTCACTCTCCACTAGCACAAGTAGATTCCTATCATGGTAGCAGTAGTACACCTAGTCGATCAATACACTTTGAGCTTCACTTTTGGCTCCCGGCTTATAGTTCTTTTTGCAGCAGGTGAGCTCAAGCAAAAAACGCCGAAGCTGCAAACATCTACTTTAGCAGAAATAGTCATATTCCTGATCCATTCTGGCGCTAAATAACCTTTGGTTCATCTTACGCCTGGCGATTCATGTTGGGTTTGCCATCAAGAGCTTAGCTAATATGAAGTCTGATATTTTTGCAGCGAGAGAGCCATCAAGAAGAATATTTTGCGGCTTGATGTTGCAGTGGATTATACACCTAGTGCAATCCTCATGCAAGTAAGAGAGGCCCCTTTTAACACCACAAGGCAATTTCTATTCTTTTGCACCAGCTAGGCCTTGAACACTTTTGTACACTGTTCCAAAAGTACCCCTGCCCAGTTCTTTGAATCCATCCATTGCTTCTTGAAGCACCTGATAGGTGAAAGTTGGCATGCTTGTGGCTTAGTTGATCTGGACTGGTCGTGAAAATTTAGAACCTCTAGATAGGAAGCTTTTATAAATTAAATAGCTAAAGAGGAGTAAAAGCAAGTTCAAAAACATAGAACTACTCAACAACATTGATCCCATGATCACCAAAGTTGAGTTCTTGTTCTTCTTCTGGCCGTTTCCTGGAGATGTCAAAGTCGAGTTATCTATCCTGACCTTGATCAGAGCTTTTCCACCCACACTTGGATCCATCCTACCATTGAAAAGAGGTTTCTTCTTTTTCCAGCAATTTCCATCTTGAAAAGCAAGTGATCTGCACAAAAACAATCAGCCAAGCAAGCCTCTCAAAGACCAGTCCTCGGTTTGTGATGCACTAAGCTCGTAATCATACCATGGCCAGTCTGTATTGAACACGTCACGCAAAGCAAACTAGTCCTTTTCAGGCCTACTTCCATCACAACTCTGTGATACGAAGTCCTGTTTGCATCCGTTGATCTCGTTCATCGAATCTAATGTAATATATCCAAGTGCGCAGTGGCATCAGGGCCTCTGAATCCGATTGTCTCCATGAGTACACTAGTTGTTGAAGCCACAAACTCCGGGACCGGTATCTCGTGTGATCCTCATGCATATATTTGAAGGGACCGGGGAAGAGACCGTCGGCTAGCCCATTGCCCAGCTGGAACTCGAATATGCCGTCTTAGGGTGGACATACTGCTTGAAGACCCCGCCATATTCAAGGATCGCTCTTTTGTAAAATCCGCAGGTGGGGATGGTGTCTGAGGTGACGATATTGAGTACCGTTCCATTCCTAGCGTGAAGACGTAGACCTAACCGCTTTGACTGAATATCAAGTGGTAGCCAGTACCCAAGGCGTTGCTAATCTAGTAAGCATTTGAGATGACCGGCTCGGTTGGGGTATGAAGTGGAATCTCCTAACGGAGTAATTGAGGACATGAAGCAATGACAAAATTGAGGACAAAACTTCAATAACCTCGGGAAATTGAGGTGTGAGCATTGGGCTTCATCAATTGATTCAAGTGGAAGATGTCAATTATGCGGAAAAGTTGTCGCTTCAATGGACAAGTTGTCAATTTCATAGTTGTCGATCGGCTATTCAGACATCGACATACATGTTTATTATCGATCCGAGACTACTAATAGACTATCTAACAATTGAAGGCTATTCTGGACAATTTCCTTTGTTGTTTGGTGATCTTCAAAGATGTCCATTAGACTGCCCAAGACGAACGAATTTATAGTCTATTTTAATTACTTTGCATCCAGTCAAGTGTCATTAGGAAGTCTTAAGGCCCCGTTTGGTTGGACTTTCCCAAAGGGCTTTGGCCCCTTGGGGAAAATTTTTAGTGTTTGGCAAAGTTTTTGAAAGCTCATTTGCCCAAATATGAGCATTTCGAATGCCGAATCTCGAAAGCCGGGGAGGCTACTTTGGGCATTCGGCATTTTGGAAATGCCACCGTCATTGTTCATCGTCTCTCCCCTTCGTCTTCTTCTCTTCCCCGCCCATCTTCTTTCCGTTCATCTTCTTCTTCCCCGCCCATCGGGCTCTCCCAAGAGCCGCCTTCATCGTCTCTCCCCTTCGTCTTCTTCTCTTCCCCGCCCATCTTCTTTCCTGTTCATCTTCTTCTTCCCCGCCCCAGGCTTCTTCGGGTAGCCGGCACCGCCGCCTAAGGGTCGCGCGTCCCGGTGACCACCGCCAGGCGTGGCGCGACCCGCGATGTCATCTCGAGGTCGCGCGACCTCGGGCGGCGTCACCGGCGCATGCAAACCCTGTGCGACGCCGCCCGGGTTCGTACAACCTTAGGCCGCCAGAGATCGGCCTCGTGACCTCGGGTGCCGAGGTCACACCTCCAGCGGCGACGGTGTCACTTGAGGTCTCAACCTCGGGCGACTCATCCGCTGTTCGGCGCTTGGCCGGCGGTGCCGACCGTCAAATTTGATTTTCAAATTTTTAAAAAATAAAAGCAAAAGCAAAAGCCCATTACAAATATTATTTTTGCCAAACGGTATTATACTAAAGTTGCATTTAAATGCTGTTTGAAACTACAATTTAGCAAACGGTGCAACATTTCAGAAACCCCATTTTATCTCAAAGGTATTTGCATTCTCCCAAAGGCATTCCCCCAAATTTGAACCAAACGGGCCCTTAAGTGTGTTGCAATTTTCAAGGAGCCAAAGTTCAAGTCTCTAGATGTTTTAATGCATTGTCTAGATCCTTGGTCATTATTGTGCTTTTCTAATTCCTATGTCTTTAATTAATTAGATAGTTTCTCATGTTTAATGTTTAGTCTATTTCCTATGTAATTATCCCTCTATATAATAAGACGAATTCTCAAATGTAAAACAGTGAATTTTGAGTGTATGAATTTTTGAGATTTTCCTCTTTATGAGTAAATATCTTTGGATAGTGGATTACTCCCGGTCTTTGTATCCTTCAAAGGTGGATTCTTCCTCAAGGTGAGCCAAAGAAGCACTATATACTTGGCAAGTGGTTTTCATGTAGGCCTTGGTGATGAGCTTTTTCAATCCTGAAGTCGTGTAACAACTCTCACCAATCTCGCTATTTGCATCGATATATCATTTGAACTCATACATCATTAAGACGGTGATTAGCAAATATTCACCTTGGGAGTATTTTTATTTCTAAGTAGCATCATAAAAAATCCCAAGGAGAGTGAACCAAGTCGTGGCCTAACTAGGTGAAGATGACATTGGGCCACATGCTCTTAAATTAAGCATACATTGGACAAGGAAGAAAGTATAAGCATTGAATGGAATGGCCTCATGCATGCATGCAAAGGGAACAAGCTCATAATTGTCTAGCAAATTTCTGCTTCGCCAGGTGCATGAACGGGGGCAGTCATCTACTTCTATGAAATTGTTGCAAGCAGACTTTTCCAAAGCGAAACAACCGAAAGACAGAAGACAAACATGTAATCGAACCCATTGCTGCTGGTGCGAGATCGATCGTTAGATTTGATCTCGAGGTCTTTCCATTGTCTCGTCTCGTCGTCTTGGTGTATTTTCTAGTTAGTCCTGTTTGGACCCGTTATGGAATGGCTTTGACCGTAGCTCGCTGCTTTGTTTATACAAGATCTCCAATGATCATTTGGAAAGGAATACATATTGCTTGGAAAAATTGTCTACATTGTGTTGCTTCTCGCTAATTCTCAATAGATGCATCGAGAAGAAAGATCGTTTGATTATGCTTCCAACTACGTGATTTGTGGACTGGGATTCAACAGAATAATGCATGTGACTTTAAATTTTTCGGCGACTGGTTCTGCATTATTTGATATATAGTTACTTGGTCACTCAAACATCGTAGTCTCTCAATTAATGCATGCGGCCTCACATGCAATCCCATTTGCGACAATCGTCAACCCGTTCTCTCTTGGATACATGCGAGGGAATGTTAAGATTGACTGATGATTTAGCTTATTTGAGCGGGATCCATGCGAAGACATTATGAAATGTTTGATCCGGCATAATAGCACTAACGAGACAATACGAGTACTTTTCATGATTACGGCTGCTTGTCTTAATAAGCAAAATCATATTGAACTGATAAAAGAGCTTGAAATTGGAGGTACTGGGACTTCAACATCTCCTTCCAACATCTGAGTGATTTTCTTCATGGTTGGCCTCAAAGCCGGGTCATCCTGGATGCACCACAATGCTGTCATCACAAATCTTCTCACCCTCTTTATGTCACTCGATGCCTCCTCATCGCTCTCCACTAGCTTAAGTACGCTCCCGTCGTGGTAGCAGTCATACGCCCAGTCAACTAGCACAATTTGAGATTCAATTTCTGCTTCGGCTTGTAGTTCTTTACCTTGCAATGTATGAGCTCTACCAACAAATGCCTAATTTCTGTAAACATCTACCTTGCTTGAAATAGGCATATTCCCGAACCATTACGCGCTAAATAACCTTTGGTTCCTTCGACTCCAGCCATGCGAGGCCGATGGTTCGTGTTTGGTTCACCATCAAGAGCTTGGCTATTCCGAAGTCCGATATTTTTGCGGTGGAGAGAGCCGTCAAGAAGAATATTTTGTGGCTTGATGTTTCACGCGTATTTTGTTCAAAAATTGTTCCCCGGAACAGAAATACTTTTCTATTTCAGTGGATTATATGCCTGGTGCAATCAACGGGCAAGTAAGAGAGCCCCGCGCAACATCGCAGGCAATTTCTATTCTTTAGTACCAGCTGGGCCTTGAAGCGCCAAATAGGAAGTCCGCCAAAGTGCCATTGCTCATGAATTCATACACTAGTAGTCGGTGTTGACCTTCATTGCAGTATCCAAGCAACTGCACTAAGTTCTTGTGGTCAGTTCGGCCAATTGCACTCACTTCTCTTTCAAACTCCTTTTCGCTTTCTCCGGTCCTTGTCGCCAACACTTTTACTGCCACGAAGTTTGTATCCTTGGATCCAAGAACACCTCAGTACACTATTGCAAAAGCACCCCTACCTAGTTCTTCTTTGAATTCATCTCGTTGCTTCTTGAAGCCCGATAAGTGAAAGTCTGCATACCTATGGCTTGGTTGATCTCGGACTGGTTTTGACAACTTAGAATCCCTAGATCGGAAGCTTCTATAAATTAAATAGGTGATGAGGAGTAAAAGCAAGTTCACAAAGACAGAGCTACTCAACAGTACCGATCCGATGATAATCAGAGTGGAATTCTTGTTTCCATCTCTCGTAGATTTTGAAGTGGAGTTATTTATCCTGACCTTGATCAGAGCTTTTCCAACCTCACTAGGATCCTTCCTTCTGTTGGAAAGAGGGATCTTCTTTTGGTAGCAAGTTCCGCTACCGCCAAAAATAGCAACTGCGCAAAAACAATCAGCCAAACAAGCCTCTCTGCACCTGTCCTCGGTTTGTGCTGCAGTACGCTCGTAATCATTCATTGGCCAGTTTGTACGGAGCATTTCATGCAATGCGAACTGGTCTGCTTTGGGCCTACTTCTATCACAACTCTGCGGTACGAAGTCCTGTCTGCATCCATTCATCTCGTTTGTTGAATCTAATGGAATATATCCCGGTGGGCAGTGGCATCGGGGCCTCTGGTCGTCTCCAAGAGCACAGTAGCTATTGAAGCCACAAGCTCCAGAACTCGTAGTTTGCCTGATGCTCTGGCATATATTTGAGGGATCGGGGAAGAGACCATCGACCAGCCCAGTGCCAAGGCAGAACTTGAATTTGCCCTTAGGGTGAACATATTGCCTGAAGACCCCGTCGTATTCTAGGATTGCTCTTTGGTAAAACTCGTTGGTCGGGACTGTGTTTGAGGTGACAAGTTTGAGCAGTGTTCCATTCCTAGCCGTGAGGTAGACCTGACCACTTTGATTGAATATCAATCTGAAGCCGCTATCATTGGTGTTGCTTACCCAGTAAGTATCTGAGGCAAGCCACGGGTCAGAAGTGGCATAGAATGCGAGATTTCCGTCGTTTTTTAGCTTGAAGTGGAATCTCCCAGTGGAGTAATTCATTTCAGAGTAGCGAGCATTAACTTTAGTCCCTCGATCTTGTTGAACTTTGCGGAAACGTGATACAAATATAATTCACGAAATATGAATTTAACTATTACAATATTTCCTTACACCACATACAACACTCTTACAATTCTACACAACTCCTCTCACACTCTCATGCATATACAGCACACTCTACTTAACACACTCTCAAGACCCCTATACACACACCCACACACCTCACGCACGCACTCCACGCCACTACACACACAAGACTCTCTACCACTCTACCTCTCACGCTCAATGGGCAAGAGCCCTATTTATAGGGAACAAAGTTGGCACATCCACCGACTTCCCACATCATCTTCCTATTATTTTATTGCAAGTTGTTGGGTCAACAATTGCGGCTGAAGCTGAAGAATTGTCTAGAGAGAAAAGTCTGGAGAAGTGGAGAGAGATCCGGACGAGTAAAGAGAGAGAGAGATCTGGAGAGTTCTAGGAGAGAGAGGCGGTGATCTTCTCAACAGATCTAACTGTTGCGTAGGCAGCATCGTGTCGGTCGGTTGGCTGAACGTCTCCCACAAGTTGACGTAGTTCTGGCTAACTAGGACAAAGTTTCCCGTGTCAAGCATGGCCGCATGCGCTATACCAGCGACAGTCAGGCTAGGAGACCACAACTCTCTTCCATTTGGGTCGGCTAGCACCAGTCGGCCATCGGTGGTCAACTGGATCTTCGAACCTTCTGGCGCTAAATTATCACCATTCGCCGACCAGACAATGGTCTTGTCCTCTATCTTCTCAAACCATATTGCCAGCAAATGAGCCCCTTGTCCCATTTTCCGGAACCCGAAGGTGAACTCGCCTGACGGAGACAGCCAGGAAGAGTTCTGGTCATCCGCCGTTAACGAGGAGCCCAAGGTGAGGTTGCCGTTGGTCTGAGCTTTGGCGGAAAGTGGAAGGGTAACGAGCAGCAGAAGGATTCGGAGCATCACTGAAGCCATATGAGATGGAAACTAGAGGTGCTCCTTGAGTCAAGCTACTGCAGCCTCAAGGATGAAAACACTTGCTAATCTAGCAGTAGATTAGCAAGTGTTTTAGATTTTTTAAGGGAAACTGTCAATTAACCGGTAAATTATCAGGAAAATACAAAACAGTTTTCTAGAGTTTTACAATGAGGCCCTTTCGGTCAATTAGTAACTAACCAAAGATAAAATGATGTCATCATCCTCAAATAGTAACTTCTCTAGATTACCCAGAGCTTTAACATACAAAATGAAGATTTTATCTCGTTAGAATCTGGTATATAGTGGCACATCACCAGGTGATTTAAAATTTTACAAGTGAGCCCGTCAAGCAATTAGTAACTCTCTAGTGGAATCATGATGTTGTCACCCTACGTCAAGTAGTGAACTCTCAAGTGCTTTAAAAATTTTCAAGTGGGTTCATCAGATACGTGATCAATCTCTAAAGAAGTTGATAATTTATTATTTCACCGGTTGTAACTTGTTAAGCTAAAAGCAAGCTTACTTTGAAAAATTACTACTTTCGCAGTCCTTAACTGTACTGGTAATCTCCAAAGACAACCTCCGAAATAAGTTAAGTAAGACCTTCGGCAAATTTCGTACTTTACGTGATACTTACTACCTTAAGAGAGAGCAGACATGTTGCTAATTTCACTGCTACTTACTAACTTTAATGAGGGAGTTTTACAATTTACGATTGAATTGGTGTTAATAAATCTCAAATTGTTGCGACTTATTATGCTAAAAAGCGGGCCTACATTGGTGAGTTACTTATTCCCACGGTAAGTTAATAACCAAGGTTATATTTCCAATGGCAAATTCCTTACTTTCTTAATAACTTAACTTATAGCAAGACCCATATTGGTAACTTATCATATTCACTCTTAAATTACTAGTTTTGTCACGCCCGATCCTCAAGCGCATGCCCATCCTCGGTGGTTGATAAAACGTGCGACTTCCCAGAACGAGTCGCCGACCCTTTCTTTTTATTGCACGTGCGGAAGCGAAAACAAATCCCCTGACAGTAATCATCTCGGGATAGAAAAGCAGAACAACAAATTCACAAACAGAACATGCTTTTATAAACCAACTGAGTCAAGTTCAAAAGTCAACAACCAAAAGACTTCAAAAGACCAGCTCTCAAAGAAACGGTCCTATCTGACACACACCTCAGATCTCCTCAGCTCGACTCCAGGTCCTCTACTCTACGATCCTGAAAAATTAAAACCCACAACGGGGTGAGATATAAATCTCAGTAAGTTCACGCTCTAAACCCCGATAAAGAGGATAATACGCCTAGAGGCGCCCTAACCACACAATCACACAATTAGAGCAGAAAACTTATCTCATCTCGGTTCTTTCCCCGCATATCAGCACGGTTCATATCATGACCATATGCAGCAATAACACTCGATTCGATGGAGTGCCTTAAATCACATCTTAGTCAATCATGCATTTCAAGTGATTACGGTCACACAAGCACGACCTAACGTCACATGGCAGATCTAACCGACATACGGCGAATCTTTTCCGTCACATAATGGGACATACAAAGGATCTATCCGTCACATAGCGAATTTATCCATCACCTAGCAGATCTATCCGTCACATAGCGGATTTATCTCGACATACAACATCTATCTATCACATATCGAATTTATCCATCACCTAGCAGATCTATCCATCACAAAGCGGATTTATCTGACATACAGTGGATCTATCCGTCACATAGTGGATTTATCCATCACATAGCTAAGCGTCATCTTGCCCCATCGAGCACGACAACATCTACCTCAAGACAATTTTCCACTTGAAAGCACGCTCACCCGACACATAACGGATGACGAATTTATTAAGCGGCACACGATTATCCAATCCCGGCCAAGGGACATTGTGCTTCGCACTTAAATTCCTCAATTAAAAATAATGTCTAGGCCTATTTTCAATACATTAATGATACTCCGATAAAATCATCGTGTGTACACTGGCCGGCCCGAGCCAAAATTTCCATATCTTTACTTTAGAAAATCCCACTATTTATATCGTGTCTGAAAATATTTTTGGCGTTATAAACCAACGCCCTGGTAATTTCTAATTAATTATTGAAATTACTTAATTTTTTAAAATAAATACCCAAAATTATAGTTTCTATCAATTCGCACAAATGAACACTGACATTGTGTAAATTAACCACACAATTGTAATCAGCACAAAATTCATCACCGGTTATCCCGATCTAATTTCCAGAAAATAATTTAATAATTAATTAATTACCGAAATTAATTAAATAAATACATTAATTCAATAAATGCAAACTTAGGCTTAAAATTGTTAATCTAACTACCTATTGAACTAATTAAATTATCCTAACCATTCTAACTACTAGGCCATATAATAAACTAACTAATTACAATTTATAACCACCTAAATTACTAATCTAACTAACCTAAATTAATTAAATAAACTAATAACTACACTAATCTAAGCTTAATTAAATATAAAACCCTTAAACGTCATTAGCCTACTAAGTAGAGTTTAGTGCATAAACTCACCGATGCGAGAATCGGTTCACTCGCGACGGCAGCGACGGCGGCCATAACCCGAACTTTCGGCGTCAACGGGGCTTGGACCGGGCTAAAAGACCTAACAAAGCCCATAATACAACTGATGGGTGGACTGAGATGCTGGAAGGTGGTTGGGCTTGCTACAGGCGTGTGGGCTTTGGCCTAACGGGCTGGAAACACTGCGGGCTACTGGGCTTGACTGAACCTGCGGGCTGAATTCGCGGGCTGACTTCGAGTGGCTTGCGGGCTACCGAGCCCAACTAACAGGCTGAGATGTGGGCTGCTGGGCTCGCTGAACTTGCGCGGGCTGAAGCTCAAATGGCCGCTGGACTTGGGTTGACGCGGCAAGGAGCGAAGCCACTTGAAAATGCGTGAGGCGAGACGGGAGGAAACGTGGCTGCAGCGAGGAGAAGGCTCGGCGGAGCTCGTTTCGTCCAGGGGATGGTGGGCGAATGAGGGACGCACGGACGCGTGGAGCGGCTTGCTGAGTCAACAAATGGCTTCACTTGGAGAATTCTACTGGGTTGACTGAGGGGGACAAAAGGTAGTGGAGAGGAGCGACCGTGGCTGCTTCGGTAAAACAAAATGAAGAAGTGAAGCTGCAATGAAGATTGGGCTGGCGGTGAGTGGAGGAAACGGTAGAGGAGAGGACGTGTGGTGGCTGATTGGGGATCGGTGAACACAGCAACAAGAAAATGAAGAAGTCGAGCTGCCCCAAGGAAATGAAAGAAGCTGAAGCTGCCGAGAAATGAAATTGAAAGCGAGAGCAGCGAAGGAGATGGGGACGGAGGAGGCGCGCGAGGCTTGCTCGAGAAGTTGAGGGGAAGAAAAGTCCAAATAAATATCTATTCCATCATTAGATGTCCAAGAAATCTTCAAGCTTATGTATATATAAAAATATAAATTTAATATATAACGTGTCCCAACACGTAATTATTTATTTTTTAAATGCATTTATCGACACAGGCTACACATGTCATATCAATGCTTCGCATGTCAGTATTTCCACGGCATTTCTGCTTGAAATTTGAACCAACAAGTTACATGATATAACCAACAAGATTTATAAATTTTAACATATTGAAAAGTGCCGCACGAAACATGACTGAGTAGCCGTGTTTCTTAGTTTCTCCGTACGTGAAATTTTGAAAAGGTAATTCTGCTTGGGCGGAGCCACTAAGCTTCGGCCGCGACTCAGAAATTTCCAAGGAGAAACAGACAAATTTAGAAGACTTTGGACTGAAACGTCGGAGGAGGAGATTTTGGGAGTTGGAAAATGTTTTTTTGACCAAAACACGAAGATTTGATTCCAGCGGAAATCAAAGGGGGTGCATGATAACCAAAATTTCTATTCCGTAAATAATTTTTCTATTCCAGACCCGTTTCTAGAATAGAAACCCGTTTGATAAATTTACTCGCTTTTCTATTTCTGTATCAGATTTCTATTTCAAGAATCGATTGTTATAAATCGAAATAATTTCACCCACTAAATCCCCCAATTTCGTGAGTCCTCCCTCATCTCCTCTCACGTCTCTGCCTCCTCCTCCTCATCCGCCTCTCTCATTTTATTAAAAATAAAAATTTATCATTTTATTTTATTTTATTAAATTTATTAAAAATAAATTTATTTATGATAAATAAAAATAAATTATTTTATTAAAAATAAATTTAATAAATTATTAAATTTATTTTTATTTGCCTTGAGTGTTTTGCCAAATAAATTTATTTTTTATTTTTTATTTTATTCATTTTAAAATAAATTTATTCGCAAAATAAAATAAAATATAAATAAATAAAATAAATTTATTTTTGTTGATATTTTAATTTTAAAATAAAATGATATTTTTTATTTTTTTATGATTTATTTTATTTTATTTTATTTTATTCTTTATTTTTTTGTTACTAAATCATTTTTATTTTTATTTTTTATATTAAATAAACAGCATTGCCGCCACGGGTCCGAAAGCGAAGAAATTTTATGCTGTTATCAAACGAATTTTTATTTTTAGAATAAAAATTTTGTGTCGTTATCAAACTAAGTTATTTTTGCTTAGAAACACTTCTAGAATAGAAAATATTTCTGCCTAAACTATTCCGGAAATAATGGTTGTCATGTGCGCCTAAGCGACAGAGGTCACTGTGGAAATTGAACGTTTCAAAGGCGTGGTACGGACAGGGAAATTTGCAGCGGTGTCCTACAAAAATCAAAATAGTAAATAAAGAAGCAAACTTCACCACATACCGGAGCCGAGGAGCCAATAAGAGACAAAGCATTGAATTTATATTCCAAATCTAAGCAAACTTTGACCACATGCTTATCTTTGTGAGCTTAAATTTATTATTATTTGAGACTTGTTGATAGTGTTAGTGTGTGTTTTGGTGTATAATAGTGAGTCCTATCGACTTGAGTATGAGCAGCACCAGCTTTGGATAGAAGCAATTGGGTATAAGCGGCACAACTTGACCGTAACCATTCATTGGTAAGTGGAATCTAGCTAGTAGGTTGTTAATGTAGAGAATGGACGTGGGCCTAATCTAAACTAAACCACTATAAATTTCATGTACAATTTTCTTTTCTTCAGATTCTTATTGTTTATTGCTACTATTTATTGCACACTTGTCTGGGTGATTCAAAGTCTCGTGCTACCGCATTCCGTAATCTAACCTCTTTATTCAAACTTTAATCTTGACTCATTCTATTCTATTTTAATTTGTCAAGATTTTGTAGTGTCACCTATTCAAACTTTAAACTTGCTAGCCACCTCAAATTATACTTCCAACTACGTGATTTGCAGACCGGGATCTTTTGGTCTAGAAGAAGTTGGTTGCCAAAAGGAAGTGAGTATCCTCCCGTATGAATAAAAAGCAGCAGAACCGTTGGGCCTGGGATTCCAGTCAATGATCCATGACTCGAGGATCGGCAAGTTTCATATGCTTTCATCATCTAATTAGCAAATAAGGTCTGTTTTGGTTGATCAAGTTAAAATACTCTTTCACCGTGTCAAAATGCAATTTTCATGAAGCAAAATGTCGATGAAAATGCTTTGATAGTTGCATTCGGCCTCGCATGCAATCCCTTCGTGACGATCATCAACCCATTCTCTCTTGGATACATATGAGAGAAATGTTAAACTTGACTCGATGATATAGCTTATTTAATTAGGATCCATGTGAAGACAAAGATATGTAATAGCACTTACATAATACGAGTACTTTTCTATGATTACAAGCATAATAGTGGTCTTAAATAAGCAAAATCATATTGAACTCGTAAAAAAGAGCTTGAACCTGAGGTACGGGACTCCCAAATGCCTCCCCTTCCAACATCTGAGTAATTTTCTTCATGGTTGGCCTCAAAGCCGGGTCTTCCTGGATGCACCACAATGCTGTCATCACAAATCTTCTCACTCTTTTATGTCACTCGATGCCTCCTCATCGCTCCACTAGCTTAAGTACGCTCCGTCGTGGTAGCAACATACACCCACCAACTAGCACAATTTGAGCTTAATTTTTGCTTCTGGCTTGTAGTTCTTTCTGCAGCAAATGAGCTCAACCAACAAAATGTCAAGCTGTAAACATCTACTTTGCTAGAAATAGGCATATTCCTGAACCATTCTGGCGCTAAATAACCTCTAGTTCCTCTAAGTCCAGTGGTGGCGAGAGTTCGCCATCAACAATACCTTAGCTAATCCCAAGTCTGAGATTTTTGCAGTGAGAGAGCCATCAAGAAGAATATTTTATGGCTTGATGTCGCGTGATTATATGCCTCGGTGCAACTCGTAAATAAGAGAGCCCCGTGCAACATCGCAGGCAATTTCTGTTCTTCTGTACCAATGGGCCTTGAAGCGCCAAATAGGAAATCCGCCAAAGTGCCATTGCTCATGAATTCATACACCAAGAGTCGATGTTGACCTTCATTGCAGATCCAAGCAACTGCACTAAGTTCTGTGGTCAGTTCGGCCAATTGCACTCACTTCTCTTTCAAACTCCTTTTCTCTTTCTCCAGTCCTTTGTCGCCAACACTTTTACTGCCACGAAGTTTGTATCCTTGGATCCAAGAACACCTTTGTACACTGTCTCCAAAAGCACCCTACCCAATTCTTCTTGAATCCATATGTTGCTTCGTGAAGCTCCTGATAAGTGAAAGTCCGCATGCCTGTAACTTGATTGATATGGACTGGTCAGACAACTTAGAATCCCTAGATCGGAAGCTTTTATAAATTAAGTAGCTAATGAGTAAAAAGCAAGTTCAAAAACACAAAACTACTCAACGGCACTGATCCAATGATCACCAGAGTTGAGTTCTTGTTCTTCTTCTGGCCGTTTCCTATAGATGTCAAAGTCGAGTTATCTATCCGGACCTTGATCAGAGCTTTTCCACCCACACTAGAATCCTTCCTACCACTTAAAAAGAGGGATATTCTTTTTCCTGCAATTTCCATCTTTGAAAACAGCGACTACGCAAAAACAATCGGCTGCTAAGCCTCTCGGCACCAGTCCTCAGTTTTCGATTCGCTAACCTCGTAGTCAGACTGCGGCCAGTCTGTATTGAGCATGTCACGCAAAGCAAACTGGTCTTTTCAGGCCTACTTCCATCACACCTCTGTGATAGAAGTCCTGTCTACATCCGTTCATCTCATTCGTCGAATCTAACAGAATATATCCAGGGGCACCGGCATCGGGGCCTCTGATTGTCTGCAAGAGTACAGGCTGTTCGCCACAAACTCCAGTACCGCCTCGATTGATCCGTGCATATATTTGAAGGACTGGGGAAGAGACCATCGACCAGCGCATTGGCCAGACAGAACTTGAATTTGCCGTCTTAGGGTGGATATATTGCCTGAATACCCCGTCGTATTCATGATCGCTCTTTGGTAATATCCGCTTGTTGAACTAGTTCTGCGGTCCATTCCTGTCCGTGAGGTAGACCTGACCACTTTGATTGAATATCAACCGGAAGCCCATACGGCCAGCGGTGATGGTGTCGGTGGCCCAGTATGCATCTGAGACTCCCAGAGTGGGAATAGAGCACGAGATTTCCGTCGGGTTGCAGTGCGAAGAGGAATCTCCCGGTGGAGTAATTCATTTCGGAATAGCGAGCTAACATTAGCCCTAAGATCTAACTGCTGCGTAGGCAATATTGTATCCGTTGGTTGGCTGAACGAATCCCACAAGTTGACGTGGTTCGCGCTTGCTAGGATGAAGTTCCCCGTGTCGAGCATGGCCGCATACGCTAAGCCAGTGCCGGTCAGGCCAGAAGACCACAGCCTCTCCCTCTTGGGTCGGTAAGCACCAGCCCACCGTCCGCGGTCAACTGGACTTTCGGAACCTTCAGGTGCTAGACTATTGCCATTTGCCGACCAGACTATGGTCTTGTCTCTCATCTTTCGAACCATATAGCCAACAAATAAGCTCCTGCTCCCATTCTCCGGAAGCCGAAGGAAAACTCACCTGACGGTGACGACCAGGAAGAGTTTGGTCGTTCGCCGTCAACGAGTTGCCCAAGGTCAAGTTGCCGCCGAACTGAGCTTCGGTGGAAAGGGGAAGTGGAAACGAGTATTAGAAGGATTCCTAGTATAACTGAAGCCATGTTTGATGAAACAGGCGTGCTCCTTGAGTTGAGCTACTTCGGCCTTAAGGATGAAACCGGCGTTCTATAGAGATTTTTCCACTTTTCCATGCCACCAGAGTCTCTCGCGTACGTCCGGTCGTTTATGGCAGGTGAGAGAGGCGACCATTCCTCCGCGTAGATGCAATTTCTCCACAGCGAGTTTGAACTAAAGTTGTGGACAGCCTTTGCCCATGTCAACACGTATATCTATCACTATCTTTGACCAAAAAAAAAAAAAAAAAAAACAAAACAAAACAAAACAAAACACATATATCTATATAGAATAATGATTTTAACATATGGTCTGAAGTTTTATAAAAGCTCCACCTGTAGTAAAAGGTAAGGATTAATTAAAATAGGAGGTGATATTTGTACATATATTTTATTAATTAATCTTTTTTTTGCATTAATAAACCATTTCTTAACAGCAATTAATAAACCATTTTAAAGTTTATAATGAGTATTGATTTTTTACTTGATATTGTTTCTTTTTTTTTTCTTAAAGTATTTAATAGTTCTATTGATATATTCATCAAATTTTCTTCAAAAATTCTTATATTAATATGATCGATTTTAATTTTTTCGATAATAATATCTCCGTGAATTTATCTTTCTTCATTTTCTTTATTTTTCCCTTTTTCTTATTTAGAAATCAATGGTGAAAGAGAACTTGTTAAACTTAGAATAAGGCGTCCCCGCTCCATGCTTTGACAGGACCAGATACATTTTCAAGGAACGCACTTGGAAAACACCAAACTTCGTCGTATATGTTTAGTTGGAGATTTTTTGAAATGAAAGTGATGGAAGAAGAAGGCAGGCCAGCCAAGGGCATTCAATCCCCACATGAATTCAAACCACTACAAGTTGCCCGCCGGAAATTTTTTTTTTTTTTTTTTTTTTGGTGGAAAGATAACTTATATTAGATTATAAATCAATACAAAGCAAATTTTAGCGTCCGAAGAGATAATATTTAGGAAAATAGATGGAGGGAAGAGAAGCCAGCTTGTAGGTGGCCTTGATCCCTGTGGGCTTTAGCGCCCAAATAGCTGCTAGGTTTGCCTAACGCCAAACATGTTGAAGCAAGAGATTAGGGGCATTGCTGGAAGAAGATCGTTGAGAATCGCGAAGAGATGGCGTCCGTCCATGGTGGCCGCCGCTCGCCGAACTATCTCCACCAACTTTAAGCAATCAGATTCGATCACAAAGTGCTGAAGATGGAGTCCCCGCCGGACGGCCGTTGGGAAGAGCGGGATATGTAGCATAGATCTCGCCAAGTGCTTCAATGGGCAGGCACAGATCTGGTAAGCACATCGGTTAAAATACCTTTACTATCTCTGTAAATACAAGCGATTGATCCTTTCTCCGATTCCATGGTAAAAGCCCCATCATTATTACACTTTATATATCCCTCCGCAGGCGGTTTCCATCCCCGATCTAAACTGACCAATTTGTTGTTGATCTCTGTGGCGAGGGTTGTAGCACTGCTCGAGTACGTGGAAATTTGTGACAGAGCATGTGACCGATCAATGCTTCCGGCAGCGGCATTGTGCGGTCTTGTGCAACTTGGAGAGGAAGGATTACAACAATTATGAACGAAATTGATTGATTCAGCAGACACTCTCCAAAAGTTTGCATCCAGGAATTCCGAATTTTGAAACCGATATGTTGGGCTACATGGATGTCACGGTGACAGAAAGATATCATGCTCGTGGAGTTTACAACATCATGCAATACTTACCACATCTAAAAGCAATTTGGTTTCCATTTAGTATAAATGATCAGTTCACAAAAAGGGGAGTGTTCCTGTATATAGATTACTGCATAAGAGGTAACTATGTACAGTTTTCTGCACATCTTTGATCTTACTGTCAAGAGTCTCTGCACCTGGCATATCAGTCACGGCAAAAGTATTCCTGCGCCACCGTGATAATGCCAGCCAAAACTTCCTGTTTATACATTCGTCCCGCAATAAATTACAACCCGCCGCGACAATGCTCGACTAGTAAGGCGAAGGGCTAATTTTCCAGGGCTTTGTAGGGTTTGATCAAGGGCCTGAGCTTAAAATGAGCGGCTTCCAATAAGCTCCGTGCTGCATGAATCCCACAAAATCTGGCCTGATCAGTAGGAATTTTCCTGGATAAACCCGAATGCTCAACGGGCCATACTAGAATAGTTTTAAAAGGCGAGCAAACTGTAGTCTTAATCTCTTCCATCTGCTCCTAATGAGTGTCGGGTAATGCCAACACGTGCTCA